>NC_090932.1:341736801-342064930 GCF_040938575.1 Ambystoma mexicanum
GTTGCTTTCCTTTTATAGCCAACGCATTTGTGTTAGCCTCATTATGGCCTCAGGGACGTCATTTCACCAAAATGCCAGGGGTAGCGGAAGTGATATCACAGAGCCACGCCCCCAAGAGTGACATCACAGGAAGTGATGTCATTTGACCACACCCCCACAGGAAGTGATGGCATTAGACCACACCCCACGGGAAGTGATGTCATTTGACCACACCCCCACCATGACATCACAGAAGTGGCCTCATAAAGCATTATCCCTCAGTGCACTAAGAAAAAAATGGTTACGATATCAGTGTATTGTGACGTTTCATACAAGAATGGATCATCATATGTAGCAGTGTCAAGGTCCATGTTGCCACGTGAAGTGTATGAACCCCAATCCCCTCTTTATGTGGATTTGCCCTGTTATTTCAACAGGACTACATAGCGAAATCACATTCTGGGGGGACAGGGAGGGATAGGCAGGCATGGGGATAGGGGAAAACCAGGATAAAAGGGAAGAGGGAGAATATTTCACCAGAAAACATGTATGGCATCCTCAGTTTTTAATGATTCTTCTTCTTGTGTTATTTTGGCTGCCAAAAGATTAGTTCAAAATGTGTTCAAGGCATACAGTGCATTACTGAGTGATACAAACTTCAGTACCAAAAGCCTCATCAGTCCTGTCCCCATATTTTATGGGGGAAAAAATCCTAGCTGCATTTTGCATTACTCCCACACTCACCACTGGGAGAGCAGTTTTGAAAGCTGGTCGTGAGTGGGGTCATTAAACCCATTGTGCCCTGGAGGATGAATAGCTCTTATGCCTTGCTTTGTCCCATTAGGTGCATCTTTCACTTTAACCACAACTCAGCATGGGCCCATCCAAAATTGTGTAACAAGTGGGGCCTGTAGCTAATGTAGTAGGGCTCACCCTAAGGGCAGCCCGAAGAGGGAACTGGGCTTGTTCTGCCCGCGGCCGAATCCGTAGGGGCTACTGAGCGTAGCGAGAAAGAGCAAACCCACCGAGCTGGGATTGCCCCCTTCAGCCCCCGAGGAAAATGTGTAAATGAGGGGTTAAAATAGTGAATTTTACAGTACACTTTTTGATAAATTGACTTGACTTGTGTGGACTCGGTAGCACCCAAAGATGGTCAACAGGTTTTACAGGAACCCTGGTTCAGATGGAGAGCTATTATTTAGACGGGCAATGTTAAACATAATCCAGGCTTGAAGAAGTACCCACTAAAGCTCTGTTAGGTGTGCAGTGCACTGATCATATATTCTGGATCCAGTGGTTAGGCTAGCAACCACACCAGAGCATTGCCCATATGTTACAAATTAGTTTGTAGTGTACTTTCTCTCTGACATACCCAACAAAACCCAACAATGAAAGGTTTGGCGTCCATGTTAATATATTGTTGACTTTCTAAAGAAGCTATTTTAATGTATACTTTCTTGTGGATAGCTTTTATTGTGCCTAGAAGCTGCCTTATAGACATATTGCGTAGCCTAAGTTATCAAGGATTTGCTACCTAAGCAATGTGCTCATGTAATCCTTAACGGATGGGACCCCCATGTATGTACACACACATAATAAACTAGCACTGCAGAAAGAGCACAAATAATCTAATAGCAATAGCTGCTTTAGGCCATACGATTATCTTGCATGCTAGTATTCGTGCTCCCATTTCCTCTGAAAGCTGTGGATAACCTACATCAGATGGTCCCATAGCACAGCGAGTAGAGCGCTCGATTTGACATCTGTGCAGACCCTGCTGACGCAATCCGAGTTCGATAAATGAGTACCACACCCTTTGGGTAATAACAAGCATCGCTCAGAAGCCTGAGGGTTCGTAGCGCTATATAAATGATACATTATTATTATTGCATCATGAAACCCTGCTCTCCCTCCTCATAGAAACCTCCATGCAGGCCCTTCACTAGCTTTCCTGCCAAGTGTCCCTTTACTTACAGGGCAGATGAGATAGAAATGGGCTCTTTTGGACCTGGACCTTTTCCAGGATTGGCTTACTAAGGCTGCCCTTAAAGGGAGTTCCTGTTTGTGCCCCTGTGGTCGGTGAGTGGCCAACTCCTTCTGCCCACCCATGTGGGATGCACCGCATGCCAGCAGCTGTGCGTGCACATTCAGAGGGAACGTCTCCCATTTTCAAGAAACAAAGGGATACACTTTCCAGCCTCTAGGGTGCTCATGATTTTGTCTTTTTCCACATTATCATTGTGTGTGTTGTGCATCAATGTAAAAGGTCAAGAGTAGCCACACAATAGAGGGTCACTGTGCAGAGGCCCACGGGGACAGTTGCAGACATATATGTAGGCCACTCTACCAACCAGTGCACCCAGCTGTGTACTCCAGGTAGCCGAATGGTGTGGCAGTGATTCCACCATGTTACATACATTGGGTTTGCTCCATCCCACTTCACTGCTTGAGTGGAATTACTCAATGCAACAACGTTAATAGAATGAATTTGCTGCTGCGCAGCTGCCGTCAGCTGAGGCACCAAATTCATTTTACTAACATTGCAAATATGTGCCGCCGGCGCCAGCTTAACAAGCCGCCGCCGGCCCGGCACATATTTGCAACGTTAGTAAAATGAATTTGGTGCTGCAGCTGCTGTCGGCTGCGGCACCAAATTAATTTTACTAACATTGCAAATATGTGCTGCCGGCGCCAGTTTAACAAGCCGCCGCCGGCCCGGCACATATTTGCAAAGTTAGTAAAATGAATTTGGTGCTGCCGTTGGGCGTCGGCTGCGGCACCGAATTCATTTTACTAACGACGTTGCAAATATGTGCTGTCGGCGGCACAAGCCGCAGCCAGCACATATTTGCAACGTTAGTAAAATGAATTTGGTGCTGCCGTCGGAGTGGACGGCTGCGGCACCAAATTCATTTTACTAATGTTGCAAATATGTGCCGCTGCCGGCTTGCAAATGGTTAAGCTGCCGCCGGTGGCACACATTTGTAACTTCTTTGGTAAAACTGAATTTGGCGCTGCAGCAGCCGTGGCCGGCCTCGACCACAGCGCGTCGGTCAACTCACTCACCTGCCTAAGCTGAGCCTCGACCTCGACGGTCGAAGTAGTCACTGGCCTGCGCCTGCCGTGGTGGATGCCTGCAGCGCCTGGACACAAACTGTGAGGAGCAGGCAGCATGACTCGAGGAGAAGCACGCAGACAAAATGGAGGTCCTGGACAAGCATTGCAGCGCCAGCATGCTGTGGCCACGTCCCCTCCTCTGATTGGTCAGTAGCCAGAGGTCGCAAGAGATTGACAGGGGTCGCTGGCCAATCACCAGCGGTCGCTCTTGCGACCTCTGGCGACCCCCAAATGACGTCCCTGTATGGCCTGCACTGATAGATTCTGCGTTCGTCACAGTGCCCTTTTCCCTACTTGACTGAGAGCTGATACAGTTTGATTGATGACCTTGTGGGAGTGCTCAAGATTGGCAGTAGTTGCAGCAGCAGCAGTGGCTTCCTGTTCAATGAGAGCAATAACCTGAGATAAGTCGGACCTCATATTAGTGGGGTTCTGGATCGCGAGGGCTGAAGTAGTAGTCTTAGCAGTGATTGATTCCAGTATGTGTTGTATTGAATTCCAGGCAGTTGAATGACAGCGCATCTCCACTTTAATTTCTTCATATAGGACAGCTAAAGTTCAAATCACCTGATTGATGGAGGCAGGTGCGGCCAGCCCATCTGAGTCATTTGATGTTGTGCGGCATGTGGAGTGACAATAGGAACCATGGGCCACATTACACAGAAGACGTTAAGAGAAAAACGATGCCGGTAAAGGATTACCGCATCGGTAACGGCACCTTCCAATTACGACCTGCCTACCCGCTATTAGCGGCACCACTAAGTACGGTGCCTCTAATAGCGCTATGGTCGTGGGCGCGCAACCCTTCGGTGGCAATAGCGGCATGGCGGAAATAGCAGTCCATTACAAGACATGCAAACATGCAAATAGCGGCATGGAGCAGTCCCCAAAAGGCCATACCGGCATGTCGGAAATAGTGGCATCGCGAACCACCCGTAAATGGCCATGTGCAGTGTTCCCAACTGCCACAGGTGCCCACAATCAGCACAGGTGGAGGCAATGGAGACTGGGCCAGCACAAAAGGAGCACACCACACCCCTTCCCACACCCATTCACACACCAAAATGATTCCAATACTAGCAGCATTACATGGGCTGGAGGACATGATTGCATTGCAACAGCAACAACAGCAGGCAGCACAGAGGAGATGCAGGAGGAGGAGGAGGGCGAGCAAGGCACAGCAAGCCCCACCAGTGCATCTAGTTGTACCACAGAGGCAGCAACAAATCCCCAGTATCAGAGCCCGTCCATTTAACCTAACCCCTGAGCAGATACACACCCTGTACCGTCTGGACCGGGATACCATCACCACCATTGTGGACATGGTACACGACATAGTCAGCCTCATAGACATCCGTACTGCCATCCCCCCCTACTGAAGGTGATAACTGTGCTCCACTTCCTGGCCACAGGCACCGACCAGCATATGGTAGGGCAGATGCATGGCATATCACAACCAGTATTTTCATGCGCGCTGAACCAGGTGCTTGATGCCCCCCTGAAGCACACAAGTGAACACATTTCCCTGCCACGGACTGGCCAGGACATCTCCAACACCAAGGTTGGCTTCCATTCACTGGCAGGCATCCCAAGTTGCATCGGGGCCATCGACTGTACCCATGTGGAATTGGTTGTCCCACATGCCAATGAGGCAGTGTACCGAAACAGAAAGCAATACCACTCCATCAACGTCCAAATGGTATGTGACTCCAACAAGATCCTCACACATTGTTGTGCCTGCTATCCCAGATCAACCCATGATTCAATGGTCCTGCGGAACTCAACGATACCACGCTATATGGAGCGACATGCTGGACAACGTTGGTGGCTACTTGGTGAGTAGCATGGCAAGCACATGGCATTGTGATGTGGGCAGTGCATTCGGGGGGTGAGAAGCATACTCCAACCGGGTGTGATTGGGTGGGGATTGGGAGGGAAGCATACTCCAACCGGGTGTGATTGGGGGGGGGGAGAAGCATACTCCAACTGGGTGTGATTGGGGGGGGAGAGAAGCATACTCCAACCGGGTGTGATTGGGGGGGAGAAGCATACTCCAACTGGGTGTGATGGGGGGGAGAAGCATACTCCAACCGGGTGTGATTGGGGGGGGGGGAGCATACTCCAATCGGGTGTCATTAGTTGTCATGGTCAACTATGCCCATACAGAATCACACCACTGTCCCCCGAGGCAGCCCACACTGGACCTGAGACATGGAAAACACATGCAAGTAGTAAGCTGCCCAACAATGAAATAAACCCATTAACCCAATCATGCCATATCCATCAACATGCACATTGCACATCAGACCATAACCCCTATAACACAGCTACATGCAGCCAATATGGACAATGGAAACGTACGCTGAACAGCATCACAGCGGAAATGCGACCTTGAGTGCATACAAAGGGATTACCTCTATCCATCATACTGATGCCCAACCGTACACCACTACAGAAGTGCCGCATGACAGCATGGGGACATCAACTTCGGAATGGCAGTTCACTAGCAGTGTGGTACAAACAGTGCCTGAACCAAAATACACGAATGACTGGACCTCACCCAGTACATGGCATCAACTGCCGTAGGCAACCACGGTGCATGTCCACTTGCAAGGACTACATCACCTTCCCATATTGCAGTTACTTTGATTACCTCCATGCATGCAGGGATTTGTGGATGTCATTCACAATGCAAAGTTGATTGGTGTGATATGTACAGGTTCCACTTGATGTAAACACTTACACATACCCATTGTTGCACCCATGCAGGTGTTGCTAGCTATCCCTTGAAGAGGTGGCTCCTTACCCCTGTAAGGAACCCACAGAACAGGAACGAAGAGGAATACAATTGTGCACATACCCGTACCTGCCTGGTAATTGAGCAGACATTTGGCATTTTGAAGACACGGTTCCGGTGCCTCAGCAGGTTGGGTGGGGCACTTCTGTACAGGCATGAGAAGGTGGCCAAGATGACCATGGCATGTGTCATGCTGTACAATATGTGTATCAGATGGAATGTGCCACTGCCCCCTGATATTGAACTGCAACCACCTGGTGAGGATGATGATGGGGATGAGGATGGAGAAGATGGGCTGCAGGTCATGCAGGTGGCGATGCCCAGGAGGGACGTGCTGTGCGCCAACATCTGATAGACCAATATTTCTAATACACATGGATGAACAGTGTTCAATGGTTGTGGGTATTTGGGCACTGGGTTTTGTGGTATATTGTACACTGTGCCCTGTCCACCAGTAAAGCACACATCCACAATGAAATTGTCCACTCCTGTGATTTGTCATGTCACCAGTGTGTAGTAAGTATTGTAAGTAAAAGAAGTGCATGGACCCAACAACACAAACACCCTTACCCCCTCCCCCCACAACACTCCCAATAACCCTTTTCCCCTCCCCACAACACTCCCAATAACCCTTTCTCTCCTCCCCCCACAACACTCCCATTAACCCTTTCCCCCCTCCCCCCATAACACTCCCAATAACCCTTTCCCCCCTCCCACCACAACACTCCCAATAACCCTTTCCCCTCACCCCCACAACACTCCCAAACATGGCTTGTACATCAGTGCTGCATAGCTGTACATGTGTCAGCAACATCTGGCTGGCCCTAGTTCCCATCCCCTCTGCCACCATTGGGGGGTTGAGAGGTTGTGCGCCGCACAGCCCGCAAGGACCTGCGCCGGGGGCTGGTCTCCCTTGAGCTCGCAGAGGAGGAGGTGCACGGTTGGTCCGGTGCCGGTGGGGGGTTCTGCCTGTCTATTGCGTCTGCTATGCATGTGAGGACCTGCCTCACAAGTGACATTTGCTCACATAGCCGGATGGTGCTGGCTTCTATGGCTTGTCTGAGGCCCGTTGCATGCTCCCTGCACTCCTCCCTCGCAAGTGCAGCCTCGCCCACATGCTGGCCAACCAGCGCAGTGATGTCTTCCTGCCGCTGTCTGATGATGGCCATGTCATGGTCCCTGTGTCTGCGTTGTGCGGTGGGTGCCGCACCTTGTGGTATTTGTCCAGCATCAGGTGATGTCACCGGTGGACTCCAGCACCCTGCCACGAGTTCATCCCCAGACTGCTCATGGCTGCTGGAATGTGATGTGGGGTGTGGGCTCGGTTGTATTGACCGCTGGGGGCGGGGGCTGGGTGTATGGTGTTGAATGGGCAAATTACAAGTGTCCTCCACATCGGACATGGGTGCCGTGGCAGCTGCCTCGCCGATGGAGCTATTGGAAGCGGACAGTGTCCCTTCCGCGGGTGGTTCGTGCGTGGGGGGGATTGCTGGAGAGGGTGCTGCAATTGATTCAGGCGGACTTTCACGTCTTGGTGACGTGAGTGGCTTTGTGGGTTTGTCCCTCTGCGGGAGTGCACTCTTTCCAGTTCCCCTCGCCGTGCTGGCCATGTTGCCTGATTCCATTCCCCTGGCCTGTTTCTTAGCGGGTGGGGCCTGCGTCGCAGTGTCCTGCTCATCGCTGTCAGTTTGTGAGCCTGTGGGGGACAAAGAGAGGGATGGCATTGGTGATTGGTCAACGTGCTTCATGCAGATCTTGTTGTTCCTACTGTTCTATGCATTTGGACTTCATGTTTGGCCATACAGGTCGTTAGACAGTTGGGTGGGTCATTCATGCATGAGTCTGGGTGACACCTGTCTGTGGTGCTGCATGCATGTGTTTGTGTCGGGATGTGCCCCGCATATGGGCAGGGTTGTGTGCATGTATGTTTGATGGCCCCATCCATGAGATGATTTCAGGGTCACATTTGGGGGATTACCTCATGTTTCACAGTGCAGTGTTTTGTGTGGACACTCACCTCCATCTGACGATGTCGGCACACCACGCTCCATTTCGCCTACTCCCTCGATTGATTCGACCCCAATGGTGCTTGCACAGGTCTCCTCCCACTCCTGCAGTTTTATTGGAGATCCTCCACCGCCTCCTGTGCCCATGGCTAGCCTCCGGTTGGCAGCCAGGATGCTGCGTACACGGAGGCGTAGATTGTCCCACTGCTTCCGGGCATCCTTCACAGTGCCGGGATGGAGCCCACCGCATTGACTTTACGGGCCACCTCTGCCCAGATCTCCTTCTTCTTGATTAGGGTAGGACGCTGCATGTCATTGGCAAACACCACCCCTGCGTTGGCAGCAAGCGTGTCGGTTAGCATTGTCAGCTCTTCATTTGAAAAGCGCTCCTTGCGCTGCCGCTCAGCTCCTTTTTTATGGCCCTGGGCATTCTCAGTGGGTCTGTGGATGATTTTGGAAAGCTCTGGTGTGGCTGCATGTCCTAGGGGCAGAGGATGGCAATGGATTGTGTTTTTAAAGATGGCCGCCGTGCTCTTTCCAGTTCCTGTGCGATGACGCTACTTCCGGTTCCGCTTATTTACGGTCACCGCTATTAGCGGTCACCGCTAATGCCGTGTTGTGGGAGGGCGGAAGTGCAATCAGCGCTTTCCTCGGTGCTGCTAAGGGACTTTTCAGGGCCTTTTGCGGCATGGCGGTAGGGTCCTTACCGGCATGGCACCAAGCTCGTGCCCGCGTACTCGTGATGCCACGCAATTAGCGGCCTGCTTCCTACACGGACACGTTATTAGCACCATGCCGGTAAGGGCCGTAACTTACCGCCTACCGTGTAATGAGGCCCTATGTCTTCATAGCTCTTAACTCACCCGCTTTTGGTGGGTGTCACCCGCCAAAAGGATCCAGACACCCGCCCACCCGCCAGCTCATTTGTTTCACCCGCCTTTGCAAGGGTGGGAGCTACGGTTCATATTTATTGCCGGGACCCGATTCCGAAATCCTGAAATCGGGTCCCGGCGCGACTATTCCAGTGCGAATGGGGGTGTGAAAAGCAAGTGACATGCTTTTCACGCCCCCATTTCCTCCCGGTTCCCTCCCTGGCGCTCTCCTCCAATGAGAGGATTGTGCCTAGAAGCACACCCCCAAACCGCCGCCCCGCCCCCCACCCCCCACACTCCCAAAAGGAGTTTTCACCCGCCTTGGTGTCAAAAAAGGTTGAGAGCTATGTGTCTTGATGCCGGATGTGGATTTTAGGTGTAAGAACTGCTAGAGTTGGCCAGTCGTTCGTCTTCTAACGACTCTGTGAAGAACGATAGGAAACATTTTCTGCATTGATTGCTCCCCAAAGCCGACCTCTCTGCAACTACAGATGACTCCTCATCAGAAGGGGTCTCTAGTTCCTCAGTCCTTAAACATAAAGTCCCTGAAGCCAGAGTAGTATTACTCAGGTTACAGGTTTGCGAAGGGACTATAGCATGCAAAGTGGATGCCCCCTTAGCATCAGACTCGGAAGTAGGTGTAGCTTTACTGTTCAGTATACCGAGTGCCGGTGGGGGGACTGGAAGAGGCATTTCTGATGCCATTTCCGGCATCTGTTCGTGTATCATTTTATTGCAATTTCTTAGACCAAACATTTCCTTTTTGCTTTCCCCTTTCTTAAACCAATGTTCTGCGTTACCACAATGCAAACAACAAGAGGTAAGAGGAAGAAATGTAGGAAAAAAGAGTGGACACAATGTGCTAGCTTTAACTTACAGTCACCAACGAGGCATCGTAAATCCTTTAGCTTAGGAAGGGGTGATTCCGGGCAGCACTGCCAAAGAGTGCACAATATTGAGCAACTCTGCAAGCAACTCTGCGAGCAACTCCGCGAACAACTCCGCGAAAGTTCTGCGTTCCATGAAAGGTTTTGTAATAGTAACTCCTCCTTCCAGACAGCAAGGAGACTGTAGACAGACTGCACAAGACTGAGCCTCTCTGCAAGCAACTCCACGAATGCTCCATGTTCCGTGAAATGTTTTGTAATAGTAACTCTTCCTTCCAGACAGCAAAGAGACTGTAGACAGACTGCACAAGACTGAGCAACTCTGCGAGCAACTCCGCAAAGTTCAAGGTCAAGGCTCCCCACATCTATCAGCCACAGAACATAGAATAGGAACACTCTCGCAGCACACCAACATTCCATGTGTCCTAGGGCCAGGCCCACGTTATCAGCCCCAGTCACTGGAAGCCCAGAACAAGTATTGACACCAAGTTACCCCAGATCTCCCCTTGTTACTCTTGCAATAACACAAATATTTTCCAATTCACAAAAACCCAGGAACAGGTATCCCCAACCCGAGTTACTACGCACCTCCCCCGTTACTCTCAAAACTACATGAAGAGGCCGCCTTAAATGACCAGCACCCAAAAAACTTCCTCACCACAAACTCCAACCTGCACCCAAACATCTCCCAACAATGTGGCCACGAAAGAGGGAAATGCCCAGGCAGGACCAAATGGAAACACAACCAGATTCCGTGCTGGATAACGAACACACCAGTCGGGCAGAAAAAAGAACACTCAAGAATAACAATTACCTCTTCTCGGAAACAAATAAAATAGAGGGAGACAGGAACAAACCATAGTCTCAACAGACTTGCAATAACCCATGAGATTAGCAGATTAAATAACAGATCTCACCCGAGCAGCAATGAAACCTTTGATATAAAGGCTAAAATGAATCTCCTTCCACTGCTAAACCCAAATGGGTTTGCCTAGATACACAACAATGCTATTGACCAACCAGAATACAAAACCAAGGTCAGCCACAATACAGTTGCACAAGTTGGAACGCATCCCCAATGCAAACACCTAACTAAAACCATCCAAAAACAGAGCAACCACCAAAAACAAATACCGGTCCACCGGCATAACAAAAGAACCATAGACTTGTTGGCCTCACAGGAATGATCCACAACACAGAAACAACTTCCTTCTGCTCTGGGCTGCCCCCCAGGGCCTTGGACCTACCACGTCCAAGCACCAATTTTGCTCACTGCCGAGCCAAATAAACAACCCGAACATCCTGAACCAACTAAGCAACACTAAACATCCCTTTGCCCTGGTCTGACTCCAGAGCCTTGAACCTGCTACATCCAAGCACATTAAACTGACCCTCGCAACCTGAAACCTGTGGGAACAGCCTAAATATCTGCAAGACCACCAGCCACACAACAGCAGCCACATCCAAGGAAAAGAGAACTACCTACATGTCGACCACTTGTGCATAATGCGCAAAACCCTGGAACGCTGAACAGCCTGGGTAGAACACCATATTGTAGAACCCAATTCAGCTCACACTGATGAAACACCACCAGAAGCCAACAACATAACCCAACAAGGATGCTGAAACCTGCATCCAAAAGATAGGACACCAAATGTCAAACACAAACTGGCAAAATCGCCAGACTAGACTCACCACAACCAGCAGGGAGGGAACAAACTGGAATGAAACACAGTGAGTTTAAACTCATACCATCACAACAGCTGGAACCCGGAACAACGGGCCAGTCCAGAAGAGTGCACTGATCATCTGCATGGTGGGTGTGTGCTCACCTGGGCTTTTCTTTTTATGTTATATGAAGTGAATATTGATGAGGGCCAGAGTGATGTGGTCGTATCTTCTTAGATCCTTGATGAGTAGTGCAGCCCCATGTAGGACACGTCTCATAGGCACAAGGGAGGACGACGGGAGGTTGTGCGAAGAGGGCATTGCCCCCATCCAGGTGGGTTAGGACAAGTACTTGAACTTTGGATCTAAAGCTGTTCGGAGGGAGGAAGGGCTTGACTTGAATGTCCACATAATTTGTTAAGATTTTCCAATGTCTCTTCAAAATATCCCTTAATAAATCCCACCTGTGTGGGCTCAGTGTGCCTTTCCTTGGGTGTGTGAAGATCCTCTCTCTTACTTTCCAGTGCGTTATTAAAATCAGCATTCACCACTCCCTTGGATACTTACTTTCCTTGACTCTTGTTGCTGATTGGTGTGAATGTTTAATGAATTCACTTTCTTGTGAGCAATTTCTTCTTAATCTCACAAACTACCCATATGGGATCCTCTTTTAAGTTGATTGGAATGTGAGCTATTTGAAGATAGCACTGCATTTGTATTTGTCTTCTTCCTATGTATAGTACTATGTATTTTGCCCTGATCAATGTACATTTTCACATCCAGGTATATTATATGTGTCTTGTTATGGTGTTCAGTGAACCTTAGACCATTGGAATTGTTGTTAATTCTTTTCACAAAGTCTGTCCACTGTTGTGTGGTACCTTCCCATATTATAAAGAGGTTGTCGATGTATCTATACCACAATATATCATATGATATTTTGCATAGATTCCTTAAGCTCTTCCGAATTTAATACCTCTGTCTTCCATCGGCAGATTTGCATATGTTGGTGCAAATGTGGTTCCCATTGCAGTTCCACATACTTGGAGAAAGTTGCATTGTTGAATATAAAGGTATTATGTTTGAGGCAAAATCCTAGCACTTCTAGAATCATACCTGAATGTTGTTCCCTGTAGCTCGCACATCATATATATAGGAAGTATCTCACTGCCCTAAGTGCTGTGCCATGTTGTATACATGTATATAATGAGACCACATCAGGAGTTGTTAATATGCAAGTCTCTTTCCAGGGAATGGTTGAGATCTTATTCAAGAAGTCCACAGTGTCCCTTGCTTATGATGGAAGAGTTTCCACGAAGGGGAAGACAAATTAATCTACAAAAACTGATGTATTTTCTAGAACAGATCCAATGGAGAAAACAATAGGTCTCTCTGGCGGTTTATTTGCTGTTTTTTGTACCTTCAATACAAAGTATATTGTCTGGGTCACTGGATGTTTGACTTGGAGGTATTGCATCTTTTCACATTCCAGATGTCCTGTGTCAAACCAAGTTTGTAATTTAGGGGGTAATTCATAGAATTCAGCACACAAGTGGCGCACGCGGCTGGTGCACAGTGTGCGCATGCGACTTTCTCCGCCAGCCGCGTGTGCTAAAATCCATTCCTGAGCACAGGGTATTCATGGATTTTAGCTTCCAAAACCAGCCGTAGCGCAGAGTGGCGCAGCGACCCTGCAGCAGTGCCAGTTATGCCCCCAACCCCTCCCCGTGCGCCTTGCACAGCGCACAAATCCCGTACATGGCGCACAGGCCCCCAACCACGAAAACGCCTGTTAAACTCCCCGCGCACGCCTCCGAATACACATACCCTACTGCACGGGGAGTCTCACACGCGATTGGAGTGGGGTACGTGCATAACTGGGGTTTGCAGGAAGTTTCATACGCGATTGGAGCAGGGTACATGTATTTTGGGGGTGCACGGGAAGTTTCACACGCAATTGGAGCAGGGTACATGTATTTCGGGGGTGCGCGGGAAGTTTCACACGCGATAGGCCCTTTGAGAGAGGGGTATGTGTATTTTGGGGGTACGCAGGAAGTTTCACATGCAATTGGAGCATGGTACGTGTATTTCGGGGGTGCGTGGGAAGTTTCACACGCGATATCCCCTGTGCGAGTGGGGTATGTGTATTTTGGGGGTACACGGGACGTTTCACACGTGATAGGCCGTGTGCGAGTGGGGTACGTGTATTACTGGGGTTCGCTGGTACTTTCACACGCGATAGGCCCTGTGCGAGTGGGGTACGTGTATTTTGGGGGTTCGCAGGAAGTTTCACACGTGATAGGCCCTGTGCAGTGGGGTACGTGTAATCCGGGGGTGCGCGGGAAGTTTCACACGCAATTTCGCTGTCAGAGTAAGGTACGTGTATCCAGTGGGGTGCGCGTGGAGTCCCACATGTGAATTAGCACTGTAGGTCCTCCCAGGTGTCCCCTCTACCCCCTCCACGGCCCCTGCAGGCAGCGCACACCACATGGGACTACCCTGCACCCCTGGTCATGTGCTGCAGGCAGTCTATCCACCATGGGCATGCCCCCCAGCCATGCCACATGTCAACTTGCACTAGTGATCACCAACTCATGTCCCCCAGCACCCCCACCCCCCAGCTTTCAGGGGCACCTGCCAGCAGGCCCCCACACATGCCCCATACATGTCCCCCAGCACCCCCACCCCCCAGCATTCAGGGGCACCTGCCAGCAGGCCCCCACTCATGTCCCCAGCACTCCCACCCCCCATCACTCTGGGGCACCTGCCAGCAGGCCCCCACTCATGTCCCCAGCACCCCCACCCCCTAGCAGTCAGGGGCACCTGCCAGCAGGCCCCCACACATGTCCCCCAGCACTCCCACCCCCAGCAGTCAGGGGCACCTGCCAGCAGGCCCCCACTCATGTCCCACACATGTCCCCCAGCACCCCCAACCCCCAGCATTCAGCGGCACCTGCCAGCAGGCCCCCACTCATGTCCCCCTGCCCCCACATCATGACGATCCTCAATCATGGGCCTTATGGCCAGCCACATCACACCCTACGCCACCCCAGCCCAAAGACCCAACCAAGTATTGCATCCACCCACATAGAAATGCCCATTACATGATACAACCCGAATGGCAAGTATGTAATGAACACATGTCCGTCACACTCACACAATGGGTGCAAGTGAATGTGAAAACCCACATCATGACATGCATGAAATCAATGAGAGAATACCACACATCGAAGTATGAAACAAAAATGTATTGAACGCAAAATGAATGTAATGAAAAGAAAACACACAATAATGTGAAGAAGAAATAAAACGCAGCATGTCTGGAAAATAATCAAAAATATGAAATCAGAATCCAAAGAAATCCAAATGAAAATGTGTCCAAAGTCTCAGTCCAACAAAGCAAATCCAAGGGAAAAAAATAAGTGAAATCCATTGCTCCATGGTGAAATGAAAAAAAAGACAAATCCACTGTTCAACTATGTACAAATCACCAATCCAGGGTCCATGAGCCCAACAAATGAAATGAAACCTACAAAAAAGACTACCTAATAAAGAACTATATACAAAAACGTGGTTCATTGTCCGAGCGCCCCAAAATAAACAAAAACAGAAAGGAAACCTAACACTATCTAACTATATACAATAGCGGCGGGCAAGTCCTGCGGCTCACTCTGTGCTGTCCCTGGGCCAGGGCATCATCGAACTCCATGTTGATGTCCCGGAGGCGGGCCTCTGCCCTGGCCACGAGGTCTCGCAGGGAGGCACTCATGGCCTGTTCCAACTCCCTGTGAGTTGCCTCGAGGCACTCTGCCCGTCTCAATGCCCGACGCATGGAGAACTCCGCCCTGACCATGGTGAGCCGCGCCTCTTCCGCCCGCCGCCGCTCCACATCTATCTGCTGGCCCAACCGCTGCCAAACTGAAGACACTCCCATTCCTGGGTCCTCCTGCCCTCTGGCCGATGCCTGCCCCTCCGATGTTGATGGCCCCGAGCCATCATTGCTCCCACCTACAGCCTGCTCCGGCTGCTGCTGCTGTCCATGTGCCCTGTCCGATGGTGCCTGCACATCCTCCATCAGCTGGTCTCCAGTTGTGGTGTCCACCTCTGCTGGACCACCGACTCCCGAATGTGGCAGGGATGTGAGCTCCACCAAGCTGGCTGTGTTGGTCGAGCCAGGCCCACAGGGGGCCTTGGTGGAATCTGGGCCGGAAGACGGCAGGGAGAACGACTGGCGCATAGTCTCCACAGAGGAGGAGAGGTCCACCAGAGTGCGTCACACGTAGGAACCCATCGACCAGGGCCCCTCCCAACAGTGCCACGTTGCGACGCTGCTGTTCGTGATGGCGTGCATTCTCCGCCCAGGAAGAACGCACGTCATCACGAATGTCACGCGTGCGCAACGCGACACCAATCTGGACGGAGCCCATACTGTCTTGGGACCCCTCGTCCGCAGGTAGTGGAGAGGCAGATGACATGGCACTCTCCCCTACCTGCGGACAGGCCTGGGATGGGGCATCCCTGCTGGTGCATGGTGGTGCAGTCACAGGGTCAAGGACAGGGACATGCACAGGCCCCTCCGCAGTGACCTGTGCTGCCTCCTGACCCTGGCCCTGGACTGCACCACTTGCACCCGTGGTACTACCCCACCAGGCCCCATTTGCGGCTCAGTAGCGGGCTCCTCCTCCTCTGTGGAGACCACCAACCTGGATGTCTCCGTACCGTCTTCTGCCATTGCAAGCCCCTGTGGGGGCTCACCCGGCCCTTCCGCCACAGCCGTAGTGGCAGACGCGGCACCAGCCCCCTTGCTCCCGGATGATGGCAAGTCCTGGGAGGGTGGCTGGGCCTTGCGTCGCCGTCCGGTGGAGGCAACCCTGCCGCTTGGCTCCACAGCGCCGTCTCCGCCCTCTTCTTCACTTGACGCTGCGTAGAGGGAGACATAGAACACAAGCATCAGGGTACAGTACAATATTCCCCTAGGCAGGAAGCAATAACACATGAGTTGCAGTGTCTAACATCACTTCAATCCTGTCCCTCCACAACACATGGGTGAATGCACGAAACACACATGCATCAACAGGCACAGTGCCTGCAATCAACATCAACATCCATGTACAAGGGCCTCTATTAACCAAAATCTTGCCTTCAAACTCACATGCATCATGGCTCACACTGATCCCATGCACACACATCACCGGAGGGTCATGCATCATGCCTTGCACACCACAGACACAGTGGATAGACACAGTGCATAAAACAGTGACTGCACTGCATGAGTGAATGTACACATCATCACAGACATGTGTCATGAATCCATGGCGTACCTAAGTCACACACACACTTCTCAGACACACACACATGTGCACCATACATGTACATGACAGCAGCACCCATCCCTCACACCCCCACCATGTGCAAGAACAGACACTGGCATGCTTTCATGTGTGCATTTGCCATACAGCTACCCATGTTGCATTGTAACTCATGCACCAACCATGTGGTTCACACATTACTGGTCTCACATGCATGACCATGATGTCCCTGCACACACACATCCATACATGGCCTATGTCACACATACAGGCAAGCATCAGACTACCAGCACACTGCAACATGCCCTGTCTCACACACCAATGCTTGGCCACTTACCGCTCAACTCTAGACGGGTCTTCCTCTGCAGGATCTGGGCATGGAGCGCTGGGCCTACGCGTTCCAGGACCCTCATCTGGATGTCACTCATGCTGACCCAGCTCCCCTCTGCGAGGCGCCGGTCCTTGTAGAGGGTCCTGGACATCAAGTCCTTCCAGCGCTTCTTGACGTGCTTGATGTCGCGGGTTGCCACCCCCTCCACGTTGATGGCAACCACTACGTCATCCCAGATCCTCTCCCGTCCTTCCTTGTTGGCGCGTGAAGTTCCGAAGAGGGCATCAAAATGCCCCAGGACATGCTCCACCATGACACCAACTTCCTTCACACTGAAGCTGGTGGCCCTCTGCCTCTCTGGCTGGGGGTCGCCAGTGGTATCAGATGGTGTTTGCCCCGACATGGCAACCCCCGAGGCAGGTGTGGGTGGGCAACTGGGTCCTGGGGCTGGGCTGTGGAGCGATGGTATCCCAGTCGGGAGTCTTCTGTTCCAGCAGGGGTGGACACAGCAACTGGAACCCTGGCTGACGTGCAGCCACCAAATAGCAGGGCACGTGGGCAGCAGGCAGGCTACAGCAGATGGCAGGTGGGAGCGTGCTCAGGGCTCTGGGGGGCAGTAATTCGGCCTTCTGGGCAGGAGCGTGGTCTTCCGTGTGTTGTTGCGTGGCCAGCTTGATACGGAGTGATTTGGCACGTGAAAAAATTGCACGTCAGCGTGTAATTGCAGGAAAGGCCCTTAGCACGTAAGCGCGTCAGCACACGCACGCAATTTCATTGGACCAAAGGCCCTTAGTGCGTAAGCGCTTCTGTGATGTGAAAAAACTGCACGTCCGCTTGTGAATGCGTGTAATCCGAGGAAAGGGCATACGCGCGTAAGTGACGTGACGCACGCGGGCATTTGCCTCAGCACGGGTTAAAGGTGAGCGGGGCCAGCAGTTCGCTGTAAGTGCCTTTCGTGGAGACCGACGTGTGTTCCTGCTTCGTGTTGTTTCACGCGCCATCACAGCTTCACAGCTATCAAGGACATATCTCTTCTTTTGGCGGGCGGGGGTATTGGCTATGTGTGTTTTTCTGCATTGCGCTAGTCAGACGGTGAGTCGCGCACGCTATTTTTCCCACTGCAGGTGCCCCTGTGTATGACACCCATGTCGAGGTCATAGTAGCCCGTGTGTCCCACGCGTAAGCATTTTTCGTGTTACTGGGTACCACCGCGTACTGCGGGAGGTTGATTCCACGCACATAGGCTGCAGGGTTGCGTGCACGGTTTTACTGCAGTTTTGGGGTGCCTGAGCGTTGCGTGACCCGTCACTACATCACCTGGGTCACATACAGCCTTGCAGAAGCAGGGGGGCTGTTAACGTCTTGCATCCCACTACCTTCACCCCAATTGCCCAGGTCAATTGTGGAGTACACCTCCCATTGGCACTACTCCATCTGTGCCGGCACTACTACATCTGTGCCATGGTTGGGAGGCCACCAAAGGTGAGGGGCGCCTCAGCTGGGCATCCTCATCGTGGCGTGCGTGGTCAGGGATGTGGCCGGCGTGACCAGGGAGTAGGGGGACTCCAGGGTGTCCAGGGTGGCCGCAGAGGGGGAAGAGGCAAGGGTGCGCCACTTGAGCACGATGTTGTGACATGTGTCGGTGCAGTCATGCCACCACCCCCTGTGATTCCAGGAGATGCAGCTTCTGCATCTGGCACTGGCACCTGTGTGACCCGGCAGTCCGTTTCATCGACTGCCACGGGCCCAAGGGTAGTGGTAGCTGCAGGTGCAGCTGTGGACACCACCACCCAGGCTCAGGGTCTGCCAGCACAGGCTGCGTTGGCACTTGAAGAGCCCTTGGAAGATTTCCAACAAGCCAGGAGGGAAACCGTAGGGGCATGCAGGGCTGCCCTGACCAAGACACGTGTCCCTGGGGCAGTTATGTCATCTGCTATCACGAACAGCCGGGTGTTGGCAAGTGCAGGGGCAGATGCACCCAACAACACCCCAGTTGTGAGTCTGCCAACCAGGACAGTTGCGGTCAATGACCCTGCCATAGCGGATGTTGCTGCGCAGGGTCCATTAGAGGGCACCCAGCTGCCACTGACACAAGTCAGGCCTTTGGTCGTCCCTCCATCTGCCACTCCCTTGGCTCAATCCACCGAACCCACTGGCCATACTGATCAGGGCGGCATTAGCCAGCCAGGGTCTGCCCCACAATCCAAGAGGAGGAAGGTTGCACCTGCAGCACAGGCTGGGACCCCACACACAGCCACGACCTCCGGCACATCGAGGAAGAAGCCTTTCTGCAAACAGGAACTGGACTTGCTCGTGGACTACTTGCGGGACCACAGCCGTGACATGCTAGTGGGTGCTAATTGTCAGACTACGGCTGCTCACCGTGATACCCACTGGAAGCAAGTTGCGGAACATGTGAGTGCATTCGGCCCTGAGGTGCGCATGGCGCAAGAGTGCAAAAAGTGTTGGAATTACCTCAAACGCAGCGCTAAGGCTAAGCGTGAATCAAATTACAACTTGACTCTGGTGACTGGCAGTGGGCCTGCACCAGAGGAGGAAGACCTCACTCTGCATGAGTCACTCGTTGTGGAGTTCATACCATCTGAATCGGTCGAAGGAGTGGGAGAGATGCCGGACTTTGATGCCCAGTCCAGTGAGTGTTGATGCGTGTTTGTCGAGGACATGTGTGTTTAACTTGTGTGATGTGTTGTGCATGACTGCCACTACATGTCACGTGTACATGGTTCTGATGTGCAAGTAATGCAATGTTTCCCTGATGCATGTCCACTCTGCTGGATGGTGGACACGTGGAGCAGACGGTGACTATCCGCATCACCACTATTGCACCTTACTCATATGCTGGTTACCAGTATGCCCCTCCGGTCCATGTTCCAGCTCACTGGCACTTCTGCATGTAGCGTGGGGTGACCTTCCTCTCAGCCCAGGGACTATGCATAGCATGACTGACGTGCATGTGTCCTCTGCCTGCAAGTGGGTACTCAATGTAGGCATGCTCCCTTGCCCCTCAACCCCCCGCTCTGCACCCCAATTCCGCCTTAGCACTGGTCTGCTACAATATTGCTGTTGGGTACTTCCCTGTTCATGCCTCCTGTGTACATGCTAACATCCAGCGGCCAATCTGCCAGACATATGCTGTGTGGTACATCCTTAGTACTTGATGCAGGGTGTCTCACTTGGACTGTGCAGAGGTCAGATGCCCCGCAGGGACATGAGTGCCCATTCATGCTCCATGTGCATTCCACGCATGCCCCTATGTGTCCATGACTGGATGATCACTGTAATACAAGTCCTGGATGACCTATATTGCATGGCATTTCATCTGCCTTCCCATGTCAACTGTGGCTCAGTACTGCGTTGCACACATGTTTAAGGTCTGACAATCTGTGTGGGTCACAGGCCTCAGTCTGTTTAATGGCCAATGACTCTGTCCAACTGGTGTAGTGTCTTCTTCACACGTGGTGTACTCCAGAGGTTTCATCATGTGTCCTGCTTACTGTCCCATCATCATTTGCTGTGTTGTCACATGACTCACATGATGCTGTTGATGCTAGTCAACACGGTCTGTCAATACACAGGTCTATGGTCAGCCTTTTGATACCATGCTAGGCATCCCTGCTTTTGCACTTGGGGGGAGTGGCGGTTTGCTTGTAGACATGCTACCCATTGAATGCACATTGCACGTGCCTTCACATTTTCTGACACACACCATGAAGTCCGTGTACATGTAGATAGTGAGTAACATACATATTTGCTGCACTGCATAGACCCACTTCAGTGCAAACTGCCACCTTTCCACAGGTCTAATCACAGAAGCAATTTCAAGTTGACCCAGCATGCATGCCAGGTTCTATTTTGTGTGTCACATGTCTGCCTGATGTGTTTGGTGTCGGGTGTGTGTGTGTTGTGTTCTTCTAACATGTGTAGTGACCTTTTTTCTCTCTATTTTTCAGGTGATGATGCAATGGAGCCGGAGGATGGTGTTGTCATGCCAGGCACAGGGTTGTTATCACTACATCAACCCAGCACAAGTGGGGGTCATGGGGTGGTAGGCCACGAAAACCCCCAAGTGCTACAGTCCATCTTGTCTCTGGCTGCCTATGAGTCCAGCCCTGATGAACACTCTGACGACCATGTCGAGTTGGATGAGCATCAGGTCCATATGTCATGGGTGAGTGATTCTGATGTGGACATTCCTCTGTCCGCGACACCTGCACTGAGGGGTCAGACAGTCTTGGAACCTCCGCCCGTGGTGGATCGGGACGCAGGGTCACCCTCCACACCAGTCACTGGTGTGCCTGGGACATCACGTCGACGGGGGCATGTAGTCGTGCAGCCGCGGGCGGTGCCAACACAACAAGGACACCCGGTCCTTGGGTCCCGCAGGGGTCAAGCCCAGCAACGCGGTCGCCGCGCGCAACTCCTGTATACTGAGTGGGAGCAAGACATGACAGCCAATTCTGAACGCCAGGGGGCAGCAATGGAGAACATCGCTGAGAGCATGGAGCATGTGGCCCGATCCGTGCTCCCCCCTGCTAGGCAGGTGCTTCTCCAGCAGCAGGCGGCACGGTCCACCGCTCGCTCGCTCCGGCTGGGCATGGCAGCCTCACACAGGGCACGCCAGGCTGAAATGTCATCTCTGCGTCAAGCAATTGCTGCTCACACAGAGGTACACATGGAGGCCCTGAGGGAGGAGTATGCTTCCCTCAGATCCACTCTGGGTGTCCTTCTGATGTCCCAGAGGGAGCAGGCAGAGGAGAGGTTTGCACAGCTTGAGCGTACCATCTCGTCTGAGCTACATGCTTTCCTGTGAGGTGCAGCGGTTGTCCAGCCAGGCCTTGCAGGAAGAACTCTGTGTTACACGTGCTACCTTGCAAGAGGAAGCACGTGTATCACGGGAGGTTCTGCGTGCAGACCTACGTGTCATCGCCACACAGAACCAGGCTCGCCCGTCCGGCAGACTTGCTGCCGACGAGGGGCAAGCTGCGGCTAGGCGTGGTCATGCTCCTGTGTCACGTCCTCCTTTCCAGGAAGAGCCAGACTCGGACGACAATCTATCTCCCACATAGGTCGGGCTGTGCAGGCGTTGAGCCCATGGAGTTTTTTTTTCCTCAGCATCATCGCATGTGGGTGTTGAGCAGCACCCTGTACCTCCCCCCTCCTGGCTGCCTCCCCCCCGGGTCGTATGTGGCCATTTATGATTTTTCTTTTAGTTTAGTTAGTTAAGTTTCTGTTTGATAGTTAGTTTAAATAGGTAATGTAGGTTTTTTATAGTTAGTGTAATTAGTTAATATAGTCTAAAATTGCTTGTCTATTGTGCTTTCATGTGACGTTGTGGTGCTTTGTGGCTTTTGAAAGCATCCACTGTCTTTTCCAGCTGGGCCCTTCAAGCTTGTCTTGTGTATGTGTTTGCTGCTTGGGGTCCTTGACTCACATATGCCACTCCTGCTTCCCTTATCCATGGGCTCACAAGGATGGTTCGGTGTAACAGCCTATTACACAAGGGCTTTGGACTGTCATATATGTGGCATGTCTGCTGCTGTGGAACTTGTGTTGACACCCGTAGTGGGGATGATCGGGGTGTAATTGACCACTGTTCTTCTTTTGCTAGATGGGTGTTTCATGATTCATGTGTACATTCATTGCTATGCATTGTGTAGTATGTTTCTTATCTTTACTGTACATGTGCTTGTTGCAATTCATGCCGTAGATAGTGTGTTCCACACTTTGGCTGTGAAAGACGGACTGATGGTGTGATTTCTGATGTACGTCTCTGACATGGTCCAGTCATGAAATGCCTGAAGAGACACACACAGATGAATCTAAAGCATTAATCATGTGTTTCATGGCCTTTCTGCAGGGGGATGAGCCTCCAGCCCACCTTTGCCAGGAGGTACATGGGCCATTGGACGTCTGGAATCTGGACACGTTTGGTGGTGCCGACATGCGCATGTGTGCGCAAGCAGAGGCACAGGGATTGCGATCATACATCTGAAAACTGCTGACGTGTTTCAAGGGACTCCAGGCAAGGTGAGCAGCACAGGGGGGTCATAACACAGCAAACCTTCCACCAGGCCAGTTGCACATGCATGCTTAGTAGCAGCACTGACGGTGAGCTTGGACAAATATTGGTGTTGAAGCGCACAATACAGCTCAGATGTGTCAGTGGACTGATGGCTAGTTGATAGCGAAAGTTGTCTGGGACACCTGCAGGGGCAGTGGCACATATCCTCCGGTCCACCATGGGCCATTGAGGCACTTGTATTAGCCATGTAGTGTTCTGAGACATGGAAAGAAGCAGCTCACAGGGACAGACAGCAAGGGACATACTCGGATGCAGTGCATTTCATTTCCAAATAGAATTTGAAACATGCACTGCCTACTTTATTTTGGTCATGGTGGTTGTAACGCTCACCTGATTCCCGTAGAGGCGCCGGTCTTGACTGGGCGTATACCGTATCTTCAAAGGTGATGTGTAACACACGGCTGGCTCTTTGGGCTGGACCTCTGTGCACTGTATGTCTGACTCGAAGGGTAAGATGTCTGCAGATAGAAAATATGGGATTAAGGAACTGGGTTATTGAATGTCTCTCTCTTCTTCCCTTTCTCTTCTCCTGTAGAACCCCAAAGGTTAACGCTCTCACCTTAGGTAAGTGAACGCCGTGCTCTCCATCTGCCTCAGGGCAGGGTGCTGTAACCAGTTTCTTCACTGGATAAGGGGAGCAGGCCTCTTGACTTCAGAGGACTGCTGTCCGTCGTTTACTGCACGAACGGTAAGTTTCCAGTAATTCTAATGTCTTTAAAGTCTTTAGTAATGATGTTTCTTGTTTTGCAGGGTTCCGGCGATGGCGGATGACGGGCTGAAGTGAGTTGAAGATGGAGCCCGTGTGATGAATAGAAGCGCCTGGAAGCACGTAAGTAAGCGCTTGTTGCCTGCTTCACGATGCGCTCTAACTGTCTTTTTATTTTGCAGGTACAAGTTCGGAGCGGCTGCAGGGTGCCGGAATACCCACTGGGTTAGATGTGGAAAGGAGTAATGGCACGTGAGTATTAAAGTTCCCCAATGTCTTTAAACGCACCTTGTTTTGTCTTTCAGATGCGGGATGCAGCGCCGAAGGCCTCCGGAGCGTGCGAAGAGTTGGTAAGCTTTTGTCTTTCAGATGCCGGAATGCAGTGTGAAGACCTCCGGAGCGCACAAAGAGTAGGTAAGCCTTTGTCTTTCAGATGCCGGAATGCAGCGCGAGGCGTTGGTGACAGCCGATGGACCAGGTAAGCGAAGAGCTGTCACTGAAGACCGTAATGCTAACGTGTTCTTTCTTGTCTTTATAGGTGTTGCTGAAGACTGGATTCAGGATGGTAAGCCTTTTTCCTTAGGCCCAGGATCAGATGCAGAAGACACGATGAGCGTTCTGCTGCAGAGGATGCAGAATAACGCAAAGCAAGATTCTTCCATCGGGTGTGGTTTAAATAGCCTCCTGTAGTGCTTTGGTGTCTCCTTCCACAGCCACGCCTAGGTAAGAAAAGAGTTCCTGCTTTCCAGAAGAGTTCCAGTGTTCTGAATCTAGGGAGTGGCTCCTGCCCCACCCAACAGGAAAAGTAGTTCCAAACAGAAGAGGATCAGAGGCTCAACTGGCAGGCAAGTAAGCAGCATGGTCTGCTGCAGGTAAGTCCACCCAAGCATTATGAGCCCGGCGCTTCCAGCGCTGGGACTGGGCATATTTATGAGCCTGGTGCCACTGGCGCCAGGACTGGGTCCAAAAGGTCCCAATTGGGACTGGTTGGCACTCGGAACCTGGATTATGGATCTGCTTCCAAGGGAGTTGGGAAAACCCTGACCTTTTGGAAGCAGAGATCATGACAGTACCCCCCCCTCAAGGCCCCTCCCAAACCGGGCTTCTCCGGGGGTTTTGGCTTGTCAGGAAATGTTCTGTGAAATCTTTCGATTAGGCGAGGAGCGTGGACATATTCAGCAGGTTCCCAGGATCTCTCTTGGGGGCCGTAGCCTTTCCAGTCAATTAGGTAAAATAGTTTAGATTTGGAGATCTTGGAGTCCAGAATGCTTTTGACTTCAAACTCGAGTTCTCCATCAACTAGGATAGGTTTTGGAGATTTAGTTAGTCGGGTTTGAGGTTGCACGGGTTTTAATAGAGAGACGTGGAAGACCGGATGTATCTTCATGTGCGGGGGCAAGTCCAACTTGACCGCTACTGGGTTTACTGTGGTAGTGATGGAATAGGGACCAAGGTATCTTGGGTTGAATGTGCGTGGCCCTTTTAGAGGTAGATATTTGGTGGATAACCAGACTTGGTCCCCTACTTGATATTGAGGGGCTTCCTTCCGATGTTGATCTGCTCCTTTCTTGTATTGTTCTTTAGCCCTTTGAAGGTGAGAAACAGCTTACTTAAAGGCTTGGGTGATTGTAGAATGCAGGTGGTCTACTGCTGGTGTTTCAAGATCTTGGAGGGGATCCAACTCCGAGGTTCGAGGGTGACTGCCGTACAAAAGAAAAAACGGGGTTTTCCCAGTTCCCGAATGGACAGAGTTATTGTAGGCATATTCGGCTATCCAAAGGATGTCTTTCCAAGTTTTTTCAGTTTGTTGCAGCATGCAGCGTAAATACTGTTCCAGAGTTTGATTGGTCCTCTCGGTTTGTCCGTCGGTCTGAGGGTGGTGACTGGTCGATAGTCTCACATCAATTTGAGCCGACCGACAGCAACTTCGCCAAAAATGAGAAATAAATTGACTACCTCGATCCGAAATTAGAACCGAAGGAAAACCGCGCAGTCGGACGATGTTTTTGAGAAATTCTCGGGCCAGAGTTGCTGCTGTTGGCAAGCCTTTGAGCGGAATGAAATGCGCCATCTTGGAGAATAAGTCCACGATTACTAGAATCGTATTGTATCCGGAGCATGGAGGTAGATCGGTGATGAAGTCCATAGAAAGCGTATGCCAAGGGTGAGGTGGGATGTCAATAGGGCGTAAGAGGCCTGCTGGTCTTTCCTTTTGACTCTTGTTTTGGGCGCATACTCCACAGGACATTATAAAGTCTCTGATATCTTTTTTCCAAGACGGCCACCAGAAGTAGCGCTTGATCTTTTCTGAGGTCTTGGCCATACCGAGATGTCCTTCCATTAAAGAATCGTGATAACAAGAGATTACTTTTTTCTGTAAATCTGTGCTGGGTAGGTATAATCGTTCTTGGAAATACAATAAGTTGTCCTTTACTGCAAAGTCCTTTCCCTGCAGATGCCAATTCTGTATGTCTGCTGGAATTACAAATTGCCTGGCTTTATCCTTAACTTCCTCTATGGATTCTGTGGCGATTACACCCAGAATTCTTTGTTCGGGAATGATTGGTACAGGTTTAGGGTTGATCAAGTGTTCTTCCACTCCCATCCGAGAAAGGGCATCAGCTTTACCGTTCTTTGTACCAGGTCGAGAGGTAATTATGAAGTCAAACTCGGCAAAGAATAATGCCCAACGGAGTTGTCTAGAGGATTGAGCTTTTGCGGTTTTCAAATATTGCAGGTTTCGGTGATCCGTAATCACAGTAACGGTGTGTCGGGCCCCCAGCAGATAATGCCGCCAAGCCTTAAAGGCAGACTTGATAGCCAGAAGTTCCTTGTCAGTAATCGTGTAATTGATTTCAGGAGGCGAGAATTTGCGGGACCAAAATGCCACGGGATGTAACTGATTGGTTACCGGGTCCTTTTGTGATAGAACTGCCCCCATGGCAAGGCTTGAAGCATCAGTTTCCACGATGTAGGGGAGTTCGGGGCGAGGGTGTTTTAAGATTGGTGCAGAGATAAATTTATTCTTCAAATCCTGGAAAGCTTGTTCCGCCTCGGTAGACCATTCAAAACGTTTGTTTTTCTTTAACAAGGCAGTGATGGGCTGGACTATTCGAGAGAATTCGGGGATAAACCTGCGGTAAAAGTTAGCGAAGCCTAACATGCTTTGCACACCTTTTACGGAGGATGGTGATGGCCATTTGAGAACTGCATCGACCTTCTTTGAATCCATACGCACTCCGCCAGGTGATAATATGAATCCCAAGAATTCAACTTCAGTCACGTTGAAAACACATTTTTCCAATTTAGCGAAAAGTTTGTGTTGACGCAATCTTTCGAGGACCATTTTCACGTGTTTCCGATGTTCAGATTCCGATGAAGAATAAACGAGGATGTTGTCAATGTAAACAACAACACACACATCTATGAGCTCTCTGAGGACATCGTTCATAAAATATTGAAAGGCGGCCGGGGCATTGCAAAGTCCGAAGGGCATGACCTGATATTCAAATAGCCCATACTTGGTGCGGAAGGCCGTCTTCCATTCATCGCCCTCTTTTACTCGTACCAAGTGGTAAGCTCCTCTAAGATCCAGCTTTGTATATATGCATGCTTTTCTGACTTGGTCCAGGAGTTCAGGAATTAAAGGTAACGGATATCTATTCTTAACGGTGATCTGGTTCAGGGAGCGATAATCTATACAAGTTCTAAGGTCTCCTTCCTTTTTTGGAACGAAGAACAAAGCTGAAGAAGCAGGGGACTTGGAAGGACGAATAAACCCATTTGCCAGGTATTGATCCAGGTATTGTCGAAGGTGAAGGTTCTCAGGCTCGGTGAGGGCATAAATTCTACTACAAGGAGGAGTAGATCCAGGTATCAGGTCTATCTGGCAGTCATAAGACCTATGAGGAGGTAGAGAGTTAGCCTGATCCTTCCGGAAAACATCTTGGTATTCTAGGTATTCGGGAGGTAACTGGGGAGTCTCTGAAGAAATTGCTGCCAGTGCAACACCAGGTGGAGGGTGACAAGTAGAGACACATTCTGGAAACTGGACCGTTCTTGCTCGCCAATCGATCAGAGGATTGTGTTTCTCTAACCAAGGTATTCCTAGAATAATCTGAAACTGAGGGGCCTTGATCACATCGAACACGATTTTCTCATGGTGTCCATCTTGACTTACTAGCGTCACCTCTTGGGTGGTATGCGTTACTGGCCCGGAGGCTATCTCCGTACCATCCACCGTAGTAATGACGTCCTTTACAGCCTTGGGACAAAGAGTTAGATTCATCCTCAAAACCATTTCATGATCCACATAATTGCCGATGGCACCGCTGTCGACGTAAGCTTCAATTGCATGTAATCGATCCGGATTATCAGGGCTAATGAGGACCATAGGTATCACGAAATGCGAGGTCACGGAACTGGTTTTCACGCTCGGCAAGAGGACCTCTATTCTTGTCGGGCGAGGTCGTTTCCCTGCTCAGAGTTTGTAACTTTGGTAACTGCAGCTCCTACTGCCTTTTTGGCAGGTTTCACCGGACAGTCTCGAAGAAAGTGCCCTGAGTTTCCGCAATAGAGGCATAATTGCAACTGTTTTCTCCTTTCCCGCTCCTTTTGTGTTAGAGGACCTTTCAGACCCCCTATTTGCATGGGTTCCCCGGAGTCTACTCCTTTGGAAGGAGTTGGCGGTTTGGAAAATACTCGAGCATCAAACTTGGAACGATCGGCCTTCCTGTTCTGCAGTCTGTGATCTATTTGAACGACTAAGTCTATATAGTCCGAACAATCTTGAGGGGGATTCACTACTTGGGCTAACACATCTTTGAGCTCTCCACGTAGACCTCTATAAAACAGCGTAATCCTTTTGTCCTCAGGCCATTGAGTTTCCACTATCAGTCTGTTGAAAGACGCAATATAAGCCAAAAGGTCTTGATTACCTTGTCGAAACGAAAGAAGCTCATTGTCCAAGGCCTGCCCCTGTGAATGTCTTGCGAACAGTTTTTCCATACTGAGCTGAAAAGCTTGAAAATCATGGAGGACCGGATCATCTTGATTTACTAGAGGGATCGACCAGTCTGCCGCATTGCCACTAAGGTACGAAAGCACGAAAGCTACTTTAGCTTGATCAGTTGGAAAGGCTGCTGGCCGGCATAAGAAATGCAACCGGCACTGATTGATAAATACTGCAAACCTCTTTGGGTCACCAGAAAATCGTTCGGGCGGAGCCAGAGGTACATTCTCAGGTAGGTTGATCTGCACTGGATTCATAGAGGATGTAGAAGGAAGATTTCCCCCAGATGCGGGTAACGGGGTCTGTCCGGCTTGTGGCTGTAGCAATTGTCTAGCGAGATCATCTGTTCGCTCCTTGGAAATAATCAGTTCCCTTCTTAGAGTGTTCGTTTCCTGACGGGCTGCATGCACTTCTGCCCTTAGTTCCCCAAGTAACTGGGCTAGCTGGTCGGTATCCGAGGTTTCCATAGCGCCTGGACGGGAGTTTTGTGGTAGGCTTTGCGTTCTGTAACGCTCACCTGATTCCCATAGAGGCGCCGGTCTTGACTGGGCGTATACCGTATCTTCAAAGGTGATGTGTAACACACGGCTGGCTCTTTGGGCTGGACCTCTGTGCACTGTATGTCTGACTCGAAGGGTAAGATGTCTGCAGATAGAAAATATGGGATTAAGGAACTGGGTTATTGAATGTCTCTCTCTTCTTCCCTTTCTCTTCTCCTGTAGAACCCCAAAGGTTAACGCTCTCACCTTAGGTAAGTGAACGCCGTGCTCTCCATCTGCCTCAGGGCAGGGTGCTGTAACCAGTTTCTTCACTGGATAAGGGAAGCAGGCCTCTTGACTTCAGAGGACTGCTGTCCGTCATTTACTGCACGAACGGTATGTTTTGAGTAATTCTAATGTCTTTAAAGTCTTTAGTAATGATGTTTCTTGTTTTGCAGGGTTCCAGCGATGGCGGATGACGGGCTGAAGTGAGTTGAAGATGGAGCCCGTGTGATGAATAGAAGCGCCTGGAAGCACGTAAGTAAGCGCTTGTTGCCTGCTTCACGATGCGCTCTAACTGTCTTTTTATTTTGCAGGTACAAGTTCGGAGCGGCTGCAGGGTGCCGGAATACCCACTGGGTTAGATGTGGAAAGGAGTAATGGCACGTGAGTATTAAAGTTCCAAAATGTCTTTAAACGCACCTTGTTTTGTCTTTCAGATGCGGGATGCAGCGCCGAAGGCCTCCGGAGCGTGCGAAGAGTTGGTAAGCTTCTGTCTTTCAGATGCCGGAATGCAGTGTGAAGACCTCCGGAGCGCACGAAGAGTAGGTAAGCCTTTGTCTTTCAGATGCCGGAATGCAGCGCGAGGCGTTGGTGACAGCCGATGGACCAGGTAAGTGAAGAGCTGTCACTGAAGACCGTAATGCTAACCTGTTCTTTCTTGTCTTTATAGGTGTTGCTGAAGACTGGATTCAGGATGGTAAGCCTTTTTTCTTAGGCCCAGGATCAGATGCAGAAGACACGATGAGCGTTCTGCTGCAGAGGATGCAGAATAACGCAAAGCAAGATTCTTCCATCGGGTGTGGTTTAAATAGCCTCCTGTAGTGCTTTGGTGTCTCCTTCCACAGCCACGCCTAGGTAAGAAAAGAGTTCCTGCTTTCCAGAAGAGTTCCAGTGTTCTGAATCTAGGGAGTGGCTCCTGCCCCACCCAACAGGAAAAGTAGTTCCAAACAGAAGAGGATCAGAGGCTCAACTGGCAGGCAAGTAAGCAGCATGGTCTGCTGCAGGTAAGTCCACCCAAGCATTATGAGCCCGGCGCTTCCAGCGCTGGGACTGGGCATATTTATGAGCCTGGTGCCACTGGCGCCAGGACTGGGTCCAAAAGGTCCCAATTGGGACTGGTTGGCACTCGGAACCTGGGTTATGGATCTGCTTCCAAGGGAGTTGGGAAAACCCTGACCTTTTGGAAGCAGAGATCATGACAGTACCCCCCCTCAAGGCCCCTCCCAAACCGGGCTTCTCCGGGGGTTTTGGCTTGTCAGGAAATGTTCTGTGAAATCTTTTGATTAGGCGAGGAGCGTGGACATATTCAGCAGGTTCCCAGGATCTCTCTTGGGGGCCGTAGCCTTTCCAGTCAATTAGGTAAAATAGTTTAGATTTGGAGATCTTGGAGTCCAGAATGCTTTTGACTTCAAACTCGAGTTCTCCATCAACTAGGATAGGTTTTGGAGATTTAGTTAGTCGGGTTTGAGGTTGCACGGGTTTTAATAGAGAGACGTGGAAGACCGGATGTATCTTCATGTGCGGGGGCAAGTCCAACTTGACCGCTACTGGGTTTACTATGGTAGTGATGGAATAGGGACCAAGGTATCTTGGGTTGAATGTGCGTGGCCCTTTTAGAGGTAGATATTTGGTGGATAACCAGACTTGATCCCCTACTTGATATTGAGGGGCTTCCTTCCGATGTTGATCTGCTCCTTTCTTGTATTGTTCTTTAGCCCTTTGAAGGTGAGAAACAGCTTACTTAAAGGCTTGGGTGATTGTAGAATGCAGGTAGTCTACTGCTGGTGTTTCAAGATCTTGGAGGGGATCCAACTCCGAGGTTCGAGGGTGACTGCCGTACAAAAGAAAAAACAGGGTTTTCCCAGTTCCCGAATGGACAGAGTTATTGTAGGCATATTCGGCTATCCAAAGGATGTCTTTCCAAGTTTTTTCAGTTTGTTGCAGCATGCAGCGTAAATACTGTTCCAGAGTTTGATTGGCCCTTTCGGTTTGTCCGTCGGTCTGAGGGTGGTGACTGGTCGATAGTCTCACATCAATTTGAGCCGACCGACAGCAACTTCGCCAAAAATGAGGAATAAATTGACTACCTCGATCCGAAATTAGAACCGAAGGAAAACCGTGCAGTCGGACGATGTTTTCGAGAAATTCTCGGGCCAGAGTTGCTGCTGTTGGCAAGCCTTTGAGCGGAATGAAATGCGCCATCTTGGAGAATAAGTCCACGATTACTAGAATCGTATTGTATCCGGAGCATGGAGGTAGATCGGTGATGAAGTCCATAGAAAGCGTATGCCAAGGGCGAGGTGGGATGTCAATAGGCCGTAAGAGGCCTGCTGGTCTTTCCTTTTGACTCTTGTTTTGGGCGCATACTCCACAGGACATTATAAAGTCTCTGATATCTTTTTTCCAAGACGGCCACCAGAAGTAGCGCTTGATCTTTTCTGAGGTCTTGGCCATACCGGGATGTCCTTCCATTAAAGAATCGTGATAACAAGAGATGACTTTTTTCTGTAAATCTGTGCTGGGTAGGTATAATCGTTCTTGGAAATACAATAAGTTGTCCTTTACTGCAAAGTCCTTTCCCTGCAGATGCCAATTCTGTATGTCTGCTGGAGTTACATGTTGCCTGGCTTTATCCTTAACTTCCTCTATGGAGTCTGTGGCGATTACACCCAGAATTCTTTGTTCGGGAATGATTGGTACAGGTTCAGGGTTGATCAAGTGTTCTTCCACTCCCATCCGAGAAAGGGCATCAGCTTTACCGTTCTTTGTACCAGGTCGATAGGTAATTATGAAGTCAAACTCGGCAAAGAATAATGCCCAACGGAGTTGTCTAGAGGATTGAGCTTTTGCGGTTTTCAAATATTGCAGGTTTCGGTGATCCGTAATCACAGTAACGGTGTGTCGGGCCCCCAGCAGATAATGCCTCCAAGCCTTAAAGGCAGACTTGATAGCCAGAAGTTCCTTGTCAGTAATCGTGTAATTGATTTCAGGAGGCGAGAATTTGCGGGACCAAAATGCCACGGGATGCAACTGATTGGTTACCGGGTCCTTTTGTGATAGAACTGCCCCCATGGCAAGGCTTGAAGCATCAGTTTCCACGATGTAGGGGAGTTCGGGGCGAGGGTGTTTTAAGATTGGTGCAGAGATAAATTTAGTCTTCAAATCCTGGAAAGCTTGTTCCGCCTCGGTAGACCATTTAAAACGTTTGTTTTTCTTTAACAAGGCAGTGATGGGCTGGACTATTCGAGAGAATTCGGGGATAAACCTGCGGTAAAAGTTAGCGAAGCCTAACATGCTTTGCACACCTTTTACGGAGGATGGTGATGGCCATTTGAGAACTGCATCGACCTTCTTTGAATCCATACGCACTCCGCCAGGTGATAATATGAATCCCAAGAATTCAACTTCAGTCACGTTGAAAACACATTTTTCCAATTTAGCGAAAAGTTTGTGTTGACGCAATCTTTCGAGGACCATTTTCACGTGTTTCCGATGTTCAGATTCCGTTGAAGAATAAACGAGGATGTCGTCAATGTAAACAACAACACACACATCTATGAGCTCTCTGAGGACATCGTTCATAAAATATTGAAAGGCGGCCGGGGCATTGCAAAGTCCGAAGGGCATGACCTGACATTCAAATAGCCCATACTTGGTGCGGAAGGCCGTCTTCCATTCATCGCCCTCTTTTACTCGTACCAAGTGGTAAGCTCCTCTAAGATCCAGCTTTGTATATATGCATGCTTTTCTGACTTGGTCCAGGAGTTCAGGGATCAAAGGTAACGGATATCTATTCTTAACGGTGATCTGGTTCAGGGAGCGATAATCTACACAAGTTCTAAGGTCTCCTTCCTTTTTTGGAACGAAGAACAAAGCTGAAGAAGCAGGGGACTTGGAAGGACGAATAAACCCATTTGCCAGGTATTGATCCAGGTATTGTCGAAGGTGAAGGTTCTCAGGCTCGGTGAGGGCATAAATTCTACTACAAGGAGGAGTAGATCCAGGTATCAGGTCTATCTGGCAGTCATAAGACCTATGAGGAGGTAGAGAGTTAGCCTGATCCTTCCGGAAAACATCTTGGTATTCTAGGTATTCGGGAGGTAACTGGGGAGTCTCTGAAGAAATTGCTGCCAGTGCAACACCAGGTGGAGGGTGACAAGTAGAGACACATTCTGGAAACTGGACCGTTCTTGCTCGCCAATCGATCAGAGGATTGTGTTTCTCTAACCAAGGTATTCCTAGAATAATCTGAAACTGAGGGGCCTTGATCACATCGAACACGATCTTCTCATGGTGTCCATCTTGACTTACTAGCGTCACCTCTTGAGTGGTATGCGTTACTGGCCCGGAGGCTATCTCCGTACCATCCACCGTAGTAATGATGTCCTTTACAGCCTTGGGACAAAGAGTTAGATTCATCCTCAAAACCATTTCATGATCCACATAATTGCCGATGGCACCGCTGTCGACGTAAGCTTCAATTGCATGTAATCGATCCGGATTATCAGGGCTAATGAGGACCATAGGTATCACGAAATGCGAGGTCACGGAACTGGTTTTCACGCTCGGCAAGAGGACCTCTATTCTTGTCGGGCGAGGTCGTTTCCCTGCTCAGAGTTTGTAACTTTGGTAACTGCAGATCCTACTGCCTTCTTGGCAGGTTTCACCGGACAGTCTCGAAGAAAGTGCCCTGAGTTTCCTCAATAGAGGCATAATTGCAACTGTTTTCTCCTTTCCCGCTCCTTTTGTGTTAGAGGACCTTTCAGACCCCCTATTTGCATGGGTTCCCCGGAGTCTACTCCTTTGGAAGGAGTTGGCGGTTTGGAAAATACTCGAGCATCAAACTTGGAACGATCGTCCTTCCTGTTCTGCAGTCTGTGATCTATTTGAACGACTAAGTCTATATAGTCCGAACAATCTTGAGGGGGATTCACTACTTGGGCTAACACATCTTTGAGCTCTCCACGTAGACCTCTATAAAACAGCGTAATCCTTTTGTCCTCAGGCCATTGAGTTTCCACTATCAGTCTGTTGAAAGACGCAATATAAGCCAAAAGGTCTTGATTACCTTGTCGAAACGAAAGAAGCTCATTGTCCAAGGCCTGCCCCTGTGAATGTCTTGCGAACAGTTTTTCCATACTGAGCTGAAAAGCTTGAAAATCATGGAGGACCGGATCATCTTGATTTACTAGAGGGATCGACCAGTCTGCCGCATTGCCACTAAGGTACGAAAGCACGAAAGCTACTTTAGCTTGATCAGTTGGAAAGGCTGCTGGCCGGCATAAGAAATGCAACCGGCACTGATTGATAAATACTGCAAACCTCTTTGGGTCACCAGAAAATCGTTCGGGCGGAGCCAGAGGTACATTCCCAGGTAGGTTGATCTGCACTGGATTCATAGAGGATGTAGAAGGAAGATTTCCCCCAGATGCGGGTAACGGGGTCTTTCCGGCTTGTGGCTGTAGCAATTGTCTAGCGAGATCATCTGTTCGCTCCTTGGAAATAATCAGTTCCCTTCTTAGAGCGTTCGTTTCCTGACGGGCTGCATGCACTTCTGCCCTTAGTTCCCCAAGTAACTGGGCTAGCTGGTCGGTATCCGAGGTTTCCATAGCGCCTGGACGGGAGTTTTGTGGTAGGCTTTGCGTTCTGTAACGCTCACCTGATTCCCATAGAGGCGCCGGTCTTGACTGGGCGTATACCGTATCTTCAAAGGTGATGTGTAACACACGGCTGGCTCTTTGGGCTGGACCTCTGTGCACTGTATGTCTGACTCGAAGGGTAAGATGTCTGCAGATAGAAAATATGGGATTAAGGAACTGGGTTATTGAATGTCTCTCTCTTCTTCCCTTTCTCTTCTCCTGTAGAACCCCAAAGGTTAACGCTCTCACCTTAGGTAAGTGAACGCCGTGCTCTCCATCTGCCTCAGGGCAGGGTGCTGTAACTAGTTTCTTCACTGGATAAGGGGAGCAGGCCTCTTGACTTCAGAGGACTACTGTCCGTCATTTACTGCACGAACGGTAAGTTTCGAGTAATTCTAATGTCTTTAAAGTCTTTAGTAATGATGTTTCTTGTTTTGCAGGGTTCCGGCGATGGCGGATGATGGGCTGAAGTGAGTTGAAGATGGAGCCCGTGTGATGAATAGAAGCGCCTGGAAGCACGTAAGTAAGCGCTTGTTGCCTGCTTCACGATGCGCTCTAACTGTCTTTTTATTTTGCAGGTACAAGTTCGGAGCGGCTGCAGGGTGCCGGAATACCCACTGGGTTAGATGTGGAAAGGAGTAATGGCACGTGAGTATTAAAGTTCCCCAATGTCTTTAAACGCACCTTGTTTTGTCTTTCAGATGCGGGATGCAGCGCCGAAGGCCTCCGGAGCGTGCAAAGAGTTGGTAAGCTTTTGTCTTTCAGATGCCGGAATGCAGTGTGAAGACCTCCGGAGCGCACGAAGAGTAGGTAAGCCTTTGTCTTTCAGATGCCGGAATGCAGCGCGAGGCGTTGGTGACAGCCGATGGACCAGGTAAGTGAAGAGCTGTCACTGAAGACCGTAATGCTAACCTGTTCTTTCTTGTCTTTATAGGTGTTGCTGAAGACTGGATTCAGGATGGTAAGCCTTTTTCCTTAGGCCCAGGATCACATGCAGAAGACACGATGAGCGTTCTGCTGCAGAGGATGCAGAATAACGCAAAGCAAGATTCATCCATCGGGTGTGGTTTAAATAGCCTCCTGTAGTGCTTAGGTGTCTCCTTCCACAGCCACGCCTAGGTAAGAAAAGAGTTCCTGCTTTCCAGAAGAGTTCCAGTGTTCTGAATCTAGGGAGTGGCTCCTGCCCCACCCAACAGGAAAAGTAGTTCCAAACAGAAGAGGATCAGAGGCTCAACTGGCAGGCAAGTAAGCAGCATGGTCTGCTGCAGGTAAGTCCACCCAAGCATTATAAGCCCGGCGCTTCCAGCGCTGGGACTGGGCATATTTATGAGCCTGGTGCCACTGGCGCCAAGACTGGGTCCAAAAGGTCCCAATTGGGACTGGTTGGCACTCGGAACCTGAGTTATGGATCTGCTTCCAAGGGAGTTGGGAAAACCCTGACCTTTTGGAAGCAGAGATCATGACAGTGGTACACGACTTGTTCTGAAGTCATACCTTGCTATATGCGTCTGTCTGCTTACCCAGGGAACATTGCATGTTGTGTGAATCGTGACACATTGGTGTTCCATTTGCCACGCACCCAGCGGCGCCTGACTTACTGCATTGACTGTGTATGAACCATCACAGAGGTAATGTTACGTATGGGTATGAAGCATCCACACAGGATTGTCTGTTTGTAGAATAGTTTGTTACTTTGGGGCATATTTGGCGGTGTGTTTTGGGCACGCACAGATTATTAACTGTGGCTCTCTTTGCAGCATTGAACTGCTCCTGTTACCGGCCCTGAGAGTGCGCAGGCAGGAGGCCAGCACTCACCCCAGAGATAAGTTTCTCTTTGACTTCCATTTGAGTAATTTACTGCTATGTGCATGATGAACAGGTTTGGTCTAATTGTGTGTGTGTTAATGTGAGTACTACATTTTTGTGCATTCCCTACTTTCCCGTGTCAATCCTACTACCCTCTCCTGCCCCTCGTTCCGGTTATCCAGTATGCCAATGCCTGTCCCGACTGCATATCCCTGACCCTCCTTCCCCACCAGGGTCTCAGAGGCCAGTGTGAGTTTGACCTTGCAGGCACTCAGACCACGGTGGGGGTGGTTGGTTCGTGCCACTCCTGCGCCTGTACACAGGAACTGTGACAGTACACATCCGTTCATGGTGCATCATTCTATGTTATGTACCACACATGGTACACATCCTGTTGTGACATTGTTTTACTGTGCTACCTTGGTTGATAACATCATTGTGGTAGTACTTGGCCTTTGTGGCGTACTGCTACTTCAAGCCATCTACTGGAGGCTGTTCTGGTTTGTTTTCCTGCCTGCAGGCTACTTGCTTGGCTTCTGTGTTGGCCTGATTTGAGTTCTCTTGGATTTGGTGCTTTTGCAAATCAAAGTGGACTCTGAGGGTGCTGGCAACTTTTTACACACAAGGTGGGAGATGGTGACAAAGGGGAAGGGTGATCCTGTGGCCAGGTGAAATTAAAGGATGAGGCTGAATAACCCAGGTGCAGTTGTTCAGTGGGTCGTGGTGATTTGTGAGGGAGGGAGTGTTTTGTTGTTGATAGTTGCCTTGCCCTGCAGTGTGATAGGCACCATGACATTGTAATTGTGGTATCCTATGTACATGATGTATTCTGCTGATCCATGCCTGTTCATGTGTTGCTGTACATGCCTAATTTGCTTTTTGATGTAGTTGTCGCTTAGATGTTTTACAATCAAGTATGATATGATATGATAGGTTATTTATAACGCGCTTAATACCCAGAGGTTTCTAAGCGCGGACCCGGGGATCGAACCCATGTTGCTCCGTGTCGTCTTGCTTCCAAGGCAAGCACGTTGCCGTTGAGCTATCCTCCCGAGTGCAATGCTCAGGGTGTGCATCACACACAATAGCTGTTCACTGTGCTGTGCACTGAGCAGTGTGTTGCAGGAGGTGGACACGGCACACAGAAGCTACAGTATTGATTTTGCAATGCACATTGTGCATGTAGATAGGCATTCATTGTTATGTTACAACTACAACTTTTGGAATGCATTTGGGTATGACTTATTTTGGGTGGGAGGTTCTTGGTCAGTCATTTCATCTGATTCCATGTCAGGCATCATTGTCTGATGCCAATTTATATTTTTCACATGGCAATGTGTACCTTATTGGTACTGTGTTGGTGTATGGCTATTGCTTGCCATGTCATTTTGTAGTTTGGGAGGGTTTCAGTGACATACCAGTGATAGTCATGGCCTGTTTTGCAGGTCTATGTGATTCACACCTTGCATGTGTGCCTTTTGGTCACATAGGATTGCTTGTGTTTAAGTAGCTAGGGATGCACACAATGTGGCAATTCCATAGCAACAATCTCAGGGTGGTAAGGTTGTGACAGTTGTCTGTCTCTTTGTCATCATCGATTGTCACCTGGTATGTGCCAGGCCTGTGTGCACTCCGCAGGGTTGGGAGTTTAGGTGAAAAATGTGGCCACAAGCTGGGTCCGGGCTGCCTTGCCATGTGCCCTATCCCCTCCCATGTGCAGCACCTGTACCTGTGGTTGGGGATGTGTGGGCACCATCATGTCCACCGGTATGCCCTGCCGTGTTGCAACATTGAGCAGGACACTTGCTGCCACAATGATCCTGCACACTACTTGGGGTGCATAGAGTAGCTGCCCGCCAGAGCGGCCAAGGGAGCGGAAGCGTGACTTGAGCACTCTGAATGTGCGCTCCACTATGGCCCTGGTTGCAATATGGGCGGCGTTGTATCTTACCTGGGGTGGTGTGTTGGGGTTGTGGATTGGCATCATCATGTGGTTGCTCAGAGGGTAGGTACTGTCCCCTGGAGAGGTGACAATGGTTGTGATTATTGGGATTTGTGTATTTGTGTGTGTGTGTGTGACATGCATGCATGTGCACCGGCATTTGTACTCACCTAGGAGCCATGTGTCGCCATGCTGCCCAGCTTCCAAGGTCCGGGTCAGGGCGGACATTCTGTATATGAAACTGTCATGGGTGGAGCCAGGGTAGTTTGCATAGACAGAGGTGATGATTCCCTTTGCATCGCATACCACCTGTACGTTGATGGAATGCCAGTGCTTGCTGTTTCGGTAGATGTGCTCAGTGGCCCTAGGTGGACGTAGGGCCACATCGGTGCAATCTATGGCACCAAGCACTTTGGGGAAGTGTGCCACCCTGTAAAAGTTCTGGGCAACGGCCTGCCTTTCTGCGGGTGTTCTGGGCATGTATATGTGCCTGCGGACTGAGGGGTGCGCTGTCATGATTGCCAAGACCTGGTGTAGGCAGCGTGACTGCGTGCCCTGTGAGACCCCCCCACTATGGCAGTAGTCCGCTGAAAAGACCCAGTGGCCAAAAAATGCAGGACATTGAGCACCTTCTCCAAGGGGCTCAATGCTTGGGAGCAGAAGGTGGGGGATGTAAAGTCATCTTCGCACTCCCTGACCAAGTCTAGGATGATACAGGGTGGAAACCTATACCTGCCATAGACCTGGTCGTCAGGCATCCCAAAAAGGCTTGTCCGTGCTTAAAAAATGTGTGCCCTGGCTATTCTCCTCTTCCTGCGGTGTCCCATGATCAGTGCTGTGACAAATGGGGCACTCATCGTAGCTGTATATACGTGTTTGTTGTTTGCGCGCACTTTTATACTGTGCGCGGGGACACTTCCGCCTGCCTTCGTGTAGCAGACGCGTTGATGCCTGTGCGCGTCTTTTGCCGTGCGTGGGTTTCCCGTATTCGAATCCATGAATACGGGTTGTTCGCGTGCGTGTGGGCGTTCTGTGTAGTTCCCTGCAGTACTTCTCCAGTTACGCCTTCTTTTTCACGCGTTATTCCCCATTCCACGTGTTACGCCCACTGTTCCGCCCACTTTTGTTGTATGCGCTACGCTATGTGCGCTTTTGCTGTGCACGTAGTGCACGCCGTTTGATGACGTGTGTGCCCGCGTGCGCCATGCACGGATTTGGCGCACAACCAGTGGGAAACAAGAGCAGCGCCTTCCTTGAAGCGCACGCATGCGCATGCGCTTGCTTTCTCACCCTTGCGCCACCTTGCGCCTGCTTGCGCTGGGATTTTCGGCGCACGTTTGTTCCATGAATCGGCCTGCTAAGGTCATACTTTACTTTATATTTTGATATAGGGTTTTCATTCAGCTTGATGTAATTATGTGTGTCTCTAAGCTGATGCATAGCTTCCTCTACATAAATCTTAGCATTAATTATCACTATATTTCCTCCTTTATCAGAGGGTTTGATGGTTACAGTTTCCTCCATTTTGAAGCTATTCACTGCTTGCCATTGTTCTTTCGTCATATTTGGTTTCTGATGTGATCTTATTCTCACACCATCTAATTTTCTTAAATCCTGTGTCACTAGGTGTTCGAATATGTCCAGATGTGCACAGTTGACATTATTGGATTTAAATTTAGATTTGGGTTTAAAGCAAATTTCATGGGGTATATTGGTGTGAATACCAAATCTCTGTAGATCGGTCTCATCCCATCCAGTGTTGCTGGCCTCCACATTGGTCATTGTATTATTCGGATCATCTAGATTTTCTTTATCAATGAGCGTTGGTATATCCCATATGGTCATTTTGGATGGTTTTTCTTTTCTTGTCAGCTCTCTCGTTTTTCCACTTTTGTTCAAATGGAATTTAATCAATTTGATTTTCCTCATATATTGATGCATATCAATTTTTGTCTGTCCCTGATCCCTCTTGCTAGGACCGCTGTCTCGTTTTCATTTGATTTTCTGCTGGACAGGTTCATTACTTTTGGGCCCTCCTTCATTTGTTCATCTTGTTCTTGTGTTTCCTGAATCATGTCTGGAGTCCTTCGGGTGTCTGATATCTCTTTGAGCTTACAGCCTCTTCATCCTCTGAGTTTTTCACGACCCCATCCTCTTGGTTTGCCTTTTTTGTTCCATCCTCTTCCCATCAGCTTTTTTCCATACCTGGGCAACAGGCGCATTTCGTCTAAAGAAATCAGTCTCACAGGGTTTCTGATTTCTCACTTTCTGATGTTATTTCTGATGAACATGCAGTCTCTTCCAGATCAGTTTCTTTTATGTTCACCTGTGTCATCCTTGTTGTTTTTTTTCTAACTTGTCGGCCTCGTCAAAGTGTTTTGCAAAAGTATACATTTTTCCCATCTCATCATCTAATTTGACTTTTAAGAACTTTCTGTTTGCTTTCTTTTATTTCGTCTCATATTTCTTGAGATTCAGTTCCATTGATGTTTTATATTCCTTTTTTTCTGCTTCATCCTTCCCTTTCTATACTTCTTCAATATCTTTAATCTCATTCAGAATTTTTCTGTCTTTTTTTGGTTTGGTATATCTTATGAGAATTTCAAGAAATTTGAATGAACAGTTGTTAATTGCTTCCCCCATTCCGCTACTATTTCTGGGTCAGGATCTTCATAGGATGGTATTGTGAGAAGTCTTAATCCTCTCAGAATTTGCCTCATATCAAAGTAATTCTCTAATGAGGTTGCTTTCCACCATTTACTGGTTTCTTGAATTTTCTGTTTTAAAGTTTTATTTTCCATTGAGAATGTGGTTGAATTTTTCTTAACTATCGCTGTTATATGTTCATCGAATAATGAACAAGCTTCTGCTGCCTTCTCACTTTCCTTATCTGCCAATCGGTATATTATTTATTACAGGCTGTATTATTTAGCTGCTGTGTCTACCTTTCATTAATACTTCTCCTTTGAAATATTTACCCTTTAGAAGGTACCGTCGTATTTGGAAAAATAGTGGCTTTCCCCGGCATTTGTATTTATTTCCCATAATTAGTACTCATTATTCTCAGCCAGCTTCCAAACATATAAATGCAGCCTCAATATTGCATTACAGAGAAAAATGCAACAGTGTGCTTACCTTCCGCCTGCCTCAGGTCCTCCGACTTGTAGCGTAACAGCATTCAGCATCTGTGTTTTCCTCCTCAGTGTGTTTAGTATAGATATTTGTTTTTTAATAGCTTCCTTTTATGAGAATAAACAAACATGTTTTCTCAAAATGCTCTTCCTTCTTGGAAAGTGAGAACTCTCTGGTTGCTCTTCTATCAGCAATGACTAGGGTTGATCTGCAAATTGGGAACATGCAAAGAAATCTGTCACAAGAGGAATAGAGAGGGCGGGTGCAGGGGCTATGCAGAAAGTACCCCTCCAGAAGAACTGGCAGTTTGGAGTGCTGCTCTGAGTGGCTGTCTGCCTACATAAAACCCAGAATAGCAGGGCAAAAGAATTACGCATTGGACATTTCTCCAGGAGGGTCTCAATGTAAGGGGGAGCTGCCATGTTTAATTTAGAAATACCCTGCTGTAAGGCTCCCACATATTTTGTTGAAAGGGGGAATAAATACAGGTTCAGGTGTCCTAAACTCTTCCTTGTCTTCTGAACTGGTAGGTTACTCACTGGTCAAGGGAGAGGTGGTTGAAGTAAGTTGCTGGTCGTCTCGTAGTAAGGCAGTTTGTCCCTCTGGGGTGGATGAAGAGGGTTATACGCCCAACTGCCCTGTAGGGGGTGATTGGTTGGTGGACTTTGACACGGAGGCTGCCGCGTGAGTCTGACTCTGTATTGGGTCATGAGCATCCCACTTCTGACAAAACTTATAGTAGGTCAGAATCAGGAGTCTGACAATGATAGTTTTAGAGGTTTTTTTCTGGTTGTGTTCAAATAATCTTTCGCTACTCTACAGAAACAATCCCTATTCTTTAAAAGAAAATCTAAAGGGTGCTAGTCAGGAAATCTGTAAGATAAAAAAAACTTCTGACCAGATTCCTATTCTAACCTGCTCTCTTTACCCATTTTTAAAAAGATAAAAAACATCCGAACAGCAAAAACAAGAAAGGCAAACTGTCAGGGATGGCTGCTGTTTTCTGGCCCCATCCTGTCCCATTTAGTACAGGGCAGTGCCCATAGATCAAGTTTTAAGATAAATGGTAGTTCTCAGTGTGCAGAAAGATTCTCTTACTGTCAAGGTCTATCTCTGTTGCTTCCCACTATGGGATTCTTTCAGACGTTCTCCCCTCTCTGGCCTTCTCAGGCTCTTCCCATTCTGGGGCTCTTTTCCTTCTCGCTTCCCACTCTAGGGTTTTGTTTCTTCTCACACCCCACTCTTGGATGTCAGTCTTTCCCTGCCTCCACTCTGGAATTTCAATCTTTCTCTTTCCACCCTCTGGGGTTCTGTTTCTTCTCTGCCCCCACTCTAGGGATTCTCTCTTTCTCACCCTCCAGCCCCCCATTCTGGGATTATAGTCCTTCTCTTCTGCCGGCACTGCGCCGCTTACGTGGCTCTCCAACAGTGTTAAAGTGGTCTGGGAAGTCCTAGTTTAAAGCAAGGAGGACAGGCCGGGAAATCCCGCCGCACTCCATTATGGAAATAGTCAAATTGAATGACAAAACCTGCTTTATTATCAATACAAAATAAAGCAGGGACAGCATACAAGCAAAAGAGTTGCAGCTCTCTCACTTTTTCATACAGATGAATGGATTATAAAACAGGATTTCATGATCACTGACGTCATATTGCAATCTCAGTTACAAAAACCCAAAGTGGGTGGAGGGATTGGTTAAGGGAATCAATTACATATAGAATGTATAGTGTTAATCTTCTCATTGGTTATATCATATCGGATGGCTCCACCTGGGACCACCCGTAAAATGATAATAATGAATACATGTGATCTCTGAAATAAACTATTGGTTAGTGCAACATGTACTGGGTGGCTTAGCATTGGGGGTTTTCTTACTGACCAACCTTGAGCAATTGACAGGTCACCAACACATGAGCTAAAATGGGAGTATGGGCAGAGAAGCCCAGGAACTGCTTTCCTTTCAATTAAATAAGATACTATCCCTTATTCCTAGTCCACAAACCAGAGCGACCCCTTTGTACTCGACTTTGTATGGCGCCTTGTTTCTGAGAGTATGTTTGGCGTCGAAGCAGGTGCCTATTTGTGTCTGAACCAACAAAATAGAAACGTCCTACCACTGGCCTTTTTTTTTTTACTAATCATGATAAGGATCTAATTTCCTATCAATAGGAATTTTAGACAATTATCCCATTTACCACCATCCTGTCATGACACTCACAAGGAGTATGTTAAAACATTATTTTTTGACATTGCAATAATTCAATTAAACTCAATACAAAATAAGAACCATTGGATCAAAAATACAAAAAGACAAAACAAATGATCACAGAATGATATCCCATTAAGGGACAGAACCATGGATATTTACTACTTAAATTTGAAGAAATGGTTGAAAAGAGCAGAAGACACGAAAGGTGTGTTATGCCCTTTTGTTGGCATAAATCCTCTAAGGATCCGAACATCAGGATAGTTGAGAGAGAAGCATGTTAACTGAGAGTCAAAAGAACAATGAATCTCACTTGGAGAAAGATTCAGTTATTATTTTCTTGTGAATTCTCCTAAGCGTCACACAGTTCATTACTTTTCAGGAATGGTGGTGCACCAAATTAGTAATTCATTTGATGAACCATTCATTCCTCAAATTTTAACTTTTTCTTGGCATCGCCTAGGATGGGCTTGATTACGTTCCTTTTCATTCCGTTGGCACAACATTTTGTGGACTATATTAGTAAGCTCTGCACCTGTGCACCAAGATTGGGGAGATACATCTCCCTCCACACAGTAAGGGAATGTATACTTACCCAGGGTATGTATCTCTCTATCCCAGGACCACATTCTCTCTGCAACAAGCTGGATCCACATTGCATAGGAAAATGTGGTCACCCTTGCTGGAAGGTGTCTTCGTCTGCTGCTGTCTACAGTTGCCCCAAGGAAGGGGGTGAGGTCTGGAGTACTAGGCTAGGGTAAGTACCTTTGGGCTTTCTAGAGATTATTTAAGTATATTCATTCTACCAACTGTCAAGACACTTAAAGAACTTTCGTATGTCTCTGCAGGGTCCTCAATTCACGCCCTGAGGAAGGCGGCTTGACCACCTGCACCGTCAAAACGTGGATTACACTGGGATTCAGTACACATACTTGGTCCTTCCAGTCATTCTCACAATACCACATTCACGTTGGCAGACCCTATTAAGTGACTTATAACCTTTTGAGAAATTAGGGCATCCCAGGTGGCGCCAAGAAGTAATAACATGAGTACAAACAATCAATCAAATAAATGATTAGGTTGCTACATTAGTGTTATGGTGGGTAAACACTGTGCTTCTATTAAGCAAGAAACCTAGGGATTATTAGACATGGCTTCAATTCAAGTAATATCAAATCTTCAGGTGCAGGGAAGAAAACGCGATCCTGGCCAATGCGATCCATGCTGTTGAATGCATATGAGTTTGTGTAGACAAACTACTGCAGCAAACAGTTTACAGTACACATTACAGTGAGACAAACTGTGAATAGAAGGACACTAGTGCACAACTATCTACATGACTCACGTAGCTGAGATGGGAAGGAGGTAATTTATTAGATTTGAATCCACTGTATTGGATATTAGATGTCTGTAATTCATTTATATTGATAATGACTGATTGAGTTTTGTTATGTGTCATATTATATTAGTTAAATGAAGATTTTTTGGAAGCAGTTATGATCCCCTGACGAAGAGCTTTTATGCCCGAAACGCGTTGGGCATTTCAATAAAAAGAAAAAAAATGTACAGTTCATGATTCTACTCTAAGTTGGAGTGGTGAAAAACTACTAAAAGTCAAACTTATCATATGTTATGCATATTAAAATAATATGGATTCATTTTGAATTGTCAATTCTGAATTGTTGATAACGCATAATACTTTTTGAATTAACTACCCCTTATTCAATTGTTTAGCTACCTCAGCCATTGATGGTGTGCAGGGGACGGGAGTTCTCCTAATGTGAGAACTTTTTTTGATGTTCTGTATATTGTACAATCCATGTGCCAGGGTCCCATTTTCTCTCCTGTGCCTGAAGATTTGATATTACTTGAATTGAAGCCACTTCTAATAATCTCTTGGTTTCTTTCTTAATAGGAGTGCAGTGTTTAACCACCATTATATTGTCTTTTTACCCCTTGGGGTTGGCACAATTATAACACCAGCGCACACATACACAAATATGTAATTTTCTAAAATTAACTCTCCAACTAATAATGCAGCAACCACACTAGCCTTTAGTGAGGATGAAGTGAATTGTATAGTATCACTGATAGCAGATGTAGACAGAGACACTACTTCTGCGGAACATCCCGAATGACTGGCTATCAAATTAGAACACCTTATCAGAAGAGAAATCTTTCAAAAATTAAAATTTGCCACAACTCTTGCCCAATATTACCAAGCCAGGAGAATCCCAAGAGGTCTCAGAGTGTATTTAGAAACCCACTCTCTGCAAGGAAAACCAGGAATTCATCAAACGTTGGGACCAGATACTTAACAAATGTTCCCTTGATCTCATTTTGCTCACCATTGAAGAACTCTCTAAATCCTTAACAACTATTCATTAAGGGATTGACAAGATAAAGGAACAACTGCTTATATTACAATCAGAGGAAGCATTAACACGACACCTGAGGATTTAATCCGTAAACTGGAGAGTTACAAACAGGACATTGAACAGAGAAAGATTCGAAAAATCTGTAGAGACACGCTAGACTACGCCAGGGACATTCTATACACTTGGCAGGAATTCTATAATTCATCCAGACAAATACCTGTAAGACCAAAGCCAAAACAACCAACAAATCCCAATAGTAAAACAACTGATAGTAGTAAAGTGAACAATGGGGTGGTGGAAAATCCCCAGAGGAACCTCACATTACCTTCTTTGAACAACCTGGTTACCATCGGTACTCAACCAGGATCCAGCTTGACACCAACCAACATAATTCCACAACCTTTTTTAGAAGATATAAGACCAGAAGAGGGCAAAAGAAAGCCAAGAACACACAACAAATAAAGGAATCCATTATTGTCATCATTTCTTCGAGGCCACTCACCACAGCGCAATTAGAGATGCTTAACTTGGGACTATGGTTCATTCCAACAGGGAACAGTTCAAGTTTTGAGGAAGAACTTAATCTATTTAAACTTGTAAGAAAGATAGAGTTGAAAGTCTTTTTTGGTTCTTTACCACCATCAGCGCCACAATTGGAAACTATTGAATATTTGGAACTAAAACCTAAAAGTTCCTTTTATACACAGGTTAACAACCCAATAATAAACATGTTCCAACTACAAACAACAAAAGAATTTAGGAGGATCAAATATAATCCACAGATACTAACAATCTGCACAGGCATCAGACCAGATTAATTAAGGAACTAGCAGAAGATCGATAAACCGGCAGACAAAGGAGGAGCCCTTGTCATAATGGATTTGACTTTCTTCAACCAGGGTTGCATGGAACTCCTAAGGGATACAAGAACTTACTTAGAAGTTGAGCAAATCCTACATCCATCACAGATACCATCACTAAAGTAATTGAGATGGAATGGATCACTCCAAGAACGGGCACATTTTTGATTAACAAACACCCTGTCAGAATACCAGAGGGGTAGATTATCGACACTCTCCCCCGAACCACAGAAGCCGAATAGATCTGACCCTCCCACAGTGGTTGGCACGGGTACCTCATGTTATATGTTACAGGAAAACCACGTGGCAGCCAATGCGGGGAAGAGGGATTAGGGAGAGGTTGTGGATGGGGATAGGGGAAATAGGGACAAAACATACATATGCATACACATTAAATCCTCTCTCCTGACCAGCCTGACTCCTTCCTCCTGCCTTAACATGTAACCCAATTTTCTCATATTGTGACTGTTTTATCATATATGCCGCCTTGTCTTAAAAGCAACAAACTTTAGCAAGACATAAATGCACACACAGAATATTGAGCATAGCGAATGGAACACACAAGGGTGACACCGTACATGAACATAACATACTCATGGCCCTTTTGGCAAGCAAAGCAACACACTGTCCAAAATGGAAACTGGTTTCCCAGCAGAATGTCCTCCTCCCCTTGATACTGAAGTCTCTTAACTAATTCCAAAAATCATATGAGCTGGGAATCTGGCATGCCTCTGCCAATCCCTTAATGATTGTAGCACAACTCCCAAAAATGCTACACAATTAACGTTTCTCCGTTGTGCTGTGTCCTTGAAATCAAAAACAATCCATGACCCCACTTCACGAATTACACGTGTGAACATATGAGCTTCCCAGACCCTTAACCGACTAGTGTTGTACGTAATCATACATTGTCATCAACTCGTAAACTTTACTAGTACTTATCTGTGTGTGCACCACACAGGACCACACAGACCTGAATAAATGATGCAAAGATAACCCTGCAGTGTACTGTCACCACCGGGTCTGCCACTTCTCCAATGTTCATCAGTGAAGCTGATCTGCTTCAGAAACTCTTCCGCATGCTAATTCACCGCCCACGGCCCGGGGATGTCGCCATCAGTCCTCCAGCATCGGCAAAGCTGTAATAAATCTTCCTGCATGTAGCCGTGACCGCCTGTGCCTAACGTTACAATAATCTGCACCTGGGCACGGCGGCCGGGGTAGAAATAGACCTGGTGATTCAGATCAGCTGGGAAAGCGTGCACGGCTAAGGACTACATTTCCACCCACAGGTTGCTGGGAAATGTAGTCACGGTCTTCCTTCATACTGCATGCTAGTGTTTCCTGATCCCCACACACCTCCTGCGAGACCATACAGTGCGACCTGATACACCCTATCACGGAAGTGTTTTATGCCCTCCCTAAGATCCATAGGAATCCTTCTAATCCCCCCTTCAGACCAATAATGGCAGGCACTGAGAGTGTCTTTAACCCTCTGGCAAGTTATCTTGATACTCTACATATCTAAAGGATACATCTCACTTCTTACAAATACTGGGTGAACTACAACAATTGGAACCCAATATGATCCTATTTTCATTGCATGTGACTAGCCATTATACATCAATTCCACATGGAGAGGGCATTGAAGCTTTAGAATGGTTTCTATTGAATAATGATGAGGTTAAATCTATAAGATATTTGCTATAGATTATTTGATATAACCCATTGTTTTGTTTGGAGGGCAAGCATTTTTTGCAGGTTTCGGGACCTCAATGGGTACACCAGTTGTGCCGACATATGCCAATATCTACATGTGTGTCTTCGAGAAAAATGTTATTCTGCACAATGATACTTGGAGCCATAAATTGATCATCTGGAAAAGGTACATAGATTATGTCTTTGCATCTAGAAAGGTACTAGAGAAGATCTACACAAGTTATTTGAATACCTTAATTGCTATAATGAAAATCTGAAATTTACACTTGAGATAGGGGATCCAGATTTACATTTCCTTGATGTATTGGTTACATTGAATGGGGGAGATTTGATCACAACCATTTATAGAAAACCCACGGGTGTGAATAATGCCTTACATTTCAACAGTTTCCACACTAAGCATTTAAAAGACAATTTGTCACACAGCCAATTCTTGAGGCTCAAGAGGATAATATCCAAGACCGACACACTCACGAAAGAATATGACTGCATGTCAGAAAGGTTTAAAGCGAGGGGGTATCCTCAAAACACTCTTGATAAGGCCAGACTAAAGGGGGAGGCATATCAACGGAAGGATCTTCTGTAAACCAAACCCAAGAAGGAAGGCGACAGATTGATTCATACAATCAAATTCTCAGCCCAGAGTCACCAGGTAGCAAGGACCATCAATACAAATTGAAATTTCATTAAACGTGATCCATATCTCAGTAAATTGTTCCCAGATCTGCCCATGATGGTGTACAAAAGAGGGAGGAACTTCAGGGACTCATTGGTTAAAGCAGAACAAACACAGAAACCTTCACAACAAATACTTCACAAACAAAAAGCAGGGACCTACCCATGTCTTAATTGCCAACACTGTTCAAAAGTGTTCAAAGGTGACAGTATATGACACCCGGATACAGGCAAGAAAATTAAATTGAAAGACTTTGCCACTTGTAACTCAAGAAATGTCATCTATGCCTTACGGTGTCCCTGTAGCAAATATAATATTGGCCAGACTAGCAGGCGTGCCAAAGACAGGTGGACGGAACATAAATCAAACATCAGGACGGAGAATTGTAAATCACCAGTGTTCTGACATTTTTTTTAAAGAAGCCAGGCACACTCTGGCCCAGATGAGGTGTGTCATTTTGGAAGTGGTTCATCCATTACCAAGGGGAGGTGACCTAAAAAAAACTCCCACAAAGGGAATTATTTTGGATTTACCAGTTAGACTCGATTAATCCTCTGGGAATGAATGAGTTTTTTCAGGGTGCATACCTATGAACATTTGAACATTCGATGCTGCAATCTGGAGTAGTTTTGGGGAGTTGGTCTATCCATTGTTGGTTTAGCCCAGTACTTATTCATCTTGAGTCTTTAGAGGACCTACCCCTCTATCCTAGGGTAATCTAGATGTATTGATTTTATGAATCTTTGTTGTATATCTTTCCATTGACTTGACAACTTCAGTTAGCAATTCCAACATTTGTCTTGTGTATGTATATGTATTTATATTGGGTGCTTATGTTACACAGTTCTCTTCCTAAGTGATTTGTGAACCTGAGTTATCAAAGCATCGATTTGGGGCAACATTGTGTATGAACATGACACCTATCTTGGGGATTGTGGTCTTTGGATAATCAACATATAGACAGACAATTGGAATTTGGTAAAATGTGAAATATAGTTTAAAAGAATGTTGTAAAAAATGTTTTTAGGACCAGCATTGAATGTATCCCAAGGGGTCCATGTATGTATATTTAATGTATGAACATTCTCTGCCTCTAAGTCTGAATCATTTTCCTGTATTGTGGCAACTTATGTGTGAACACGACATCTATTTGGGAGATTGGGGTTTTTAGATCATTAACATATTGACTGACATTTGAATTTGGTGAAATGTGAAATATAGGCATTTTTAATGTAAACATTGTGGTCACTGTAGGACTAGCATTGAATGTACCCCAAGTAGCTCTTCCATCATATCGTTGTATGTACAATCAATGGATTAATATTTGCTGTTTCTAACTCTGACTAATTTTCCTGTATTTCTAGAACCAATGGTCTTAAATCCGATAAGCGGATGACTCTTCCTCCGGGCATAGTTCCAAGTATAAATACGATTTAAATTTGCCATTATCACGAGTGTAGTGCATGATGTATGAACATCATTGACATAGTCAGTGTTTGGTTTTACAATGGCCTGGTGGGCCTTTGACATTGTACACATTATATGCTTGCACGGTAACTGAATGCGGTTAGCATAATCCATGGCAACATGCCGAACTCCACCTTACGGCACACCTTGTCATCACGCAGTAGAACACAGGCGTGGTCGCCATAACAACCACTCTATACAACCTAGTCTGCAAGCTCGCCAGTGACTTTTCCACCTAAGGACACCATGCGATACGGCTGCGTGCAGTTAGGTAAGAGGCATCACAATCAATATGATTTGTTAACTTCTCATTAAGCTTCAATAAGTGATCTGATCTTGGACTCCCCAGCTTGCAGATTGCAGAGGGAGGAATTGTCAATACGATCTGACAACATCTGGTAGCCACGAAAAGTTGTGTAACTGTTTGAGCTTTACGCCAGTATTACGTGACTGGACCACATGGACAGTAAAACATTTAACATAACGTTTTGATCCCTTGATTTATTGGCATGCTGCAACTTTGCTTATATCTATCTACACATTTTCATGTAGAATGACGAGAACCTACGCCACTGAATGTATATGAGTTTGCATAGATGAACTACTGCGACAAGCAGTCTACAGTACACATTACGGTGAGACAAACTGTGAATAGAAGGACACTAGTGCACAACTATCTACATGACTTACGAAGCTGAGATCGGAAGGAGGTAATTTATTAGAGTTGAGTCCACTGTATTGGATATAGAACATGATATATGCATTGGATATAGATAAATGAAGATTTTTGGGAAGTAATTATGATGCCCTGATGAAGAGCTTTTTAGCTCGAAATGCGTTGGGCATTTCAATAAAAAGTAAATAATGGACAGTTTGTGACTCTACTCTAGGTTGTAGCGGTGAAAAACGACTAAAAGTCAAAGTTATCATATGTTATGCATATTAATATAATAGGGATTCATTTTGAATTGTCACTTCTGAATTGTTGATAACACATAATACTTTTTGAATTAACTACCCTTTACTCAATTGTTCGGCTACCTCAGCCATTGATGGTGTGCAGTGGAGGGTACGTTCCCTAATGTGGGAACTTTTTTCGTTGGGCTGCTGCATTAGTGTTCTCAGGCGCATCCTTGGGGATGCTAAGAAAAAGTAAAAATGTGTGGAATGAATGGTTCACTAAATGAATGACTAATTTGGTGCACCACCTTTCCCGAAAAGTAATAAACTGTGTGATGCTTAGGAGAATTCACAAGAAAATAATCACTGAATCTTTCTCCAAGTGAGATTTATCGTTCTTTTTACTCACAGTCAGCATGCTTCTCTATCAACTATCCTGGTGTTCGGGTCCTTGTGGATTTATGCCAACAAAAGGGCATAACACCTTTCGGATCTTCTGCTCTTTCCAACCTTTTCTTCAAATGTAAGTATCAAATATCCAAGGTTCTGTCCCTTGGTGGGATATCATTTTTGATGATTTGTTTTTTCTTTTTGTATTTTTGATCCAGTGGTTCTTATTTTGTATTGAGTTTAATTGAATTGTTGCAATGTCAATAAATCATGTTTTAACATACTGCTTGTGAGTGTCATGACAGGATGGTGGTAAATGGGATATTTGAATAAAATCCCTGTTAATAGGAAATAGATCCTTATCATGATTAGTAAAAAAGACCAGTGGTAGACAGTTTCTGTTTTGTTAGTTCATATTGCCCCAACTACCACGTACAATAGGTTTTCCCTACCTTTGTTTGCCTATTTGTGCCTGGGCTAATTAATAGACAGTGTCCTATACTTATGAGTCACGTGTGAGAGGACCGTGTTTTTACCTATTTCCTTCTGCATTTATTGAGGTTTTAACTAATATGAGCACAAGTGTTATTACTTTTCTGGCCACTAGAGACTTAGTCGATCCGATCTGTATGAAGGTTTTAACTTAAAATTACTCTGCACCTGTCTTTCAAAGGCTAGTTGTTCTTTATTAATTTTAGAGAAATATGTCTTGTACCATGGTAATTATTCTCTCGTGTTCCTTCAGAACCAACCCTGTATTCCCCAATGTCGCCATAACATTGTCAGGGTCCACACAGCTACCGTCTGTGCTCGGCACGGATCTGTTTTCAGTAATTTCAGCAATTTGAGCTTCCATTAAGCCTTGAGGCCTTTCATTTGTTTTAATGCATGCTGCGCCTTCCATTTTGAAAAAGATGGCTGCCCATTATTGTTGCGTTTATATACTATATATACGTGTATCGTTCGTGTTGTAGTTCAGTGTATATATTGCTTGTGTTATATTCTTCATGTCTTTATGGTTGAAAGCAATATTCTTCATGTGTAAATGCATGTTAACCTAGTGTCTGTGTTTCTTCATGGTGAGTGCATATTTGCTTTGTGTATATTGTATGCCTGTGTGTTAGTTTAACAGTGAGTTTGCTTATTCATGCCATTTTTAGTTACATTAGGTCCATATCTTCCTGCATCTATCTGGGGTAAGGCCTCTATGGTCATCTTAGTGCATAGCATTTGTCACCATTGCGATATTGGGGTGGGGGAGGGGCAGTAGCTATGAATGACATATTTATCTGCCTGTCAACATTCCCCCCTCTGGTTGAGTCCTCAACCACACCCCTTTTAATGCCCTCCCCCATATAAGGTACTTTGGGAGTCCATATTTTAGTCACCCCATCAGGTTGCCTGCACGTCTTATGTGTTCATCCACACTCGAGGTCATATAGCAGCACCTATCTGGCTTGCAAAATACCCAGCGTCCGATGTAATTGTGCGGATCTGGAGGATAAGTGCATTTTGATCCTGGAGGTGTAATAGGCCTTTCTCTTACTTGGGTAAGGAACAGGTCATCTGTTTGGGTACATTCATGTGCAGAGCATTTAGGTCTATTACTATTTTCATTCCAACTGCTCCTTTGGCAGCCTTTTTAACCCATATATGGCTATTCTCACAACGCAAAAGGCCAGCAGTATGAATACTGCTATGGTAATTAGTATCTTAAATGCATTGGCCAGCCAGGAGGGCATCCACGAAAACAGATAATCCCATCACTCATAATTTTCAGGTAAATATGTCTCTTCCGTTTTTGCATGTCAAAGAATCAAAGAAGCTATGGCTTCTGTCAGGGTTCAATTTTCCCCATCGTGGGCAGGTGGTTCTATGTGAAAAGACCTTTTTTTTAAGGTCTCAAGACTTACATTGACCGATTTTCTTTAGAATGGAAAACCGGCATCATAAACATCTTTTTCTCTTGAGACCTATAAAATGCGGCTTCCCTTTTCTTTTTACATATTTGTGGGTTTCTCCCCCGAGGCTCCATTGTCTCTCGCCACCCACCACCCCCCACTCCCACAAACCATAACACATACATACACACAACACACACACCAACACACCCGCATCCACAAACCCCATCTCTCTTTTAAAAAGATCTTTTCACTTAGGGCGGGGCAGGTGTGTATGTGCAGGAAGAAGGCCCGATCTTTGCACACAGGCAATCCTCATGGTCGTTATGAAATCAAGGGCGTACCTATTCTAGAAGGTCATAAGCCTGATGAGTCTTGGCTCCTCCCTTATGGCATTGAAGCCTTTGACAGTTGAATTAGTCATCTGCAACAACTCCCGTCTTGTTATTTGCATCCATTTTACATTCATAGCCGCCTGTACTCCAGGGAGAAAGATGGATGTGAGAATCATTAATGTTTTTCTGAATAACTTGTTCTCATCTGGTATGTCCTGATAGGCCACTTTTGATTTCCTCAAGAAATAATTATCCCTTTTACTGCGTTCAAGGGTAAGGGACCTCTTTTTTCTTAAATGTGCATTAATTTGGGAGAAATCGCCAATTTATATGTCACTCTGGGGTATCACTAGAGCTGGTGTGATTACTAGTACTATGTAACATAAGCCTCCAAAATGTGGGGGCAATTGCATATATGCTTTTGAACCACAAGCCCAATAGTAGTCCATAAGCACTGTTGTTCCTGTTTTTATGCTTGGTACATCAAAAATACGTTTGCATCCAGTGTTTTTCCCAACATTTATTGTACCATTATTTCAGAAGCATAGGGTGGCATTTTTCAGGGATAGCATCTGTACTGGTCCCCCCTCGTTGTTGACCCATGTGAGTAGCTTCATGATTATGGGCTATAGGTTGATGCATGCTACATTTGCACTTACCACGACCTCTTCCCATTACCCCGAAACAGCCAGTGCTTTGCATACCACTAATCCTTCAGTCCGTCCCTCAGGTGTGAGTATAGCTCCCTTTATTTGCAATTGGCCCCTTTCCCAAAATCCGGGTATTTCCTTCCCATGTTTATCGTTAAACTTCAGCATCTTATTTTTTTCTATTCTAAATCCGGCTCCATTTGTTTCAGCTTGTATATATCTTAGCACCCTGTGCCGTATCTCGGTCTATATCATCATTTTCATCTCTTGCATGTTATTATCTTCCCATGTGGATTTTGCTTTGTTGACCCATACTAGCGAAGCAGTCTGACCCTGAAATTGTTCTTTAGTCAGACAAAGTGCAAGGTGTGTCAGACAATGTGCTGTGATTATGGGAACTTCTATATCTATAAAAACTCTGGATGTGCTCATGGCATAGGGGATAAGAGAGCAAACATAACAATTCTCATCAGACGTCTGTGGCCCCACTCAGGTCATGTGCTGATACCATCAGTTGTTAGTGACTTGAGCGGAATTGGTCATATATACGAGTTCATGTGCCCAAAGTCATTTATCACACTTCATTTAAGCCTTTTGATTTGTTTAGTAATCACAGAAAATGCATGGGTGGCCATTTCATTTGTCATGGAAATAGAGGTTACGTTGATGTGTCTCATTTCTTCTTCATCTTTAGATTCAGGGAGTTGCCGCAGGGAGTCTCTCCTTTGTAAGGATTGATGTCCCAGATATGCAGCCACACCCATCTTCCTTGCAGCTTTACAGATGTTGGTGTCACTTCTTCCATGACGTCAGGTTCTTCAAACCTCAGCTTATGCCAGCAACTCGTGAGGTTTCTGCAAAGTACCCTGTCACCTGCATGCAGAGCAAGTGGTTTTAAAACTGTTGTAACATCAGTTTGCTCATGGTCTTCATCATTCTGCTTCGACCTCTCCTGCTGTACACGAAGCTGTCAAGAGATAAAAGTAACACTCGTCGTCATAGCAGTCAAATAATCATGCATTTCAGTTCCTGAAACATTCGAAACACTATGAGCATCCGTTTGCACTTGAGTGGGAGGAGTAAGAAGTACACGCATATTTCCTCCCATCGCCAGGTCCAGAGGAGTCATGTGATGGTCTGAGCCAGGCTGATTACGTAATTTACGTTTGTTGCTGTGCATTCAGGAAACTTGGTTAACCTTGGACGTCGTATTAGATGGCTTTACTGCGTTTTATGAACTAGCTGTAAAAGGCCCAAAAGAAAGAGCGTCTAGAGGGCTTATACTGGCAGTTAAGACTGATATTGATGGGAAAGTGCTTAAAAGTTTTAATGTGTCGAATGTGGTCTTTGTGCATGACTTCACTACACTTGAACTTGGTAAGAAGCTATTCCTCTGTACACATGATGTGTTTGGTCATTACGTGGAAACAACAATGCAGAAGGTTATTACCCCCATGAAAATGAACACCACCAGATTCAAATATAGACATAATTTCAGTGAAGAGGTTAAACCAATGAAAAACTGCAGAAATAAGGAGATCAGACACATTTGTAAATTGTCATTCTCGCAGCCTGTGCAAATACAAATGATAAAACGGGATAAAAACAAATGGAAAAATCGTGCAAAGAATCTTCGTGCCTCATTGTATCAGGCAGAAGGTGAGACTATGTTATCAGCTGTGAGGGATGCTTCTTCTAGGAAGCTCTGGGCTTTGATTAATAAAGGAGAACTGCCTCAATCCATTGTTCAAACCGTTTCCATCTCAGAGGAGTCATGGGTGGGGCATTTTGGTTCTCTTTATGGTCCTTCAAAACTGGACTGGACTCTTCCAATGGCTGTTCGGCATTCCCCGTGGAGTATAACATTCACGCAGGAAGATATTTAAAATCGGATTATTCGAGCATCTACTTCCCACACTCCTGGTCCTAATCGGTTAGCAAATGTAGTTCTAAAAGGTAACACTGAACTTTGGGCTAAAATTCTTTTTGTACTGTTTAAAAACATAGCTGTGACCAGATGCATTCCAGAAAGTTGGCATATATTGTATATTGTTCCAATAGACAAGAAGGGCGATAGGGACTGTCCGTCCAACTACAGACCTATCGCCCTCCTCGATGCTGACTCTAAGATCTTCGCTGGTCTGATTCTGGGGCACATTCAGGAATGGGCAGATCAAAATAATTCTCTATCTATTTTTCAGTTTGGTTTTAGGCAGAATGTGGGCACAGATGCAGGCGGTCTGCTTATTAAGTTCTTACAAGAGAAGGCATGAAGGTCTGGGAGTCTGCCAATTTATGTGGCTTCAATGGATCTCTCCCTGGCCTTCGACCTTGTGGACAGAAATATACTTTGTTCAAAACTGATGGCTGCAGGGCTGCCAGCCCATCTACTCTCAATCCTTTACCATCTTCTCGAGGGATCTAGGTTAAAAATATGTCTTAATAGCCCTGGTAAACTGTCCCAATCTATTTGAGTTGTGAATGGGCTATGGCAGGGATGCATATTTGCCCCTAGTATTTTTAACTTGTATGTGGCAGATGCAGGTATAAAATTGGAAAATGCAGAATTTGCATCGCTGGTGGTGGAGGGTGTCAAGGTGTTCTGGATGGCCTACACAGACGATTTTATGCTGTTCGACCATACTCCGAAAGGCCTGCAGCGCCTCTTGAGTGCCTTCAGAGAGTTTACACTGGCAAATTCCCTTAACATTAATACAAAAAAACAGTAATCTTGTTTTTGTCGGTGAGAAGGTGCCCCATAAAGTATACTTGGTTCCTAAATCATGAGAAGCTTGCAGTTAGACCTAGGCTACCCCATTTTTGGGGACAAAAAAAAGCCACTATCGAGAGTATTCGGAAGGGAATGTGGGTCCTCAGATTGCCCAATTGAGAAAAATAGACCAAAGATATGGGAAATTCTCATTCCTGCCATGCCTGCGTTTCTATAAATGCAAGGTGATACCACAGTTCAGCTATGGCTTTGAACTCGCTCCTCTTTGGTGTAGAGAGGAACTTTCTAAATATAAATCCCGAAACCTTGAAATCAGTGTTAAGATGCCTTCCTAAATCTGTCTCGCTGTCATGACCACTGGCCCAAGAACATAGATCCCGCACCATCTGGGAATGGGGGCAAGGAGTAACACAGTTTTTATTCATCCCTTGGGGACAATCAAGCACCAGGAGGCCGAGCTGGACTCGGTACTGGCACCTTTGGTGCCAGGCTCATGAACAAATGTAAACTGAAACATTTATTTGATGCAGGATTGCTTTATTTAGGATCACAGAAACTTTCACGTGCATTCTGTTTGGGCATGGCTGCTGGAAACTGGGTTGCACGCGTAGCATCTTCTAGGAGTGGCAGGGTGTGGCCGGTAAGCCAGAGCTAGTGGGTGTGGCTAAGAACTCGACTATATAAGTTCAGCCAGCCTTCATGCGAATGCTTTGCATTATTCTGCACTTGCATGCAACATAATGCTCATCGCCGCCTGATGGCAGATTCACCTCTTAGACTCCAGCTTCATACTAACCTACCTGTTGTCGCCTGTATGCACGTCTCTTCTAACCTGGCATCCAGTATTCCAGCTTCAGCCCGCAGCATGACGCGATCCTCATCCACAAAGACGGCACCTGATTCAGTTTAAGGTTGCGCCGCCATCAAACCTCGCGCTAAACCTTAAACCACCACTTACCTGTTGCCGGACCATCGCGGATCCTCTCCTCTTCCATCAGGCTTGCCTCGAGCTTCAGGACTGCTGCTGGGCCGCAATTCCACCTGCAGGAAGAAATCAGAAGAGAGGCATTAACAATACAAAATGATTCAATAGCGAGAAGAGACAATAGAACTGAAAGACACTTACCATAAGAAGTGGCATAGTCACAGCTGGACTGGGCTACCACGTACGAGGGGACCAGTGAAGGAACTCAGCCCCATCAAGAAGCGCCCCTGTAGAGAGTAGCAGGACGGAGAGCTCATTATCATTCATCAACAGGTGAGCCCATATGGGTCGGCGTATGCTCACCACACTTTGGGAAGAAGGGTTCAAGAGAGAGAACATTCACAGAGCAGCATCCTCACGTTTTCTCTTATCCACACAGGAGCAGTGTCACCAATTGTCGCAGCCCACAGCATATTTGCAGGGGAAGAAGCCAGATAAAGGTGATCCACTTCCAGTGAAGGCTGCCACCATGCCCCAACGTCCCCCCGCATAGACCAGGTGAGTGTAACACTCGCTTGCCGCAGTGTGGTACGAACTTGGTTTGCTCTCCTTGGCGAATGTGGTGGAGTGGTGTTGGCTTTCTCTTTATAGAAAGCTAGTCACTAGAAAAACATTTACTTTGTATGATATTATGGGGAATGGCCTGTGCAATGGAGTGCCTGAATCTACATACCTGAGTAGACTGAAAACTGAATTCCATGAAATCCTGGACAAATTGGGGGTGCCCCGTGACCTTCGTATATTCAACCTATTGAAGGTAAAATCAAATGATTGCAATTCATAGGTTGGAACAATACTGTGGAGAAGGTGCTTACATTTAAATTATATGGTCAGCTTGTATCACGTTATAAAAAATTGGGGGTCATGGAGCCTTATTTGGTTAAATTCCCGGACAAACACTGGAGGTAGGAATTCATGTGCTTCAGATTCAATGGGCCTCATTACATGGTATGCAAGAACCATGGTGCTATTAGCGCCATGGTTGCCGCCGGTATTTTACCGTGTCCGCCTTGGTGGATGGCGGTAATACCGGCCTACTCCAAGGTGAGCGGGGCCGGTAATTCCCCATTCACCAAGGCACTTCCCCATTCCCATTTTTGCCCCCACAGGGCTCAATGGGAATGGGGAAGGAGGTAATTACGGTACCGCAAATTGCGGTACCGTAATTAGCACCAAGGTCCCTTTGCAGGCCCGTTCCTTAACGGCTGGTAAAACCAGCCGTTGAGGTCGGGTCCGGCAAAGAGACCTCGTAGTAAGGCGGTAAGGGTTTACCGGTACCGCTGCCCTTACCGGTAAACCCTTACCACAATGTGTTGGAAACAGGAGAAAGTAGGGACATAATGCAGAGAAAGATCGGTAAACCCTCTTTGTTCAGATTTTGCAAAGTGGCGGACTCTGTGGAAACAATAAGACATTTATGATTGATTGTGCTGCTCTGAGATCCGAGCGTATTAGCAGTTTCAGCAAATTTGTCCGTAATACTGAATATGTTGACCTAAATATATTATAGCTTGAAATGATACCTGGTCGAAAGGTAAATTTACAGATCACTGTGGTAAGGTTTTTGGCTGATATCTGCAAATTGGCTGAGCATCAGGGGAAGAGAAGAAATGAGGATGTTGGCATTTTCTTTTGTGCGGTCGAGTTCTGTACTTGATTTCTATGTACGTGATGAAGGGGGGATGGGGAAAGGAGGGTATTCGAAGTTGCTGCTGCCTTTCAAATCTTTTGTTCTTTTTAGGTGTTTTCTAGAACTAAAATTAGGTAATGTTTACATTTTATGTGTTGTGATTAATACTGATAATGCTTCTAATACTATGTTAGGAACTTAGTATTGATTTGGTGATTTTACTTGTTCTGTCATCTGCTTTTTTATGTCACTTAAGTTTTATATTTTGTTTAGCCCTTATATGGTTGAATGACAAATTGTTGTAATTGAAAAAGTTTATGTATGAATTAAACAAATCAAATTATCTTCAACTTTTTAACTTTGTAAAGGTTACTGTGTAACCAAACACAAATAAATAAACAAACAAACAAGTAATGTAGATAGGGCTGAGGCAATCACAAAGACTGTTTGCTTGTGGGTGTTAAGTGGAAGAAAATTTATGTTTAATACCCAACAGAATTGTGATGTGCTCAAAGACTTTGTTTACAAAATGCAGTCCATTGCCAGAACGGAGCAATTTGTATACTGACCACATCTGGAAGATCTCACCTACGAGGAACTTCGCAGCACATGTGGCATCAGGATGTGTGCATGGACCAGCTTCGAACCAGCGGAAAAAGGGACATACGACTACCAACATATACCTGCAGCCATTACAAAGTTGGAGCATATCTACATAGTCTTTATGCAAATGCTTTAAGGGTGCCGTAGGACGGAGTATTGCTCCTCTCACTGTTCATAGCATATGCCCAGCAGTAATTTTCTGACCGGTTAGACAATTCACAATAAAGTCGGCAACATGTTCTGCCAGGTTGGGCACAAACCAGTCTTCAGAGATTAACACTGGAAGGCATTCTCATGTTGTGTGTGCTGGGTGATGTAGTTGATCTAGTTCTATTTTGAGTAACCCCAAGGGGACTTCCGGTTTCTCGGTGCTGTCTTGCCGCCACATTACATCTGTGGGGGTCAATGAGCAGACCCTTTGTTTCCATCATTTTTGTTCCTCTGGTGGTGCTCTTCCCTGTAATTCAGTAATTTGGGCTATGGGTAGTGAATTAAATCCTTCTTTCAGTACCAGGTTTTGTGCATGTGTGTATTCTTAGGGGCTGTGTCAAATTCAGATATTTCAGGAAATGAGGCTGCTCTTTTTGCTTGTGGATCAGCAGCCTCGTTGCCGTGAGAAACTAAATCTGTACCTTTAGTATGGACTGCACTCTTCACCGTGGTGATGGCCCATGGGAGCTGTAGTCATTATATGAGCGGGTCTAATAGTGGTGCATGCACCACTGGAGTGCGGTCTGAGTGTAAGAAGCCACACCTCTTCCACCGTAACAGTCTTGTGTGTACTGTTGACGTCACATAGGCGGAGTCGGAATACACTGTTACCGCCTCTTCTTCATGCATATCAAGTACCAAAATGAGTGCTACCAATTCCGCTGCCTGTGGCGAGAAATCGAGTGGCAATTTTGCACTTACCAATGTCTCAAAACCATCATTCAGTTTAGCATTTACCACTGTGGCCCCAGTGTGCCTTTGGCCTCTGCTTTGATCAGTTGATGAAGACCTGTCAATGAAGAGGATTGTCTACCCTTCTAGGGTACATTCTTCAACGTGTGGTATCTCATCACGATATTCAGTGTATTTGGTGCAATCATGTACATTATCTCCTTCTACTGGCTCTGCTATGAATCTTGCTACATTTAGTACTCTGCCTCTGACAATATTAATCGATGGGTTTGATATAATCACCTCGTAGCCAGAGGCTCTTTGTGTGTCAATGTGCTTTTAGGCTTTTCAAGGATTGCAAACAGGGCATGCTCAACATATATGGTCACTGCACAACCCATTGTGATGCTAGCAGACCTTTGAATTGCAAAGGCAGCTGCTGCCAATGCTTGTTCACATGGATAATGACCTCTCACTACTGAATCTAGAATCCCACTGTAAAATGCTAGTGGTTTATGTCCCATGGTGGTTTTTGTGTGTGAGGACTGCTGGCATTACTACTCCGTTTGACTGGGAGAATAAGAACAATTCTGCACTCTAATCAGGGATCCCTAACACAGGTGCTGTGCTTATTTCCATTTTTAATTTGTCAAAGGCCTTTATCATTTCAGCTGTCTAGGCCCTATCACTGCTGTCCTTTTGTGCTTCCTTAAGTTCTTTTAACAGTGGCCTGACATATGTACTGTAGTCAAAGACACATTCCCTGCAGTAATTGCAAAGACCCAACAATTACTGCATTTCCCCTCACTGTTTTTGGTCTGGCTGTTCTCAATCATTTCAGCTCCCACAGGTGTCACTTTCCTTCCTTCCTGGGATATTAGCTGAGCTATATACAATACTTCTTCCTGACGATATTGCATTTTTTCCTTGTCTATCTTGTACCCCTTCTCTGCCAAGACTGTCATCAGCTGTACTGAGTCTCTCCTACACTGTTCTTCTGTTTCACTGCACACCAAAATGTTGTCTACATACTGTACCACTGTGCTGTCAAGGTGTACGTTTCCTATATCCATCTAGAGTACCCAGTTAAAGATTGAGGGGGACTCACAGTACCCCTGAGGTAACCTTGTGTGTTTCAAATTCATTCTGCGATAGGAAAACAAGTTTAAGTCTTGGGACTCCTCTTGAAGTGGGATCGAAGAGAAGGCATTCTTTAAACCAATCACTGTGAAATATTTAGCTTTCAATGGAATGTTGCATAATATTGTGGCTGGGTTTGGAACCAATGCAAGCTCTGCCTTAACAATATTATTCAGAGGGCGTAGATCCTGAATACATCTCCCGGACCCCCCTGTTGCCTTTTTTACTGGGTACACAGCCATGTTACATGAGGATTCTGATGCCACTAATATCACTTGTACTAGCATGGCAATGGTGTCATAAATATCTTTATAAGATTCTTTTGACATTGGTTATTGTTTCATCGGCGGTAGAATAGGTCCTGCCTTCAAATTAATTTTGACTGCCCCTGGTCTGTTTAATAGATCCATGTCATATGGCCTACTGGTCCACAATATGCTTGGTACTTGTGCCAAATCTTCCTGGAGAAAAGACAGTTGGCCTTATTACGAACTTGGAGGTCCATAAACAAGGGTGTCGATAAGCTTACCGGCACCCTTGTTTCTGGACCGGCATTTTACAGGTCTGCCTGCCAGAGCCGCCATGCCCTGCAGGTCTGACCCTGATGGGCACAGCAGCCATGAAAGGCAGACCGGTCATGGAAGCACTGGCACCGTTAGCAATGGTGCCGGTGTTTCCGTGTCCCCACTCCCGTAGAGTCCTATGGGAGTGCATTTTACCAGCACCTGACTTTCCGGCCCGCCAGGGTTGTAATCTCCCGGTGGCACCGGGAAGTCAGGCACCGGTAAATATTTATGGATCCCGCAGCAACTAGCACCAGCAGGGTTACTGCCAGACCCATAATGAGGCCCACTAGTATCTTTCTCACCAATGACATTCTCTGCTAAACCTCTCTGTTTTCAATTTTTAGCTGATAAGTAAGGATTATGTTAAACGCTACTTCATCATCTGCATCATCATCTGTAAACAAGTCTTCATCCGTCAAGTCACTCTGTGTCCCTCGTCAAGAGCCATCACTGTCCTCCAGTTTATTTCCTCATCATTAACTCCATGCAGAATCACCCTGTCTTCTCTTACTATTGCTGCTTCTAGCTCTATTGTAATCACTTGCCCTTTGTCCTCATCCATGGATACTTCTGGTCTGAACAAAAACTTGTTGGGTAATCAGAATAGTGTGACCTTTATTCTTGGCAGCCATGCTAACAGTATGTGTACGCTGTAAAGGAATACTTCCTGGTCTAATGGTACACCTCTTTGTGCTTTCTGGCCATTGAATGCTGATATAAATTATTGTGCATTTACATAATGGATCACTGGAGTAGACCATATTATTCCTTGGTCTGTAAATGATATTGGGAGTCATCATAGGTTGGGCAGAGTGGCAAAAATGCAGCAGTACAGCTATTACTGCTGCATCACCACCCCGCCTAATCCCGACTTTGGGCAGAAAGTGGGAGATTTACCTCCAGCTTTTTTCTGCAGGTAAATCTTTGTACTTTTCACCCATTCGTGACGTTATTAACGTGGTGCTAATAGCGTTGGTAATAGCACTCAGAATGTTCCATTGGGTCAAAGGGACCCAATAGGAATGGGGACTTACTGCCCGCCCCACCCACAACTCGGGATCCCGCGGTAATAGCACCAGACCGAGTTGCGATAATGCATTTCATGTTGGCGGGATCCTAGCGGATGTACCGCTGGAATACTGCCAAGATTGTGATACGGCCCATTGACATGTTCAATTTACTCATCAAATCTCTCCTTAGTATGTAGACTGGTGTCTTGGGGGAACACAATAATGGCATGCAAGGATCGTGTTCTCCTATAGGGATAGGTAAGTCGTGAGTGAAAGGAACCGTACTTGTCACCCCAGAAAAACTTCATGCATTCATGGCAATGCCTGGCATTTGGTACTTTACCTCCCTAAGACAGGACCTAGTCGACCCCATATCTACAAGAAAGGAAAATGTTTTGCCACCTATGGTTACCCCGACACTCAGTTCCTCTTGTGGGTCAGGTGTAACTGATAGGATGGAACACATCATGTCTCTCTTTGGGCTGTCATATTATGGGTACACGTTAATTCCTGTACCAGTGAAAGGGTTCCCTCCCACTACTGTGACACACCCTATTTTGGCTGTGGGTGTCTGTGGCAATATGTTTGCGTTCCATGGTCTGCAGTGTTCTGTTGTACAGGTGCTTGTGTTTGCATCGGTACCTGCTGTGTTTGCACGGGAACTTGCTGTGTTTCCATGGGTGCTTATTGCATTTGCATTGGCCTTCCTTGCTGTGCAGTTGGCATCTGTGACACTTGTATCTGATACTGTGTGATCTTGGACATAATATTCAGGTAATTATGCACTATACAGTGGTGGATATGCTATCCCCCCTCTTTGATCTGGCCAGTTCTGTTGCATACCTCTGTAGGCGGTGGGGCCTGGAGATCCTCGTCGCAACTTGTAGTGATTAGATACACACAAATAGCCGTATATATATTAACAAGTTGTTTATTTCATTACACGCTTAGTGAAGGTGAACAGGCCCCACCGACTGCGGGCAGCAACTGACAAATTCAGGTTTGAACCTCACATTCTACATGCTAGTCACCACATTCCATTCATCCTTCTGTCACGAGGAAAGCTCCTCAACTTCTACACACCCGAGAGATTTTTCTACATGCCCACCATAGCTGTATCTGTCCACCATTAAATCCTCCTCCCTGTGGAGCCTGAAATCCAAACCCTCTACCTCTGGGCACACCTCCTCTTCCTCGTGGGAAATAATTATTCTCTCCCCTTCCTGCAAAATGTCTATTAGCTATTGCCTGTACCTTCTGTGCTTGTGTGAGTAATTACCCCCTCTCCACTGCTTAACACTGCTCCTTCCACTGAGAAGTTTGATAGTTTTTTCTGAACTAGTTTTGCTTCCTCCAATTTTCTCTCCTCCATCTTCTTTCTAGCTTTCTCTTGCTTTAACCGACAATGGTGAACTATGGTCAACTGAATCTCTGGCCATGGTTTCGCTTCTATTTCCACTATCCTTTTCAATTGTCTCTGTACTGCCTCTAGGAGCCCCTGACACAATATGTGATAAAAAATAGATATAGTTTTGTCCCACGGTTTTCTTGTTTTGAGGCACCATTTCTCCTTAATCTCCTGAATATAAGCCATAGGTCTTCATCATCACTCATTTTGCATTTCATGATTGTGCTCATGTCTGACGAATCGGGATACTGTACCCTAACTGCTCTCCACATGTCAGCCCTATAATTCTTAAAAGGTGCTCCGTCATGAGTGGTGTTCTGGGCTGTCACTCTGGGATATCCCGTCTGTTTCCAAATGTCGTCTGCGTTCTCTCCTATGATGACAGCAAGCAAGCTTTTTATGTACCCCACCGCTAACGTTGCTCTCACTGCCGTTCTTTCTAAATCATAAATTAATTTACCCGCTCCAGATGTCAATTGGTATCTTACAGACTCCATTATTCTTGTCCATCTGTGGCCATGGAATATACTGTGGCCGTCCTCACCCCTTCTCCAATCATGGGAACGATGTCAATTCCATCACATATCCAAGTCCACCCTCACCACTTGTTTTTCTAACTGCGTCTGTCATGCTCACTTTCTTTCACCCCAGTAAAGTTCTCAACCTATTCATATATGGGGTTGTCTCTTTCAGGCTCTGTGATCGCACTTTTGGGTGTTTGGCATATTGTACAGATGCTGGCTTCCTCCCTTCTAGCTCTTCCAAATCTGACGACACTATCTCTTTCACTGTTTTCGCGTTTGTAAAGGAGGCTCATGTGCCCCTTCCTCTTCATCCTTTTCCTCATCTATAAAAATATCCTTACTACCCTCTCCTTCATCGTCCTTTCTGTCCTCAAAATCTAGTCTTCTAAGGGGACTTTGTTACATACGTCCCATTCATTACCTCTTCCAATACGTTCTTTCCCTCCCCTATTTCACAAGGCTTCTCCCACATCTTTATCTGGAAGAGTGTGCTGTCTGCTTATCTCATCCACTTCCTTGTTGTCTTTCCCAATCCCTTTGTCTTTCTCTCAATTCCTGCTTTTTATCTCTCCCCCTGCCCTCCAGCCACACATATTATCAATGTCAGATCATGTGGTTGATGGTATGAGATTTCCTATATTGACTCACTTGTGCAATGTAAATGTCTTTTTCTGAATTTACTTGCATTTTGTGTTAACAAAATGCAGCCAAATGTGTTTCCAAACTAACATGTAGTGTGTCTTCTTGGCCGGCACTGGCCCCTGCGCTGCCCATGAAGGGAAGCCCTGACATAATGCCAGGGCAGCCATGTTGAAAGAGCGGGCTGGATGGGCCTTAAAGAGCAGAGGTCCCTCCTGTCTACCCGGTGCTGTGGCACGGAGTGATGTCACCTCCAGGTAAGGGTGGCGTGGTGGGGAGGGGTAGTGGACACGTTTTGTGAGATTTCACTGGGGTGTAGCAGAAATAGGTGTTATAAAAAATGTTGTTCTGGCAAGCAGTTGACCCCCCCTTTCTCAATGCCTGATGAAGCATCGCCAGAGATGCCCAGAAGGTATCCATGTTTTCCTATCCATCCTCCATTGGAATTATGGTTTGGAAGGGGGTTTTGGATGACAAGTGACACAGCAGTTGGGGTTGAATGAAAAAATATTGTTTTGTGGCAGTGAAGTTCCTGCGGTCTGCAGGTGAAGTTTTCAAGTTGGTGCCCAGGCCGGTAGGGGCCTCAGGGGCAGGAGGAACAGTGGACAAATGGTGCACGAAGGGGGGTTTCTGTTCTGCGTTGAGAGTCGTGAAGATATAAGAGACCTCCGTCCCCAAGTGCCACACAGGGAGAATCACTTATCACTCCCTGTGCAACCTTTGAGGCCACAGGTGGAGAAGATCCGAAGCCGGAACTGAAGTACCAGGAACCCCCAGGTAGCTGTAAGGGAAGGCAATGATTACCATCCAAGCAAGCAGGGCACAACGAGTAATCAAACAGAGAACAATCAGGGTCTTACCGGGGACTTGATAGGAAGGACGTTGAACCTGAAAGGGAGGATGGTTCCAGGACTCACTCAGGCAAGGGACCGGATAGGACCAGATGTAATTCGTCAGTCTCCACCTGAAGACTTTTGTACCGGAATAAAGGGTCCCAACAGTCTGATTACCACCACCACTTGGGAGGCGTGACCCACCGTGCAGCGAGGGGATCTGGGAGATCCAAGAGAAGTCCGTTGAGCAAAAAGATGGGTCCGAAGCCAGGAAGAGCCGTCCGTGGAATAACCAAGAGCAAGATCCAGAGGGAGTCCGTTATGCAGTCCGAGGTCAAGAGCCGTGCTTGAACAGAGGAGCCGGTGTCGCCGTAGCCAAACGTGATCCGTAGGAAGTCCAAATAACAAGAGCAGGGTTTCAGGAAGCCGGGTAAGTAAATACGAGTAAGTTCGCCACCAGACAGGGTCTCCGAGGAAATCAGCTGTGAAGCATGGAGTACAGGTACTGCCCGGTTTAAATACGTTCACTTCCTGGTCACGTGACGATGATGGGAGTCACGTGACCGTGAACCCGGGGCACATGACCGTACGGACGAGTCACGTGACCGGGCCAACACGGTACGAGGGTTTGAGCGGCTGCCTAACCTCCATGGCAACTGCCAATGGAAAAACGGCCGCAGGCGCGACTGAATAGCGTGCGGCGATTGTTTCGCCAGCGCGCGAGCCACACCGGGTTGCCTGTTTGAGCCCTGGGGGACAGGTGGAGGAGAGTGAGCGCTGGGTGACGGGACATGGCCGGAGGTACGTACCGAAGACATGACAGAGCCCCCCCCCAAAGGCCCACGACCCCGTGGGCACGAAGGATGCACCCGGTGAAACCGAGCAACCAGCCGGGGGGCCTGGACATCCGAGGCAGAGACCCAGGAACGTTCCTCCGGACCATAACCCAACCAATCGACCAGGTATTGCAGGCGACCTCTAAGAAAACGGGACCCTAGAATGGCTGAGACCTCGAAAACATCAGGCACCCCCAGGGAAACAGGGGCAGGAGAGGGGCGAAGACGGGTTGAGGAGGGACAGGGCTTGAGGAGGGAGGTATGGAACACAGGATGAACCCGCCAAGAGGAAGGGAGAACCAGGCGATAGGCCACCGGGTTGATGACCCGGGAAACGACATAAGGACCCACGAAACGGGGCAACAGCTTGCGACAACCCTTTAAGTGGAGATGACGGGAGGACAACCAAACCCGAGAACCAACGGGATACAAGGGTGCCATGGAACGCCTAGCGTCCGAGGAGGCCTTCATGGAAGCCTGCGCCTCCTGCAGATGAACGAGGACCTGGGCATGGAGGGACGTCATATCCCGAATGCAGGCTGCGGCGGCAGGGTTCTCGGAGGGTGAAATGTCAGGGACAGGGAGGAATCGGGGATGCTGACCATACATGGCATAGAACGGAGAGAAGCCCGTGGAAGAGTGTGTAGCGTTGTTGTAGGCAAACTCAGCATAACGGATGTTCTGTAACCAGGTTGTCTGTTGCTGCAGCATCAAACAACACAGATACTGCTCCATGGACTGGTTAGTTCTTTCCGTCTGACCATCGGTTTCCGGGTGGTAAGCGGAGGAGAACCGTGCATCGATACCTAGCAGAGCGGTCAGGGCACGCCAGAAACGGGAAGTAAACTGAGAACCTCGATCGGACACCAGGACAGAAGGAAGGCGGTACAGGCAGAAAACGGAATCAAAGAAAAGTTTGGCCAAGACAGGGGCAGAAGGGATACCATGACAAGGAACGAAACGAGCCATTTTGGTGAAGACATCGACCACTACCCACACAGTGTCATACCCCTGAATCCTGGGTAAACCAGTCACGAAGTCCATGCTCAGGGTGTGCCAGGGCTTTGGCGGCACGCGTAATGGGCGTAATAGTCCCAACGGACGACCCCTACGATGTTTGCCCTGAGCACAGACTGAGCACGAGGCGACGTAACAGCCCACGTCCCGTCTCATGGAGGGCCACCAACACCAGCGTTTTAGGAGATCCAAGGTGCGGGCCTGGCCTGGGTGACCATTGACCGGGGCATCATGTGACCACTCCAGGGCTAGGTTTCTGGTGTCAGTGGTAGGGAGGACTAGACGGTCCTGTACATACGGTAGACCGTTATGAAAGGAGGGATCCCATTCTGACAAATGATCGGGGTGTTTCTTTACCCAAGAGCGGATCTCCTCGAGTAGAGGTAGAGGAGGAGTACAAGTACAAATAACATGCCCCCGGGGCAAGAGCGTGTCAGGAAATACAGGTAACGAAACCCCCCCAGGGGAGTGAGACAAAGCGTCTGCCTTACTATGCTCAGAACCAGAGCGATGTTTAATCTGAAAGTCGAAAGCGGCGAAGAACAGGTGCCATCTGACCTGTCTGCTGTTTACGCATTTCAGGGCTGCCAGGTCTTGCAAGTTTCTGTGTTCGGTGTATACCGTGACCTTATGTTTGGCCCCCAACAAGTGATGACGCCAGGTACGAAAGGCGTCCATCACCGCCAGTAGCTCTTTTTCTGTTACGGTATAATGGGTTTCTGCAGGGTTAAACTTACGTGAATGAAAGGCTACAGGATGAAGCCGACCCGTATTGGGACAGGCTTGTGACAGGATAGCCCCCAATGCGAAGGAAGAGGCGTCAGCCTCAACTACGTACGGCTGGTCAGGGTCGGGGTGCTGGAGCACAGGGGCAGTGGTGAAGGCGTTTTTCAACGCGTCAAAGGCCTGCTGGTGCATCACCTCCCATTCGAACGGGACAAGAGGACTGGTAAGGGAAGTGAGAGGAGACACAAGAGAAGAAAACCCAGAAATAAAACGCCGATAGAAATTGGCGAAACCCAGGAAGGACTGCAAGGATTTCAGGGTTTTTGGTGTTGGCCATTCGAGGACCGCCCGTACTTTGGCATGATTCATGGCTAGACCACCAGGTGTAATATTGAACCCCAAAAACTCCACGTTAGTTACATGGAACAAGCATTTTTCGGGTTTCACAAACAACGAGTGGTGTAGCAGCCGGGACAACACTTCTCGTACATGTTGGACATGTTCCTTCAATGTGTGAGAATAAATGAGTATGTCATCAAGATATACCACCACAAAAATGTCCAGGATGTCCGAGAAGATGTCATTCATGAAATGTTGAAAGGTGGCCGGGGCGTTGCATAGGCCGAAGGGCATGACTGTATACTCGTAAAGGCCATACCGCGTACAGAAGGCGGTCTTCCACTCATCTCCCTTTCGGATGCGGACGAGATTATAGGCCCCCCGCAAATCCAACTTGGTATACATGGAGGCATGGGTTAATCGATCTAGAAGAGGAGAGATGAGTGGAATCGGGTACCGGTTCTTAATAGTGATGGCATTGAGCCGACGGTAATCCACACAGGGGCGAAGGTCGCCCTCTTTTTTGGGCACGAAAAATATGGGGCTAGCTGCAGAAGATCTAGACGGTCGTATGTGACCCAGGTGCAGCGCTTTATCGATGTACTCTTTCAGAGTCAGATCCTCCGACATAGATAAAGAATAGATGCGGCCCAAGGGTACTACAGTCCCGGGAACCAAATCAATCGGGCAATCATAAGGGCGGTGAGGAGGGAGTACTTCGGAGGAGCCCTGATCAAATAGCATGCTGTAATCCCGATAAACCACAGGGATGTGATTGGTGACTAACCCCACTATGTGTGAGGCAGGGGGAATAACATCGCCCAATATTGATAGTTGGGCAACCGCACCAAGAGCCACTGCTGGGGTGACAGTCTCTGTGTCTGCAGGTAGACAGAAGTTCTGGCAGAGCTCGGATTCGAAATATATCTGACCTGTTCCCCAATCGATATGCGGGTTGTGCTCTCGTAACCATGGTATGCCTATGATAATACCGAACTGGGGCATGGATATCAGATCGAAGTGGAGGGTTTCTCTATGGGTCGATTGGATGGTCAGGACGAGGGGAGCTGTCTGTTGCTTGATGGGACCAGAAACAAGCTCAGTCCCGTCGACTGCTTGAACCGGTTCAGGTCGGTGTTTGTTGATCAAAGGGAGATTCAGTGTCTGGGCTAGGGTGATATCGATATAGTTCCCGGAGGCCCCGGAATCTATGGTGATCTGTACGGGATGTGTGATACCAGGGGCAGGTTGTATGGTAGCTTCTACCTGGATGGGCCTGATTCGACCAAACGACGGAGTGTGACTCGGGGAAGGGCATGGAGAACTTGATCCTACCCCCGCATCTAGGATCGAGCTGGACGAAAATCCGGTTTCTTAGTTTTGGGTTTTCGAGGACACTCCCTGACTAAATGCCCCCCCAATCCACAGTAAAAGCAGGCGTTCTCGGCCCTTCTGCGCTCCCTTTCCCTTGAAGTGATGGGACTCCTAACACCCCCTATTTGCATAGGCTCACTGGTGGGTTCAGTGTAAGACGATGAGACGGCAGAGCCGGCAGACTGGGAGAATCCGGCCTCAGCCCTGCGTTCAGAGCGCCGTGCGTCCACTTGGAGTGCCAAATCCACCAGAGCCGGGAACTGAACTGGCAGGGACGGGACCATGGCCAGAGCGTCCTTCATAGGATTGCTTAGCCCTCTGTAGAATACTACCGATTTTTTGCTTTCGGGCCACGAGGTCTCAGCTGCTAGTTGATTGAATCGTGTGATGTACTCAATGAGGGAGCTCTTACCCTGCGATAAATCCAGTAACTCTAGATCATGGGATTGCGCTTTGTATCTGGTGTCAAACACCCTGGACATTTCTGTTATTAACTGGTCGAAATCATAGAGGGCAGGATGATTGTTTTCTAGCAGCGGGTTTGCCCAAGCAGCAGCCGTGCCGGCTAGGTGAGATAGAGTGAATGCCGCCTTGGTGGTGGGGTCAGGAAAAGCAAGGGGTCGACACAGAAAGTGCAATTTACACTGGTTAAGGAAGGTTCTAAACTTCTTCGGGTCCCTATGGAACTTTTCTGGGGCAGCCAAAGGAAAGGGAGAGGGCAAGACCACCGGAACAGGAGCCGAGGGAGCCGGGAGTGGGTGTGCAAAGGGTACAGAAGCTGGAGTGGCATCACCCAGCTCTGGATCTGCGGGCAGGGGATGTTGGGCACTCTGCAATAGGTCGAGACGCTGATGGACTGCTGCATTAGCAGCCACCATGTCGGCCCGTAGTACCGTAAGTGCTTGGATAACAGCGGCCAGGGGGTCTTCAGCGGCGCCCTCCATATCCCACACAACTAGGCTTCACAGTCTGTTCTGCGTTGAGAGTCGTGAAGATATAAGAGACCTCCGTCCCCAAGTGCCACACAGGGAGAATCACTTATCACTCCCTGTGCAACCTTTGAGGCCACAGGTGGAGAAGATCCGAAGCCGGAACTGAAGTACCAGGAACCCCCAGGTAGCTGTAAGGGAAGGCAATGATTACCATCCAAGCAAGCAGGGCACAACGAGTAATCAAACAGAGAACAATCAGGGTCTTACCGGGGACTTGATAGGAAGGACGTTGAACCTGAAAGGGAGGATGGTTCCAGGACTCACTCAGGCAAGGGACCGGATAGGACCAGATGTAATTCGTCAGTCTCCACCTGAAGACTTTTGTACCGGAATAAAGGGTCCCAACAGTCTGATTACCACCACCACTTGGGAGGCGTGACCCACCGTGCAGCGAGGGGATCTGGGAGATCCAAGAGAAGTCCGTTGAGCAAAAAGATGGGTCCGAAGCCAGGAAGAGCCATCCGTGGAATAACCAAGAGCAAGATCCAGAGGGAGTCCGTTATGCAGTCCGAGGTCAAGAGCCGTGCTTGAACAGAGGAGCCGGTGTCGCCGTAGCCAAACGTGATCCGTAGGAAGTCCAAATAACAAGAGCAGGGTTTCAGGAAGCCGGGTAAGTAAATACGAGTAAGTTCGCCACCAGACAGGGTCTCCGAGGAAATCAGCTGTGAAGCGTGGAGTACAGGTACTGCCCGGTTTAAATACGTTCACTTCCTGGTCACGTGACGATGATGGGAGTCACGTGACCGTGAACCCGGGGCACATGACCGTACGGACGAGTCACGTGACCGGGCCAACACGGTACGAGGGTTCGAGCGGCTGCCTAACCTCCATGGCAACTGCCAATGGAAAAACGGCCGCAGGCGCGACTGAATAGCGTGTGGCGATTGTTTCGCCAGCGCGCGAGCCACACCGGGTTGCCTGTTTGAGCCCTGGGGGACAGGTGGAGGAGAGTGAGCGCTGGGTGACGGGACATGGCCGGAGGTACGTACCGAAGACATGACAGTTTCTGGCCTCCTGGTATCACTCACAGTGGCCGTGGTGGGAGGGCGGGCTCCCACCCTCCTGCCACACCTAAGTTATCAGTGATATGATTGATGATATGCAATTTCCTATATTGACTCACTTGAGTAATGTTGGGCTTCATTCCAAGTTTGGTGGTGCAGGGAATAAAAGTGGCTTTAATTCCATTAATGCCACTTTTTTTGGCGGTAACGGAATTATTGCAGTTTTTTTCCAAATCGTCAAATTCTAATTGTTGGTGGATTTTCTGCCAGTGGATTTACCACACAGTAAATCCAACGATTATTTGAGCAAAGCTGTGGACTTTACAATGGGGGAATTACCACAGAGTCTAATCCTATGGCAACCACATGGGACCAAGTGGCAGAAATAGTATTTCAAAGCATTTACTGGAACTTTATACGGGACCGTACGTCCCGTGACAATCTCGTCTATCTCTCTTTATCGTCTTGCTTTGATTCTCTCAATCTCTAATTGCCCCTTCCTGTCACTTTCGTCCTCTCTTTTCCTTTCTCTCTCCCTTTCAGCATCTCTTTGTCACTCCCTTTCATTTTCGTCTCTTCGTTTTCTCTCCTTCTATCTGTCTGCCTCTCATTTCTTTTCCCTCTCCTCCTCATATCTTCTTTTGGATTCTCTTTCTTTCTTCTCCTGTTCTCTTCTCTCTTGTTCCTATTCCTCTTCCTTCCTTTTCTTTAAAGTCATCCATACTCTTTGCATCTAATTGAAGCATTATGTGTCCTCTCACCCATTCGTTCGAGGCTATCATCGTCTCCTCCCTATTGCCCTGCCTACCTCTCTGTCTTGTGAATCCCCTCCTCAGCCTCTGTCAGTTTTGCCTGTAACTCACAATGTTCACCATATTCATTGCGCATAAACACTGAATTTTGTTTATTTATTCTTACTCCATTTATAACCTCTTCACTGCTGTAGGTGGGGCATGCTTATGTGGGATTGGCGTATCCGCCGCTGCTTTTAATTCTTGTAATGGGTATAGTCCCTGATGTTCGGGAGATGGATCGATGCTCTGGGGAGGAGGAGGAGTCGAAGGCACTGTGCCCTCCCCTTCTTGCTCATTAAGTATCCACTCTTTCGCAGGTGGCTCTTCCGTCTCTTCCCCATACATTTTCCATAGTTCTGGAATAGCTAATTGTTTTTCTAACTTCTTTCCTTTGTATGCAGCATGCAAATATGCCGTCATGTGTTGCGGTACTGAGTGCCCTTCTGCAGCCAAGACATAAACATCTTACCTGCAGTGCCCTTCACCTACTGGGCATGGTACTTGGTAGTTTTGTCCTTGTATCGGGGTAATGCTTTACATAAATGGATAAGGGGAGTGTCTCTCATGATGATACATCACAGTTTAATCTGCTGACACTTACTAAATCTCTATTTGGATTCAAACGTACTCCCTATTCACCCCTCCTTCACACTCTTCCCCCAAAAATATTTATCGTTTACTCCCAACACTTCTACATTTCCCCTCAACACCATACCTTCTACGTCACAACAACTACCCGGGCGAGCACCAGAAATGCCGGCCACGCGGCAGACCGTACCGCATCTTTTGGTCCAAAACACAGTTTTGCATCCTCCACAATATATACCAATATGCACACACATCAAATCACCTTTCACAAAACTAAATCTTACAACCAACAGCTAGTGCCAGCAATCACTAAACAAGTGAATACATTTCCAATATAATATGGTCGTCTTCTCATCACCTGGTGAGGTAACCTTCTCTTTTTGTCATACCCCGGAGGCGGGTTTACAACACACTTTTCTCTGACCTTGTTTTGGGAAATCTCACCACCATTAATACCTTGCGCAAGGTTTAGTGCGTTGTCGTCTGCAACCTTGTCACAGGAATTCCATCATAATCAATCCTTTATCATCTCACAGTTTCTTAATATAAAAATAATTCCCTCCCACTGTTTTGACAAGCCAATGCTATATACTTACATCTGTGGATCAGCCAGGGGCCTTCAGTATCGAACTTCCCTCAATCTGCCAGCCGCTGCCCCACAGGGATCAGACAGGAATTTCTCGAAGGGGGCTCCTGCAACCTTTCTCAGTTAAGTGTGATACCGGTTTTCACAGGTCACCTCGCAATCTTCAGGCCATGACAGGGAAACTCCGACAATCTGAGTGCGCTGGCCAACCATCCGACCCGCTACCATATGTTAAAGTAGTCTGGGAAGTCCCTGTTTAAAGAAAGAAGGAGAGGTCTGGAAATCCTGCACTCAATAATGGAAATAGTCAAAGTGAAAGGCAAAACCTTCTTCATTATCAATCCAAAATAAAGCAGCGGCAGCATACACGCAATAGAGTCACAGCTCTCTCTCTTTTTCATACAGAACAATAGATTATAAAACGGGATTTGATCATCGCTGACGTCATATTACAATCTCAGCTACAAAAATCTACGGGCTGGAGGCATTGGTTAAGGGAATCAACTACATATAGAATATTGTTTTTGGTTGTATTCTGGTGTTGCGCCAAGCATTCATGACATAAATGCAATGGTATCACTCCAAATTTGATTATGGCTTGTTCTGGTCCAATTCCAATTTACAAGATTGATTAAATTCCCCTTAGTAGTTAACACTTGAGGGGCCCATTAGGCCTTTCTCAAAACCGGGCTTAATTGAGATTGATCCATACTTCTACATAATCATTACACGTTCAACATTGGGTGAAAAATAATAATGAATGAAAATCAAAAATAAAAATAATAATGGTAATAATAACGACATACGATTACTAGACAAGACAGAAAATTGGGGTTGGTGGTAGGCAGGATTGGTGGGAGAGAAAACACAGTATAATTCATTATTAGAACGTTCCACTTGCTCCTTTTTTAAAACAACACATATTTCAATTACAACTCATAGTTAACTAAATTAAATGATTATTCATTTTCATCTTAATATACTTCAACTTATAAACATTGGAAAATAAAAGAACCGCTATATTGTACGTTGATCCTGATTTTTGACTACTGTGTATTGTTGAGTCAATTACTAGTAATCATACAGAATTTAGTTCAAATAGTACTTACATTGGTTGTGTACGAACTGATCAATGTCTGTAGTATGCTTAGTTTGTCACTCAATGTTGGTCAAATGCGCTCAAATAACCGGGTTAAATCCCAGCAAAAGAGTTTTTTGTTGCTATTTGTACACTCTATCCTTGTGTCAATTAATTCATCAAAGCTTGTGTTTTTAATGAATAATGTAAGTTAACTTTGCTGACTCCAAGACTTATCAAATTGAGTTTTCTATTAACGCATGCACAAGACTTTGGGGGTAATTCATAGAAATTTGCACAAAAGTGGCGCACGCGGCTGGTGCACAGTGTTCCCGTGCGAATGTCTGCGCCAGGCGCGTGTGCTAAAATCGATTTCCGCGCACAGCGTATTCATGGATTTTAGCCTCCAAAAGCAGCCGTGGCGCAGAGTGGCGCAGCGACCCTGCAGCAGCGGCAGTTACGCCCCCAAGAACGCCCTCGCGCAAGTAAAAGGCATCAAAATCCCCAATCCAGCGCAAAGGGCTGTGCCAACCCTGGACCAGTTTACCGGACTGCCAAACAGCAAACGCCAAGCGGGGAACGTGTATTACGGGTTTTGTGGTAACTTCCACACGCGAAAGGGCCTGTGCGAGTGGGGTACGTGTATAACTGTTGTTCGTGTGAATTTTTACACGCGATTGGCCTGGGTACATGTATTCCAGGGGTGCGTGGGACGTTTCACATGCGATCGGGCCTGGGGGAGTGGGGTACGTGTATTTCAGGGGCTTACGGGTAGTTTCACACGCGATTGGCCTGAGTACATGTATTTCAGGGGTGCGCAGGAAGGTTCACACGTGATTGGCCTGGGTATGTGTATTTCAGGGGTGCGCGGGAAGTTTCACACACGATTGGCCTGGGTACGTGTATTTCAGGGGTGCGCGGGAAGTTTCACACGCGATTGGCCTGGGTACGTGTATTTCAGGGGTGCGCGGGAAGTTTCACATGCGATTGGCCTGGGTACGTGTATTTCAGGGGTGCGCGGGAAGTTTCACACGCAATTGGCCTGGGTACGTGTATTTCAGGGGTGCGCGGGAGGTTTCACACGCGATTGGGCCTGGGGGAGTGGGTATGTGTATTTCAGGGGCTCGCGGATTGTTTCACACGCGATTGGCCTGGGTACGTGTATTTCATGGGTGCGTGGGAAGTTTCACACGCGATTGGCCTGGGTATGTGTATTTCAGGGGTGCGCGGGTAGTTTCACACGCGATTGGCCTGGGTACATGTATTTCAGGGGTGCGCAGGAAGTTTCACACGCGATTGGCCTGGGTACGTGTATTTCAGGGGTGCGCGGGAAGTTTCACACGCGATTGGCCTGGGTACGTGTATTTCAGGGGTGCGCGGGAAGTTTTACATGTGAATTGGCAGTGTGGGTCCTCCCAGGTGTCCCCTCTACCCCCTCCACAGCCCCTGCAGGCAGCCCACTACACAGGGGACTAACCTGCACCCCTGGTCATGTCCCGCAGGCAGCCCATCCACCATTGGCATGCCCCTCAGCCAAGCCACTTGTCACGTTGCAATATGATCACCAACTCATGTCTCCCAGCACCCCCACCCCCCAGCAGTCAGGGGCACCTGCCAGCAGGCCCCCACTCATGTCCCACTCATGTCCCCCAGCACCCACACCCCCCAGTAGTCAGGGGCACCTGTCAGCAGGCCCCCACTCATGTCCCACTCATGTCCCCCCCAACATGTCAACATGACCCACAATCATGGCCCTCATGTCCACCAAAATCCCACGGCACGCCACCCCTGCCCAAATATCCAACCAAGCATAACATACACCCCACATTGAAATGCCCATTACATGAAACAACCCAAATGGCATGTATGTACATCAGCACATGTCCGTCACACACACACAATGGGTGCCAGTGAATGTGAACACCCACATCGTGACATGCATGAAACCAATGAGAGAATACCACACATTGAAGTACGGGAACAAATGTATTGAACAAAGAATGTGGTGAAAGAAAATCAAATACCAAACAATGGACATAAGGAAAACAATGCAGAATGTCACATAATGATACAAAAGGAAATCAGAATCCAAAATATATGAAATCAAAAATGTCTCCAAAGTCTCCTTCCAACAAAGCAAATCCAAACCGAAATGAAAAAGTAAAATCCATTGCTCCATGGAAAAATCAAAAAAGAAAAAGCCGACAAATGCACACTCCAACTATTTACAAGGATGAAATCCTGGATCCATGAGCCCAACTGTCCAAAGGAAACCTACAAAAAAGCCTACAGAATAAACAACTATATACAAAAATGTGGGGCATAGTCCACGCACCCCAAATGGAAGAAAAAAAGAAAGGAAACTTAACACTAATGAATTATATACAATGGCGGCGGGCAAGTCCAACGGCTAACTGGTTGATGTCATGGGCCAGGGCATCATCGAACTCCTGTTCAATGGCTTGGAGGCGGGCATGTTCACTGGCCCTGAGATCTTGCAGGGATAATGCGGTGTCCAGCTCCAACTCCCTGCGAATACCCTCGAGGCACTCAGCCCGCCTCAGCACCCTGCGCATGGAGTTCTCCGCCCTGACCATTGTGAGCCGTTCTTCCTCCGCCCGCCGCCGCTCCGCACCTATCTGCTGGCCCAACCGCTGCCACACGGAAGACACTCCCATTCCAGGGTTCTCCTGCCCTCCGGCCGATGCCTGCCCCTCTGATGTAGATGGCCCCGAGCGATGATGCCTCCCACGTCGAGCCTGCCGCTGCCTCCGACGCAACTGCCTCTGCCAGCACAACGGCATCCAGGCTGATGGAATCCACCGACGCCGTCGTGCACTTGCCCTGCCCGATGATGCGGTCACATCCTCCATCTGCTGGGGTCCAGTTGCTGGTGTGTCCACCCCTGCTGGACCTCCGACTCCCGACTGTGGCAGGGATGGGAGCCCCACCGAGCTGGCTGCGTTGGTCGGGGCAGGTCCACAGGGGGCCCTGGTGGCATCTGGGCCGGAAGACGGCATGGAGAACGACTGGCGCATAGCCTCCACAGAGGAGGAGAGGGTCGCCAGAGTGGCCGACACATGTGCGAAACCCCCGACCATGGTCGCTCCCAACTGGACCACGTTGGCACGCTGCTCTTCGTGATGACGTGCGTGCTCCCCCCGGAAAGCACACACGTCATCACGAATGACACCTGTGCGCAACGCAACACCAATCAGGACCTTCTCCATACGGCCAGGGGTCCCCTCGTCCGCAGGCAGAGGAGTGTCAGATGACATGGACATCCCCCCTTCCTGCGGACGGGCCTGGGATGGGGCATCCCTGCTGGTGCATGGTGGTGCAGTCACAGTGTCAGGGACAGTGACATGCACAGGCCCCTCCACAGCGACCTGTGCTGCCTCCTGCCCCTGCCCCTGGACTGCACCACTTGCACCAGTGGTACCACCCCCACCAACCCCCATGTGCAGCTCAGTAGCGGCCTCCTCCTCCTCTGTGGAAACCACCAACCTGGATGGCTCCACACCGTCTTCACTTGCCGCTGTGTAGAGGGAGATATAGAACACAAGCATCAGGGTACTGTACAATGGTCCCCTAGACAGGAAGCAATGGCAGATGAGTGGCACTGTCAAACATCACTTCCATCATGTCCCTCCACAACACATGGGTCAGTGCAAGCAAAACACATTCAGTAACAGGCATGGCGCATGCTATGGACATTAGCATACATGTCCAAGGGACTCTTGAAACATACAATGTTGGTTTGAAACTCACATGCATCATGGGTCATGCCTATCACATGCACACACTTCACCGTAGTTTCATCCATCTGGCCTCGTACACCCCAGACACAGTGGATACAAGGATGACTAGGCTGCATCAGTGAATCTGAACATTGTCACAGACATGTGTCATGCATTCATGGCATTCACAAGTCACAGACACGTAGGTCAGACACACAGACATGGACACCATACATGTACATGGCATCAGCACCCATCCCTCACGCCCACCCATGTCCAGGAACAGAGACTGGCATGCTCTCATGTGTCCATTCCGCATAGAGCTCCCCATGTTGCATTTGAACACATGCACCAACCATGTGGTTCACACATTACTGGTCTCACATGCATGACCATGATGTCCCTGCACACACACATACGTACATGGCCTATGTCACACATACAGGCAAGAATCAGACAACCAGCACACTGCAACATGCCCTGTCTCACACAGCAATGCTTGGCCACTTACCGCTCAACTCCAGACGGGTCCGCCTCTCAAGGATCTGGGCGTGGAGCGATGGGCGTACGCGTTCCAGGACCCTCAGCTGGATGGTACTCATGCGGCCCCGGCCCCCCTCCACGAGGCGCCAGGCCTTTAAGAGGGTCCTGGACCTCAAGTCCTCCCAGCGCTTCTTGACTTGCTTGATGTTGCGGGTTGCCACACCCTCCGCGTTGATGGCAACCACAAAGTCGTCCCAGATCCTGTCCCGTCCTTCCTTGTTGGCGTGTGATGATCCGAAGAGGGCATCATAATGCCCCAGGACAAGCTCCACCAGGACACCAACTTCCTTCTGACTGAAGCTGGTGGCCCTCTGCGACTCTGGCTGGGGGTCGCCAGTGGTCTCAGATGGTGTTTGCCCCGACATGGCGACCCCCGAGGCAGGCGTGGGTGGGCAACTGGGTTCTGGGGCTGGGCTTTGGAGCGATGGTATACCAGTCGGGAGTCTTCTGTTCCAGCAGGGGTGAACACAGCAACTGGACCCCTGCAGATAGCCGATGTGCAGGCACAAAATGGCAGGGCACGATGGCAGCAGGCAGGCAGGCAGCAGCAGATGGCTCGTAGGAGGCTGGTCGGGGCACTGGGGGGCAGTAATTCAGCCTTTTGGGCAGGAGCGTGGTCTTCCGTGTGTTTTCGCGTGGCCAGCTTGATACGGAGTGATTTGGCACGTGAAATTCTTGCACGTCAGCGTGTAATTCGAGGAAAGTCCCTTAGCACATAGGCGCGTCAGCATGCATACGCGATTTCATTGGACCAAAGGCCCTCAGTGCGTAAGCGCATCTGTGACGTATCGTGCACGGGCCTGTACATGCTTTTCGTGGGGTGCGGTGCGTGTGTTTTCCAGGCGTTGGGGTTCACACGCTATTACTTCACAGCGGGTGGGTGTTGGTTACGCGTTCCTCTACACGCAAGGCAGACGGTGAGTGGTACCCCGCTCGCCCAGCCCAATCGCGTGTGAAACTTCACGCGCACCCCTGAAATACACGTACCCAGGCCAATCGCATGTGAAACTTCACGCGCACCCCTGAAATACACGTACCCAGGCCAATCGCATGTAGAACTTCCCGCGCACCCCCGAAATACACGCACACTCTATTTTTCACACAGCGGGTGTCCGTGTTTGATGCGTACCCCTTTGCACATCATCATTTGTCCTAGAGGCCCACAGTATGGGACATTCTACATAGCTGTATATACCTGCATTTTGGCGCACATTTTTTTCATGCGCAGGGACGCGACCGCCTGCCTTTGTGTGGCAGACGTGTTTAGGCCTGTGCGCGTCTTTGCCCGTGTACTGTTTTGCCCTATTCGATTCCATGAATACGTGTTGTAGGCGAGCGTGTGGGCGTTCCGCGCACTTGCCTCCTGTACTTCCCCCGTGACGCCCACATTTTCATGAGTTGTTCCCCATTCCACGAGTCACGCCCCGTGTTCCGCCTACTTTTGTTATGTGCGCCGCGCTATGTGCGCTTTCGCTGTGGCCTTAGCGCACGCCGTTAGATGACCTGTACACTGGTGTGCGCCGCGCACTTTTTCAGCGCACATCCCAGATTTTACTCACGCACGGACTTCCATGAATAGATGTGCGCTGGTTTCCCTGCGATATTCGCACTTGCACTGCGATTTTCGCTCTTTCACTGCGAATCGCACGTTTTCGCACGCTTGCGCCGATATTTTCAGCGCACATTAATTCCATGAATCGGCCTGTTAATTTGTTGGATAATTCATATAAACAGTCATTTTTACCTTGCAAGCTTGCTAACTTTAGTTTTATGACGGCACATACCGTTACCAGAAAGTTTTGCCTCTATACTTCTAGATATACAGAGTATAGTGTGCAAATGACTCTGCCTCTAAGCTTTTAAATATAAATAATCTAATTTGCGGATACAACGGCTTACCTTTCAAAATGCAATGCATGGCAGTGGCGGCCCACGTCTGCCTTCTCACAGCGTGGTCGCCATTTTGCATTTGTTTTATATACCGCAGTCACTGTGTTGGTCACGTGTGCCATGTTGACGTTCGCCCGGCTCACCATCTAAGTCTCACATGATTAAGTGAGAACTGATCCGATTGTTGTACGACCATAAAAGAAAACGGGCCCTTTTAGATTTTTTACTTGACAAATTATTTCAAGTACATTAGCCGATATGTACGCACGGCTTGAAAGTAGTTATACTCAAAGTTATAAGTTTGAGTTGGTATGAGGTGAAATCATGTGAGATTGTCACCTCATTAGGTGAAACATACTTGAAAACAAGCTGTTGACTAGCTACTGTTAAACTGATGAGAAGTGAGATCACATGAGCTTATCACTTGCCTTGGTGAAGCACGTTTGAAAATCTAGCGTTAAATAAATAGATACATATTATTGGAGTTAGACCCCCTTAATTATGAAACATTATAGATATTAGAGATAAGCACAATTATTTCAAAAATTGTTTCTAGTCATGTTGCAAAGGTTTTTCTGGTCCAAGTACATTGCGCTATGTCTTTCCTTGTTGAGGCATTCAGTCAGTATACAATACTGATACTGGCTTGTGATGCATACTTTAAAACAAACTGTTAACTAAATACTGTTAAACTGATGTGAAGTGAGCTCATGTGAGCTTATCACTTAATTTGGTGGAGCACGTTTGAAAATGTACTGTTAAATAAGTAGATACATATTATTGGAGTTAAATCCCCATAGTCACGAACCACAAAATTGTTACTTGACATGTTGCAAGGGCTTTATAGTCCTAATACATTGCACTATATCTTTCCTTGGTAAGAGCCTGTTAGTGTACAATACTGATAATTTGTACCCGAGTGGGTAAGCTCGGGGTCAGGAATCGTTATCTCAGTGCTGGTTGGTGGGTCTGAAGCACTGGTCGAGGCATCCCAAACGGCATGAGCGACTGCAGTGTGACAACAGACAGCAGTGCAGCCAGTTACAGCTCAAGGGGCTTGATTGCCTCACAAATGACCTTGTGTCAGCTCCCAGGACACGAATAGCACCTCATAGATAGCAAGGTCTGGAATGTGACTCTTCCCCCGTATGTAGCTTGCTTCCAAGAACAGAAGCACTGTGTTCTGTTCAACAAAGAAAAGATGTTTCCGCACTTGCAAAGTTGCATGTTGTTACTAGAATATATATTTGAAGGTGTCATATCATAGAAAGTGTCCATCATCAAACTGAGTTCAAAGAAACCCAATAAAGGGGGGTGTTAAACATGTCAAAGCTGATTGTATGATATGCATTTTGTATATATGTACCTGATGTACGTAATTCGCTCTCTTGCGTCCCTTGAGGTCTAGAGCTACACGTCGCGGGGCGTGAGACCGAGTTGGCCAACTGAGACTATTTGCTTTGCAATAAACCCTAGCTTTGGGAATACAACCTCGTGTCTGCCCTGCCGTATCTATCGTGTGTGGTGACTTGCCTTGTTTCCATAGACGTGAGGGACCCCTAGGGGTCCCTTTCAAGATGGTGCCCGAACAGGGACCCTCCCCCACTTGTTCCATCGTGTACGTTGTAATTGAGTAAAGGCGGAGAACGATGAGGATGGGACAATTGAGCCAGGATCAAGAGGTGCTTGGGCGCCCTGTAGAAGTGATGAGAGATTCCTTTGCAGATCTGCACACACCTGATCCCTGATCGACGTATCTGGCTAGAGAACAAGGAGGCCAAGAAACGCAGACACGACATCATTGGTTGCGTCAGTATACAGACGAATTGTGTCCTGGAGGACAAATTGATTTATCAGGTGAGTCATTCCCCGATTCAAAGTAATCCTGATATTGGTTGAGAGTTGACTTTGCAAAATCAAACGCCCTAGGTAAGGTTGATTAACCAGGGGGAAGGTTGAAACATGCCTGGGGTATTGTCCACCCTAGCAGGGTTTTTCCGCTGTGATAGACAATCTTTGGAAGATGGCCAAATTGCACCACCTGGGGGAACGCCGGCGTATGAGATGTATGTGAAGTATGGTGTGGGAGCGATAATATTCTGTGAGATTTGGCCTAGGCAAACCAGAAAGCAACAAGACCATCAGTGGCCGATAAATGCTAGTTTTAAGATAACGAGAATAGATAATTTGGAAAGTGTGTTGATAAGAAAGAAAGCGCGTCCCGCAGCATTTGATATTGTTAAGGACTGGAGAAGGGAAGCAATGCTCCAATTTAGAAGTAGAGTGAAGCATGCGCGCAGGCATAAATCAAAAGGTGAAGTAGCGGAAGAAAAGGAGGAGGGGGAGTGGACTGAGAGTCTAAGAAGGTCAGGTAGACGTGACCAGTTAAATATAGAAAAGATATACCCACAACGAGAATTGAACATAGCAGATGAAGCGATGGAAAACATATTGATCCATACAAAACAAGGCCCAAGATCAGAAGCGAGGCCAAACACGTCAGTAACTATTGCTCAAACCCCTCCCGCAGCTCAAACTCTCCCTCCCGCAGCTCAAGCCCTCCCACAGCCACAGACCGCGCACGTAACAATTCCTATTAGCCAACCAGGCCCACAACAGACACTCCCCGTTCCCATTGTCCCATCCGCACCTCCCACCTTAGATACAGACTCGGTACCGTCCGTTCCTACAGGGGTTGAAGTTGAAACCGCGGGGGCGAGAGGCGGGACTCAACAAAGTGGATTGCCGAGGGTAACTCGCACTGCGATCAGCAAAGAAAGGAAGGTGGAATTGCAGCAACAGGCAGAAATGTATATAGACGGGAATGATGGGACGGCAGCATTGGCTTCGATGTATGACTTCTGAAGAAGCAACGAAAGACAGGTAGTGTTGGAATGCATGGGTGAATATTTGGTGGAGAGATGGAAACAGTTAATTGGAAAATTACCACTGCAGCGATTGTTAGACTTAAATGCATTAGCACATTGTAGACAAAGAGATGAAGAAGTGAGGGAACATGTGTATGGACTTTTTGAACTTAAAGATGAATTGGATAATGAATATGCTGAAATGTTTACTGCACCTGGGTACAGGGGTAAGGATATCGGGAGAAATAGAAAGGAGGCAGTAGAACCATATATACAGCGACGACATTCGATGTCGTCAGTACAGAGGGGCGACAAATTGAAAGTATGCATACGAGAGGCGTTCAGATGGATGTCGGGTCCCAGTATCCCCACAATGGAGATACATGAGATATTTGATGAATATTCCATGCCCATGAAAAGAAAAGCACTGCAGTTGATGGCTGAACATTTACTAGACAAAGATATAAAAAACAACAAGGCCAGCCCACCCGAAATAATGGCAGTATATAAGAGAGCACTAGAGCGAGTGACAGGAGAGACAGCCCTATCGCTTGATCTGGGAATATTATTACACATGAGAGAAGGGGGAGGGACAGTAAGTGGGGCATTCCCTATGAAGGAAGTCCCACCTACCTTTGTGCCAAAAACAGAGGTTCCTGCAACGGGCACCATAGCGGCGCAGGTAACGCCAGCCCATTATACCGCCCAGTACGTGCATGTCCCCTTTTCCAGACAGGAGGTGAACAACATAAAGCAGACGATTCCCGATATAAGAAAGAATCCTGCAGGATTTTACAAGGAAATAGAGTCCTGCCTGCAATCAGCCATGCTTACCATGGGTGACATAGACCTAATATTCCCAGTGATCCTGCCAACAGACATATGGAAGCAAATAAGAAAGGTGGATGACGCAACGGCCTATGGCGCCACATGGGCGGACTTGGTAATAGAAGACAGGAATAAAGCGGTTGGAGGGACACCAGGAGCAAACATGGTAGCATTACCAGCACGCATAATACAGAAATTAAAAGATTTTGTCCCAAAGAAAAGAATTCAATGGGACAAGTTGACTGCATGTGTGCAAGGCAAGGATGAGTTAGTAACCGATTATTTTAATAGATTCAAAGAAGTATTCGCAGACTTCAGTGGGCAGGATGTAAGCTCGGAAGCGGGGAATAGGCTATTTGTTGATAAATATGTGAGGGGGTTGAGACTTCCAATTCAGAACCTAATAATGACATCAGAAAGTGCATGGCAAGCAAAAACGCTGGGTGAAGTATTGCACATGGCCCAATATTACGAGACAAGAGTGAATGCGGGAAAGGACCAGGAGGAGAGAGATAGAGTAAATCTGAAAACAAGGGTGTTACTGCAGCAAGTAACAGGACATAATAGAGGAAGAGGGAACACACAGGGGAGGAGTAATTTGAATATGCATGGGAGGCCATTGGGACCAAATCAGTGTGCATACTGTAAGGAGTAAGGACATTGGCGAGCGCAATGTCCACATTTACAAAATAGAAATGGATCTGGTCCGAGAAGACAGCACAGAGGGCACCAAGGAGCGAATGGACCAAATAGGAATAGTATGCAGCAGCACCACAATAATGAAGGTAATCACAACCAAGCCCAAAACCAAAGTGCTCCTAACCAGAGTCAGGGTCAGCAGAACCAACAGTATGGGAATCAGAGTGGGGGAAATAGAGGAAATAATGGGAACATTTTCAATACGCAACCAAATACGTATTACAGTAATAGTAGTGACTACACATCGGACCATGTGTTATTTCCCCAATAGGACAGCCGAGGGCAGGGGTTCGGAACCAGTGTCCATTCCCGTGAATCAGAGAGGACCCTACGTAGAAATGGGAGTCGGGAATAAGGAGCACCGCTTCCTTATAGATACAGGAGCGCAAAAGTGTTCAATAGAACATCACTTGGTTCCGGATATACCACTGTCAGGGCAAAAGAATGTTTCCGTAGGGTTTGCAGGTACACCAGTCATAAACCCAGTGTCCCAACCAGTCCCAGTTAGTATAGGACCATTCACTGAACATTGTCCTTGTCTTTTAATAGACAGTTGTGGGGAGAACTTGTTGGGATTGAACTTGTTGAAAAAGCTAGGTGCGATTATACATTGTACGTCAGACGGGGTGTTTCTAACGATTTGGCCACAAGATGCCCCTGTGTCAGAATTTATGTCAGAAACCTTGCCAGGGGAGTTAAGAGAAGTGCCAACCTGTATATGGGCGATGCATGACAACGATGTAGGATGCTTGAAGATAGAGCCAGTGAGGATCATTTTGAAAGAAGCAGTTACATTGCCAAGAATTCCCCAGTATAAAATTTCTGCTAACGGAGAGAAAGGATTGAAAAGTATTGTTTCAGATTTGGTAAAATTAGGGGTAATTGAAGAAATTACAGGTAGTACATGTAACAGCCTGATTCTTTCAGTGTTTAAGAAAGGAGGCAATGAAGTACCATATCGTTTCATAATTGATTTGCGCGCGCTAAACAAAGTAGGAGATCCACAATTTCCTTTGGTCCCAGACGCCACTACAATATTGACAATGATACCTGCCTCAGCAGAATAATTTAGTATTCCAGTGGACAAAGACAGTAGATATTTGTTTGCGTTCACATTAGGGGGACGATCATTTACATTCACGCGCATTCTACAAGGATATACGGAAAGTCAGAGTATTTACAGTAGAGCGTTAAAAGAGCAGCTAGACATGCTAGAATTACTAGTGGGGTGTGTACTATTGCAATACATAGATGATCTATTGATCGCTGCTGATGCAGAAGAGATTTGTAAAAAGAGCACCGTATTACTACTGTCACACCTAGCGGCACATGGCCATAAAGCTAGTTTGAAGAATTTTCAATATAATCGAAAGGAGGTAGCTTATTTGGGCACCTACTTTCGAAAGAGGGGAGAAGGCTAACGCCAGAACGCATAGAAAGTATTTCTTGTATGCCTATTCCAAAGACACAGAAAGGAGTCAGAGCCATAATAGGCATGGCTTCTTATTGCCGACAGTGGATCGGTAATTTTGCGTTAATTGTGAAGCCAATGGTGCTATTAACTAAGAAGGATGCGGTGATGCCTTTGCAATGGAATGAAGAATGTCAGAGAGCGTTTGATCAATTGAAAACTGCATTATGTTCTGCTCCAGTTTTGGGCACGCCAAATTATGAAAAAGTTTTTTGATTATTTGTATGCGAGAATGAAGGATGTGCATTAGCTGTTTTGACACAGGAACAAGGTGGAAGAAATAGACCATGCAGCTATTTTTCTTTTGCGCTGGACCCTGTAGCGCACGCACTACCATGATGTTTGCGATCTGTCGCGGCAGCTGCTGCATCGGTGAAACAAACGGAAGGGATGGTATTGGGGCATACTTTAATTCTGATGTTGCCACATGCCATAGATGTCCTATTAAATAGGACACAGACGCAACACCTCACCTCCGCTAGACTGACAAGATACGAGATTATCTTGTTCGCGCCCCATATCCAAATTATGAGGTGTAGCGCTTTGAATCCTGCAGAATTAATGCCACTGCCCATAAAATAAATTGGTGACAATGAATCACACCCCATGATTGCTTAATGGTCACTGCGGAAAAAACGAAGGGGAGAGTTGATTTAAGTGATATCCCACAAAAGGAGCCAGATGGAGAGTTATTTTGTGACAGCTTTTGTTTTAAACTACCTGATGGCACAACAACTGCCGCTTACGCTATCACTACCCTAGAGAGCGTTGTAGAAAGCAAAAGAATTCCCTACAACTCGGCACAAGCCGCAGAAATAATATCATTGACCAGAGCCTGTGAGATTTCTGAAAATTTGAACGTGAATATCTATACTGATAGTCAGTATGCTTTTGGGGTGGTTCATAACTTTGGTCGACTCTGGGCTGAGAGGGGTTTCTTGACATCGCATGGGGCCAGAATTCAACATGGCCCTTTGATTGTATGATTGCTGTCTGCACTCACGTTTCCAAAGCGCCTAGCAATAGTGAAATGCGAGGCACATAAAAAGGTAACATGCAAAGTAGGAGAGGGAAACGCATTTGCAGACAGAATTGCGAAACAAACTGCCACTGATTTGAATAATCAAATGATGACAGTCCAGACTGAGGAAGTACCCTGTATGATAGAAGATGGAAGTGCCACTGTCAAAGAGTTGCAGGCCGAAGCCACGGCCGATGAGATACAAGGGTGGGCAGAGGGCTCTGCTGAGTTAGATTTAGAGGGTTGTTGGGTGGACAAGGGAACTAAAAACTGGATGTTGCCAAATTCTTATGTGACTGCAATGGTCACAATGGCTCACAGCCCTACCCACATTTGTGCGAAAAAAATAATACAGCATCTATCTACAGTATGGCAGAATGTAAACATAAAGAAGAATGCAGAGAGGTTGGTGCAGAACTGTATCACGTGTTTACAATACAATGTAGGAAAGGGAACAGTGACTCCAATAGGCAGTTTTGGCCCGCCCTTTATGCCTTTTGAGGTAATCCATTTTGATTTCATAGAGATGGAGAGGTGCCAAAACTTGAAATATGTCTTAGTGGTGATCTGTGCATTCAGCAAGTGGGTGGAGGCATATCCCTTAAAAGACTGCACAGCAATGAGTACGGCAAAAGTAATGCTTAAAGAATACTTTTCCCGTTTTGGCTTGCCCCGTGTCATATGGTCAGATAATGGTCCACATTTTGTGGGCGCAGTGGTGTTACAGATATGTGCGGGTCTTCAGATTGATAAAAGATTTCATAGTTCAAGGCATCTGAGTTTGGCCGGTCTTGTTGAGAGACACATTGGAATCCTCAAGTCAAAAATTAGCAAGATATGTGCAGGGAGCAAGTTGAGTTGGGTGGATGCATTACCGATAGCGCTATTGTGCATGCGTACGTCTGTACAGGCTAGAACTGGGCTCTCCCCGTATGAGATTGTGATGGGGAGGCCGGCGAATGTTTGGTGCGCACCTCAGCCAAAGCGACTGAGTGAAGTGGAACATCCTGTACTTAGCACTTATTGTGGCCTTTTAAAGCAGAAATTGCGTTTGATTCATCAGCAGGTGCAGGAGGCTCTACCCGTAAGATATACTGGTCCAGGGCACGCGCTGGAGCCAGACGACTGGGTGCTGCTAAAGAACTTTGAGAGAAAACCGTTGTTAGCACCCAGGTGGCGCGGCCCCTATCAAGTGCTTCTGGCATCGCAGACGGCAATACGGGTGGATGGGAGGAAGTCGTGAATCCATGCCACCCATGCCAAAAAGATCCCATCTCCACTGAAAGACTTGCCCAATCCGGATGACCAGAAAGAGACAGCGGTCCCAGAAATGAAAGAAACTGCTGCCAGTCCACCACTGCTAAATCTGTCCGAGCGGAAAGTGAAACTCGAAACAAAGCCAAAAAGGGGGAAGGGCAAAGAGTGCCCCAACACTGCCCAGCAGAACCTACATCACTGTTGGCCAACACGAAATCTGCATTGCAAATAACATCAGATACAAAATGTGTACCCCTTTGGCGCCCACCAGCACTTGCCATTGCGCCAGAGCCAAAGACCGAACCCGCATCACTGTCGCGGCGCACACCAGCATCTGCCATTGCGCTGCAGGCTGATGCTGAGCATGGATCTGGAAGTGCACCCGCACTGTTCCCGGATCACACAATACCAGGAGTGAGGCGATATGATTTGCGGCCTCGAAAGACAGAGTGATCCACAGTTCTTTGGTCTTAGGCTAACATCTGGTTCCGCTCATTGACGGAGAAGAAACTAGAGGTGTAGAGGAGAGAAGCGTGAGAATTGTGCAAATCGGACAATTCAAGACTTGCGGCTCCTCGGTGCGATCATAAAAAGTACATGTGTCCTGAACCAGAGCGGACAAGCTGGGCGCACATGGTACTAAGGCAATAGAGAACTGTTCAGAAGTCCTCTGAGCAGTATGAGAGACGATAAGTGATCTTGCCTAGAAAGAATAAGTAAATCAGGCTGCAGAGGGCTGGCAGACTAAACTGTTGACAATTTCTTTTAACTTATTGACATCCGGACAAGTGCGACGAAGAGAGATATCCACGACAAACTTTATCAGGAAGAAGAAGGACGGTGAGAAAAATGTTGTAACCGGTTTCAGCCTCCTCCTGCACCACAGCTGAGAATGAGTTAGTTATAAAGACTGTAAACTTAGGGAAAACGCATGGTAAAAAAAATTGTATGCTGGCTTTGACGATAATAATGTGCTTCATGAGTGTGATAGCACCAATAACGACAGCGTTGGTGTGGTGGTATGTGGAATTTATGCACCTATTGGGAATGTTTTTACCAATAGTTAATTTATCCACTACTGAAAGCCCGGTTCAGGTGATTACTTATACCTTGTCCCCAATGGAAGAGAGACACAGAGAAGGGTGTGGGAACAATACGCTGTTACTCATCATGAATATGACGCATGCAATTCTAAAGAAAAATAATTGTTGGGTATGCGCCCATTTACCGCAGCATGCGGGGAAAGGAATAGGGTGGTATGTACCACCATTACTATTGTGTTCTGCATGCAGTGCATCTTTAAGTGCAATGTTCTATGGAAAGTGGAATAAGAGTAGTATGGGTCAATTAGATAGAACAAACATGAATGAGTTTGAGGAAATAATTATGAGGCCTGTGGGTTGTTCCATATTCCATAAAGCACAAGTGATGACCCCAGAACCTACACCAAATAATTACGCGAAATATAACAGGACAAAATAGACAAGATAGATTGTCCCCACCAGTTAAAACATCTGTGATGACGTTTCGTGTAAGAACAGACGGGAACAAAGATGCAATTCCCCCTTCTTACACGGTGAATTACAACCCGAGAACTGTCCCTTTTTGTCTAAAAAAGAAAGGCTCCTATTCAGTAGGAACATTTACTGGATGCAGCGGTATTAAAATGGGAAATAGAACCAGTATATGTGGGAGATCCAGTCTATTTTATATGTGGAGAGAAAGCATATCCTTGGTTGCCCAGAAACTGGGGAGGTACATGTTACCTAGGTCTACTGTTCCTGGGAGTGTTCCTCTTAGAAACAGCAGACATGGTCAGGCTATCCAGATCTAGAACCAAAATGAGTAGCGAAGGTGTCTTGATAGCGACGGACGTAGGAAAATCATTCATTCCATTCTTGTCCCAGATAGTTAACTCCTACAACATAAGGCAGCTGTCCAGAATATTAAAAGATACCATAAACACAACGACAGATATACTATTTAACATGACTTTGGAAGAAAAAGGAATTAGGTTAATGACGCTGCAAAATAGAATGGCTCTCGATGTAATCCTGGTTGATCGTGGGGGAATTTGCAAGATTGTGGGATCAGCGTGCTGCGTATTCGTAGATGACTATTCCCCTACAATTTTTGAAGCAATAAAGAAAATGCATGCCCTAAGCTCCGAACTCCCTACTGGAGAAGGGGGCTGGGGAATAGAGTCCTGGTTTTGGGGAATACTGCGTTCTTGGGGATGTAAGTTGATCTCGATATTAGTAGTGGTGTTTGGAATATTCATAACATGCTGTTGTTGCATAAACTGCCTACCGTTAGTTTGCACTGAGGTAACTGAGGGATGTACTAAGGGATGTATACATGTGATGACAAAAAGAAAACAAACTTATGGCCGGGATGACAGAGACACAAATTAAATGAAAACAGTGAAAGAATTAATGGCTATAGATATTAATGAAGATGATGATGCTTATAATAGCATGCAAAATTCAGACATAAGTGTTTCAGACTTATCGTCATCAGAGGAGGATACAATAGATGAATGAGACGTTTGGCATACAGCCAAAGGAGGGTTTGTCAGTCTAGAAAAATGGATACCTCTCATGATTGACGGCAAACGTATTTTGGTGGCCGAAGGCCAACCGTCTCATGCACGAAATGATAGAAATACAGGTTTCCGAGTTTACCAATGAACGGCCATTTTGATGTAACAAGGATCGCCATTTTGTTTTCTTTCAATTGCTTATTGCTTTCTGTGCAAATTGCTTCGCAGCACATTTTCTGCTTACACTGCTCGACTGTTAACATTGTTGTCTGAACGTAAAAAAAGGACAAGGCCGCATGGCCGCGAGGCTAATGAGAGTTTGTTGAAACACTACATAGGCAGCTCCGGGGAGGAATGCCCGGCTCCCTCCCGAATGTAGCCTTGAAGCAGAGCCGCAGGGCATTTAATCATTTCACAGCTGCCAGCTAGTCTTGTTAGATGGTAGAATATGTTATAATAAAGCAGCTAAAGGCTTGAATTATGCTATTCTTACGGCACGCCTTTACCGAGCCCTGTAGAGCATGTCGGCTCCCAGGACACGAATAGCACCTCATTGACAGCAAGGTCTGGAATGTGACTCTTCCCCTGTATGTAGCTTGCTTCCAAGAACAGAAGCACTGTGTTCTGTTCAACAAAGAAAAGATGTCTCCGCACTTGCAAAGTTGCATATTGTTACTAGAATAGACATTTGAAGGTGTCATATTCGTCGAAAGTGTCCATCATCAAACCGAGTTCAAAGAAACCCAATAAAGGAGGGTGTTAAACATGTCACAGCTGATTGTATGATATGCATTTTGTATATATGTAACTGATGTACGTAATTCGCTCTCTTGAGTCCCTCGAGGTCTAGAGATACACGTCGCAGGGCGTGAGACCGAGTTGGCCAACTGAGACTATTTGCTTTGCAATAAACCCTAGCTTTGGGAATACAACCTCGTGTCTGGCATATCTATCGTGTGTGGTGATTTGCCTTGTTTCCATAGACGTGAGGGACCCCTAGGGGCTGACAAACCAGATATTTGGATTGAAGCTGGAATATTGCACAAAACACAGCATTTTATATGACCACAACTGCTCGTGATGAACAGATACAAATGGCTCAGCTAACTGTTTAGTTGTATTTTCATTTGCTTGTAGTAGAAGGACGTTGCAAAAATAGTGAGGCTAGTGGGGTGAATCAGGCTGGAGACCTGTCACAGGCCCAGGATCTTGTTCAACAACTCAAAGCAGAGTTACAGACACTGCAGCAAGAGAGTGCAGAGTGTGAAACACAGTTTATTGAACTGAAAAATTCACAAAACGAGTGTGTAGAAATCTGAGCACACTGCAACACAAGCTAAATGACCAGTCTGCACTTAATAGAGTCTTTTTGGAGGACATTATGACATTCCAATCAGAAATAAAACAATTGAAAACTGAAAATAGTCAATTCATTATCAAAGGGGTTGATTCCCAAAGTGTGTTTGATCTGATACATCAGCGGGTAAGTACTCTGAAACAACAGAGGACACAGCTGGCTCAGGAAAAGGACCTCTTGAATCAGGATAACAGCGTATTACAGAGGATAAATCAGTTAGAAATGGAGGTAGAAAAGGAACAGTCAGGTTCTCAGGAACTGACCAGAATTAGAGAAGAAAGGAATGAGATTGAAGAGCAAGTGAGGCAAATAGAAGCTGAACCATTAGAGGCAGCAAAATGTAGGGATGAACAAGAGAAGGAGATTAGTCTCCTGAAGGAAAAGCTTCTTGAATATGCACGCAGCATACAAGGCTCACAGAGGGAAAACAAATCACTTCAACAGGAGGTGCAGCAAAGAAAGGATTGGTTGGTAGCTCAGAGCAGGGTGCATTGGATTAATCAGGCCTTAGTGTCAGAATTAAAAAGCCAGCTCTCTACCAACAGCAAATAAATAAAGAGAGACACAGGTGTGAGAGTCTCACCAAGGAAATCGAAAATTATAAACAGCACCTGAGGCACCCTGACCAATCAGGATATGGGACAAGGCCCACTGATCAATGTGAGGCGCCCATCCGAGCAATTGCCTCATGCCAATTATTTACAACCTCTCGTGCACAAATGGGAACCAACCTCATGCATGTCACCTATCAAGAACAGGGTGATATGAGGCCGTTAGACTTACCCAGGCGTAGCCCAACTGATCAAAAAGGCCAGTCCCTGTCTGATATTGGTGAGTATTCATCTCTTCCACACCGAAGGGAAAGTGACCAGACCATTGTGTCCTGGGAAGTAAGGAATAATACGTTAAGTACTTCAGACCATGAAAACTCTTATGAGGAGAAAGTCAGTGAGTCAGATTGGCTGAAGATGCGATTACAAAGAGACCACCTTGCCTACTTTGCTGAAGGAGAAAAGCCAGACCCTCAGCCTAGGAATGGAATTCTAAAAACCTCTGTATATTTAGGGAAGGGGGAGAATTCTCCAGACTCCCTGGTAGGAGGGATGTGGAAACCGGGTTCTATCTTGGGCCTGAAAGGAACTCCAGGGAGTTTGACCCTGAGAGTTCACGGGTCCGGGCGAGAGGAGTCCAGACCCTGTGGTTCTGCAAGATATTCTCAGTCTCATAGAGATAGAGAGCAACTAGAAGACAGAAAAGGGAGTACCGGTTGCAGTTCTGAGTCAGAAGGTGAATGCACTCTGGTGCAGAAGAAGAAAAATACAGTAAAACAAAGAAAGGGTTTTAAAGACCAATTAAGACAAATCAAGGCCATAAAGAGCTTCCTGACCCCATACCACAAGAATGCCAAGTATTCGGTATGGGAGCACCTGGAACTTTATGAGCAGATGATGGCATCATTCCAGATCAGGAATGATGTGAATTGTATAGCATTTGCTAAATGGACGTTCTCACCTGAGTACTCCAGTTTCTGTGCAGGACTGCAGGACCAGGATCATCATAAATGGTCCACCTATAAAGCGGCCATATTGAAAAAGAATTCCACCCATAGGAACCCATAAGAGCCACATAAGGCTGCATTTAACTTGCAATGTGGGGGTGATCAGGCGCCTAGGGAGTTTGTGCAGGAGCTCAATTGCGCATTTGATTAGACTTCCTGGCTTGTGAACACAAATAGTAGCGAGTTCATAACTACATATTTACAAGTTCTCCCTAAATACATAATGACTCAGTTGGTGCGTGACTTTCACGAGTATAGGACCCTGGATTGGTTGATTGAACAGGCCTCCAGAATTTATGAGGTCCAAAAGCCTGCTGAGAGTAAAAATACTGTCAAAACCCCCAAACCATCTAATACCCCTGCTGCTGCAAATGTGGCGGAGGTAAAAATGACCCCTCCATTTGATCTGGAGATGGGGGGCATTAAAAGTAACCCTCCTGCCAACAAGCAAAATGGAAAGCAGAAGGGTCCCCCCAACCCGACCCAATTGATTGGTAGTCAGGTGGGGCCCAGAACAATGATCCCTCTGACCCTGCCACCTATATAACTCCTAGGTACAAGGTACTAAACCAATCCTGGGGTATGTGTACACTCCCCCGGCCCAAGGAGGGGGGCTAACCAAGTAAGTACTGCCCGGAAAACTTCCCTCCAAACTTCCCTCAAGAGAGAAGTATCACTCCACCTCCAAATATGAACTTTTCCCCCACATATCCCCAAACCAGAACTTCAAAAGAATCCTTCTCTCTCTCCCCGGTTACAGGACAATAGATCCCTGAACCCGGGAGAAGGGAGATTCAGGATAGAAAATTATGGGGGGAATTTCCAGTACTCGAGCTACTCAGGGAAAAGGGACAGTTACCCCTTTCAGGAGCAGCATAGGTATGACTTGAGACCTCCCTACCACCCAGACATGGTCTTGCAACTAGAGTGACAGGTCTAGCAACTGACCCATGATCTGGGGTGCATGCTGAGGGCTCAGTCCAACTCTCAACCTAACCCTGCTTGCCAAAATTCCCCAACACCCAGGTCTGATCCCCATGGGGGAAATGACAGGAGGAAACCTACAACAAACCACAGGTTCTGGAGGATGGGGCCCGAGTGGATGGGAGATGTCAAGCCCTTGAAGAAGCTTCCTTTCTCACCCAAACAGAACCCCTAAAAACCTCTCAGCCTGAAAGAGTATCTTCTACCCCCAAAATGTTAGAACCCAAAGAGCAAAGGGTAAGTAGGAGAGGCCAAAGAAGAACCCATGTTGTGGAGGAACTCCACCTTATCCCCTTTGAAAGAGAAGAATCCCTGGAGGATTCAGGTAAGAATACCTTATCTTTCAACAACAGGTGGATCCCTCCCTAAGATAAATGGGTCCCAAAAGACCCTGAGTGGAAAAAGATAAGTATGGAACCGATCCAGAATCAGAAACTATTTAACCCCAAACATGTGAGCCAAACAGAAGTGAAACAGAGGGGTGTCCTTTCTCCAAACAGGTTCTGAGAACTGTTGCCAGGTAAAAGGGTCAGCCAAGGAGCCGGTGAAAAAGAGGATTCCCCAACAACTCCCATTGCGAGTTGCAAAGTTTTATGTACAGATTCCCGAACTCCGACACAGAAAACTGCCCAAGATCACACAGTGTCGGAGTTCAATATTAAGAAAATGATCACCGGGCTGTCAAATAACTCACACTTTCTTTGCACCTTGGAGGAGAAAGAAGGACGATTTTATCCACCAGTCAAGGTGCAGGGTCAGTGTGAATTATCGGATCTGGTAGATACTGGATCCCAAGCCATCCTCCTGTCAAAAATGACCTTTGACCAACTAAACTCAGGACAGTGGAGGGCCACCAAATTCCACTCACACCACTTCCCAGACAACTGCAACATTTCGACAGGAATTATATTTCCATCAAAGGGACTGCGGATCTGGACATAAAAATTGGACGGCACCGGCTGAAACATCCGGTGATCGTTGTGACTCCAGAGGGCAAACCTTGTTTACTGGGGAACGATCTCCTGAGGAGGTTATCACCTCTGATCGACTGTGTAAACAAGGTCCTCTGGACTCAGAATAACTGCCCTATCAAATTAAAAATGAGTACCAATTATGTAACCCTGAATGGCACCTGTCACGTAAATGATCAACGTTCTGAAATGAAATTAAAAATGAACCAAGTCCCATACATCACAGTCTTCTCTGTAGGAGAACAAACTGGTGATGGGAACCGTTCTCCGTTCTTGAAAATCAACCTTCATCCCAGTTTTAAGTGGCAATCCACACTGGAAGGGAACACCCTAAAATGTTACACCAGTCCAAAATCAGAAGAAACCTTGAGTCCTGTGAAACCAGACAGGGAAGAATACACTCAAAGGGCCTCATTACGATCCTGGCGCTAATGGTTTAACGGTGCCGTAAAGAGCGTCAGCGCCGTTAAACCATTAGCGCCTGATTACAAGGTCCCTTAGTGGGTTGGAGGCTTTAACGCCTGCTTTTTGCAGGCGTTAAAATCCAACCCGCTAAGGGACCTTGGAGCTAATTACGGCAACCGTAATTTACGGTGCCGTAATTAGCGCCTTCCCCATCCCCATTATGCCCTAGGGGGCAAAATGGGAATGGGGAAGGGCAAATGGTGAATGGGGAATTACCGCCCCCGCCAACCTTGTGATGGGGGCCGTAATTCCGCCATCCACCATGCCGGAGATCGGCATGCACCATGGTGCTAATAGCACCATGGTCCAGCACCTGGGTCGTAATGAGGCCAAAAGTCTAATGGACATTCAAAAAAGGGTGAGCAGTTGTTTTTTCCCCATTCAGTTAAATGGGGGTGGGGGGCGGAACCAGTGCTCGCAAGAGTATGCCTGGATAATGGAAGGAGCTTCATCAGCGAAGAATTATTCAGGAAACTCCCAAAAGATCAGACCATTCCCACATTTAAATTGATTGACAAATGGGAAGTAGGTCTGGAAACCCCAAATTCCAAACATCACTGCCTAGCAGGTGTATGCTAAAAATGTCCATTAGCAACAAAAGCATAGACCATAATTGTTGGGTCGTGAGAGATGTCCCTTCCACCTTTTATCTGGGAAGGGACATTCTCAACTGATTCGCAATCAATTTGGACCTTATTAATAATAAAGCCTGGTTCCGACTGGGGAGTAACCGCATGGGCTTTGACAACATTGAAAAAGCATTCCGGTCAGCTCAATTACTGCCTTATGCAGTTGAAGTTCAAGTGCGAGAGGAGGTTACCATCCCAGGACAGGTGCGACAATTTACTCTTCCCCTCAAAATTAAGCGTGGACAGAACCTCAAACATCAGGACGCATATATAAATCTAAATTCCCATATCCAACAAAAAGGTTTATATTTAAATACGACACCTCTATTAGACCTAGAATGCAACACCATTTGAATATTGGTGGATAACAGCGACCCTTGAAGTATCACTTTGGGTGCGGACACCTTAATTGGAATGGCGGTTGATGCCCAACATTATTCTATTGATTTAGGTAATTAAATCATGGCACCAATCCCAAACGACTGTTTCGACATCAGCGACGGTATTCCTCCAGAAAAGATTTTTACTAGTCATGGAGGGAATTTCCTGGTGTACTCTTCCTGCCCCTACAGTGTGGAAAAGGCGACCTGTGACATTAAGAGGGAGGAGGTAGTGTTCAGAGTCAAGGACCACTACCTCGAATCTCCTGTCTGTCAACAGCATCAAAGGAGATCTCTCCGCCCAACTGGAGGATACCGCTGAAATCGCCACGCCCAAGGTCTTTCCAGGTTTCAAGCAGATGGTTGAGGAAAGGATCAATCTGGCTGATGCCTGTGAGACTGAGGAGCAAAGACAAAAGCTAAAACAGGTCTTCCTGGAATTCCAATATATCTTTTCAGTGGACTCATATGACTGTGGACCCACATCCATTCATTCAACCACCATTCCCACCGACCCCGAGATGGCTCCCGTATTTGTGAAACAACACCGGTTACCTCTAGCATCCATGGAGTCACTCACAGAGATTATTAAGAATTTCGAATCCCGTGGGATAATTTGTCCAATCCACAGTATCTTCAACAACCCAGTGCTGGAGATCCTCAAACCAAACGGTCAATGGAGACTATGTGCATACCTGAGGGAGTTGAACAAACGGGTCCACATATCAAGATGGCCCCTTCCCTACATCAATCAGAAACTGGCCCAGATCCAAGGGTCAATGGTGTAGACCACCGCCATTGACCTGACCAATGGTTACTGGACAGTAGCCGTGAGTAGGGAAGACCAGTAAAAGCTTGCCTTTAACTTTGGGGGGCAGCAGTACACCTGGACCCAAACCCCCTTTGGATACATAAACTCTGGCAATGAATTCAACGTCTTTCTACATAAGGCCATGCTCGATTTGGGTGAAAGGGGGAATCCTGGCCTATGTGGATGATGTTTTGATCAAGAGCTCAACTGTGGAGGAACACATAGTAGAAGGCACAGTGGTGTAAGACCCGAGTGAACTTCTTAGGGCACGAGATCACACCTGAGGGTCGTAATCCCCACGTGAAGATGGTGTGGAAGCCTTATTGAAATTAAAAAACCCTGACACTCTGCGAGAATTAAGAAGCCTTCTCAGACTTACTAATTATAGTCAGAGGTTCATCGAAGACTATGCAAAGGTCACTCATTCCTTGGTCCATTTATTAAAGGCCGGAGTCAGGTGGGGTCCAGAACAATCTGAGGCAGTTAAACGTTCCCAGGCTCCATGTTTGGCTTACCCCATAAGGAACAAGGAGTTTTTCTTGGAGACGGTGAAAGAGGCCCCTAGGGGACCCTGACGTCTATGGAAACAAGGCGAGTCACCACACACGATAGATACGACAGAAACGAGGTTGTATTCTCAAAGCTAGGGTTTATTGCAAAGCAAAAGACTCAGTTGGCCAACTCGGTCTCACGCCCCGCGACGTGTATCTCTAGACCTCGAGGGACGCAAGAGAGTGAATTACGTACATCAGTTACATATATACAAAATGCATATCAAACAATCAGCTATGACATGTTTAACACCCCGCTTTTATTGGGTTTCTTTGAACTTGGTGTGATGATGGACATCTCCGACAACTATGACACCTTCAAACATCTATTCTAGTAACAATTTGCAATTTGTGAGTGCGAAGGCATCTTTCAGTTGTTGAATAGATAGATACGACAGAAACGAGGTTGTATTCTCAAAGCTAGGGTTTATTGCAAAGCAAAAGACTCAGTTGGCCAACTCGGTCTCACGCCCCGCGACGTGTATCTCTAGACCTCGAGGGACGCAAGAGAGTGAATTACGTACATCAGTTACATATATACAAAATGCATATCAAACAATCAGCTATGACATGTTTAACACCCCGCTTTTATTGGGTTTCTTTGAACTTGGTGTGATGATGGACATCTCCGACAACTATGACACCTTCAAACATCTATTCTAGTAACAATTTGCAATTTGTGAGTGCGAAGGCATCTTTCAGTTGTTGAATAGAACACAGCGCTTCTGTTCTTGGAAGCGAGCTACATACGGGGGGAAGAGTTGCATTCCGGACCTTGCTATCTATTAGGTGCTATTCGTGTCCTGGGAGCCGACACGCTCTAGCGGGCTCAGCAACGGGGGGCCGTAAGAAAAGCATAATTCAAGCCTTTAATAGTGTTATTCTAACATATTCTACCATATAACGAGACTGGCTGGCAGCTGTGAAATGATTAAATGCCCTGCAGCTCTGCTTCAAGGCTACATTCGGGAGGGAGCCGGGCATTCTTCCTGGCGCTGCCTACGTTTGTTTTTCAACAAACTCTTGTTATCCTCTTGGCCCTGCGGCCTTGTCCTTTTCACATACAGACAACAATGTTTTACAGTCGAGCAGTGTAAGCAGAAAATATACTACGAAGCAATAGGAACAGAAAGCAATGAGCAATGGTTAGAAAACAAAATGGCGATTCTTGTTACATCAAAATGGTCGTTCATTGGCAAACTCAAAAACCTATATTCTGTCATATCGTGCATGAGACGGTTGGCCCACGGCCACCAAAATACGTTTGCGGTCACAAAGTAGAGGTATCCATTTTTCTAGACTGACAAACCCTCCTTTGGCCGTTTGCCAAACGTCTCATCTGTTTATTAAAACCTCCTCTAGTGATGATGAGTCTGAAGTACTTATGTCTGAATTTTTCATGCTATCGTAAACATCATCGTCTTCATCAATATCTATTGCCATCAACTCTTTTACTGCTCTCATCTCATTTGGGTCTGGGTCAGTTCGACCATGAGGTCGTTTTTTCTTTGTCATCATATGCATACATCCTTCTGTACATCCCTCAGTTACCTCAGCGCAAACTATGGGTAGACAATGTATACAACAACAGCACGTTAGGAATATTCCAAACACCACTACTAATATTGAGATCTACTTCCATCCCCAGGAACGTAGTATTCCCCAAAACCAAGATCCTATTCCTCAGCTCCCTTCTCCAGTAGGGAGTTCAGAGCTTAGGACGTGCATTTTCTTTATTGCTTCAAAGATCGTGGGGGAATAGTCATCGACATAAACGCAACACGCTGATCCCGCTATTTTGCAAATTCCCCCACGATCAACCAGGATCACATCGAGAGCCATTCTATTTTGCAGCGTCATTAACCTGATTCCTCTTTCTTCCAACATCATGTTAAATAGTACATCTGTTGTTGTGTTTATTGTATTTTTTAGGATTCTGGACAGTTGCCTTATATTATAGGAGTTCACTATCTGCCCTAAGAATGGAATGAATGATTTTGCTACATCAGTTGCTATTAAAACACCCTTGTCAGTCCTTTTGACTCTAGTTCTGGATAATCTGGCCATGGCTGCTGTTTCTAAGAGGAATACTCCTGGGAACAGTAGCCCTAGGTAACATGTATCTCTCCAGATTCTGGGCAACCAAGGATTTGCTTTCTCTCCACATATAAAATAAACTGGATCACCTACATATACTAGTTCTATTTCCCATTTTAATACCACTGTATTCATGCAACCAGTATATGTTCCGACTGAAAAAGAGCCTTTCTTTTTTAGACAAAAAGGGACAGTTCATGGGCTATAATGCACCGTGTAAGATGGGGGATTGCATCTTTGTCCCCTTCTGTTCTTACACGAAACGTCATTACAGATGTTTTTTCTGGTGGGGACAATCTATCTCGTCTATTTGGTCGTGTTATCTTTCGTGTACTTTTCCTTGTGGGCTCTGGGGCTATTACTTGTGCTTTGTGGAAAATGTAACAACCCACAGGCTTCATTATTATCTCCTCAAACTCATTCATGTTGGTTCTGTCTAATTGACCCGTATTACTCTCATTCCATTTCCCATAGAACATTGCACCTAAAGATGCACTACATGCAGAACTTAATGGTAGTGGCTGCACATACCACCCTATTCCTTTCCCAGCATGCTGTGGTAAATGGGCACATACCTAGCAATGTTTTTTCTTCAGAATTGCATGTGTCATGTTCATGATCAATAGCAAAGTATTATTTCCAAAACCTTCCCTGTGTCTTTCTTCTATTGGGGCAGGGTATAAGTGATCACCTGAACCGGGCTCTCAGTAGTGGATATATTAATTATTGGTAAAAACATTTCTAATGGGTGTATTGTTTCCACCCACCATTGTTTCCACCCACCATAATATTAGGGCTGTTGATATTGGTGCTACCACGCTCATAAAGCACATTATTATTGTCAGTGCCAGCATACAATTCGTTTTACCATGCATTTTTCTTAGGCTTACAGTCTTTATAATTAACTCATTCTCAGCGGTGGTGGTGCAGGAGGAGGCTGGAACCGGTCCCGACATGTTTCTCATCGTCCTTCTTCTTCCTTATCACAGTTCGTTGTGGATCTCTCTCTTCATCACGCTTGCTCTGATGTCAATAAGTTCAACGGAATTGTCACAGTTCAGTTCTGCCTGTCCTTTTTTTAGCCTGGATTCGATTATTTGTTTTTAGGCGAGATCACTTGTCCTTTCTTATACTGCTCAGAGGGCCTTTGATCAGTTATCTCATCGCCTTAGTATCATGTGCGCCCAGCTTGTCCGCTCTGGTTCCTGACACATGTACTTTTAATCAGTTATCTCATTTGCCATAGTACCATGTGCGCCCAGCTTGTCCGCTCTGGTTCCTGACACATGTACTTTTTAGGATCACACTGAGGAGCTGCGAGTCTTGAATTGTCCGACTTGCACAATTCTCACGCTTCTCTCCTCTACACCTCTAGTTTCTTCTCCGTCCATGAGCTGAACCAGAGGTTGACATAAACACCAAAAAGAACTGCGGATCACTTTGTCTTTCGAGGCCGCAAGTTGTATCGCCTCACCCCTGGTATTGTGTGATCCGTGAACAGTGCCGGTGCACTTCCAGATTCAGGCTCAAAGTCAGCCTGTGGCTCTACTGCAAGTGCTGGTGTGCGCCGCGCCAATGATGCAGATCCGTTCTTTGGCGTGCTGGCAAGTGCTGGTGGGCGCCAAAGGGGTACAACATTTGTTTCTGCTGGTATTTGCAAGGCAGATTTCATGTCGGCCAGCAGTGATTTTGATTCTGCTGGGCAACGTTGGGGCACTCTTTGCCCTTCCCCCTCTTCGACAATCGTCTCAGGCTTTGTTTCAAGTTTCACTTCTCGTTTTGGCAGATTAGGTGGCTGCTTACTGGCAAGAGTTTCTTTCGTTTCTGGGACTGCTGTCTCTTTCCGGTCATCTGTGTCAGGCAAGTCTTTCAGTGCAGTTGGAATCTTCTTGGCATGGGTGGCATGGATCCACGACTTCCTTCCATCCACCCGTATTGCCGTCTGCGTCGCCAAGAGTACTTGATAGGGCCCGCGCCACCTGGGTGCTAATGGTGACTTTCTTTCAAAATTCTTTAGCAGCACCCAGTCGCCTGGCTCCAGCGCGTGCCCCGGACCGGTGTATCTCATTGGTAATGCCTCCTGCACCTGCTGATGAATCCAACGCAATTTCTGCATTAAAAGGCCACAATAGGTACTAAGCACAGGATGTTCTATCTCACTAAGTCGGTTTGGCTGTGGTGCGCACCATACATTTGCCGGCCTCCCCATCACGATCTCGTACGGGGAGAGCCCAGTTTTAGCCTGCACAGACGTACGCATGCATAATAGTGCTATTGGTAATGCATCCACCCAATTCAACTTGCTTCCCGCACAAATCTTGCTAATCTTTGATTTAAGAATCCTGTTGTGCCTCTCCACAAGACCGGCAGAACTCGGATGCCTCGAACTATGGAATCTCTTATCAATCTGAAGACCAGCACATATCTGTAATACCACTGCACCCATAAAATGTGGTCCATTATCAGACCATAGGACACGGGGCAAGCCAAATCTGGAAAAGTACTCCTTCAACATTACTTTTGCTGTGCTCATTGCTGTGCAGTCCTTCAAGGGATATGCCTCCACCCACTTACTGAATGCACAGATCACCACCAAGACGTATTTTAAGTTTTGGCACCTCTCCATCTCTATGAAATCAAAATGGATCACCTCAAATGGCATAGAGGGTGGGCCAAAACTGCCTGTTGGAGTCACTGTTCCTTTCCCTACATTGTGTTGCAAACACGTGATAAAGTTCTGCACCAACCTCTCTGCATTCTTTTTTATGTTTACATTCTGACAAACTGTAGAAAGGTGCTGTATTATTTTTCTCGCACAGATGTGCGTAGGGCTGTGGCCATTGTGACCATTGCAGTCACGTACGAATTTGGCAACATCCGGTTTCTAGTTCCCTTGTCCACCCAACAACCCTCCAGATCCAACTCAGCAGAGCCCTTTGCCCACCCCTGTATTTCATCGGCCATAGCTTCGACCTGCATTTCTTTGACAGTGGCAACTCCATTTTCTATCATACAGGGTACTTCCTCAGTCTGAACCGTCATCATTTTGGTATTCAAATCAGTGGCAGTTTGTTTCGCAGTTCTGTCTGCAAACGCGTTTCCCTCTCCTACTTTGCATGTTACTTTTTTATGTGCCTCGCATTTCACTATTGCTAGGCGCTTTGGAAACGTGAGTGCAGACAGCAATCGTACAATCAAAGGGCCATGTTGAATTCTGGCGCCATGTGATGTCAAAAACCCTCTCTCAGCCCAGAGTCGACCAAAGTTATGAACCACTCCAAAAGCATACTGACTATCAGTATATATATTTACATTCAAATTTTCAGAAATCTCGCAGGCTCTGGTTAATGCTATTATTTCTGTGGCCTGTGCTGAATTATAGGGAATTCTTTTGCTTTCTACAACGCTCTCTAGGGTAGTGATAGCATATGCAGCAGTTGTCGTGCCATTTGGTAATTTAAAACATGAGCCGTCACAAAATAACTCTCCATCTGGCTCTTTCTGTGGGATATCACTTAAATCAACTCTACCCTTGGTTTCTTCCTCAGTGACCGTTAAGCAATCGTGGGGGGGTGATTCATTCTTCCCAATTTCTTTTATGGTTGGTGCCATTAATTCTGCAGGATTCAAAGCGCTACACCTCATAATTTGGATATGGGGCGCGAACAAGATAATCTCATATCTTGTCAATCTAGCAGAGGTGAGGTGTTGCGTCTGTGTCCTATTTATTAGAAGGTCTATGGCATGTGGCACCATCAAAATTAAAGTGTGCCCCAATACCATTCCTTCCGTTTGTTTCACTGATACAGCAGCTGCCGCGACAGATCGCAAACATCATGGTAGTGCGCGCTACAGCGTCCAGCGCAGAAGAAAAATAGCCGCACGGCCTATTTCTTCGACCTTGTTCCTGTGTCAAAACCACCAATGCACATCCTTCACTTTCACACACAAATAGTCTAAAAATGTTTTCATAGTTCGGCGTACCCAAAACTGGAGCCGAGCATAATGCAGTTTTCAATCCATCAAATGCTTTCTGACATTCCTCATCCCATTGCAAAGGCATAACCGCATCCTTTCTAGTTAAATTCACCAACGGCTTCACAATTAACGCAAAATTACCAATCCATTGTAGGCAATATGAAGCCATGACTATTATGGCTCTGACTCCTTTTTGTGTCTTTGGAATAGGCATACACGAAATACTTTCTATGCGCTCTGGCGTTAGTCTTCTCCCTCCTTTCGAAAGTAGGTAGCCCAAATAGGCCTCCTCCTTTCGATTATATTGAAATTTCTTCAAACTAGCTTTATGGCCATGTGCCGCTAGGTGTGACAGTAGTAATGGAGTGCTTTCTTTACAAATCTCCTCTGGGTCTGCAGCTAGCAATAGATTGTCTATGTATTGCAAGAGTACACAACCCACGGGTAATTCCAGCATGTCTAGCTGCTCTTTTAATGTTCTACTGTAAATACTTGGACTTTCCGTGTAACCTTGCGGAATCTGCATAAATGTAAATGATCGTCCTCCTAATGTGAACGCGAACAAATATTTGCTGTCCTGGTCCACTGGAATGATGAAGAATGTGTTTTTCAAATCCACTACACTAAAATATTCTGCTGACACAGGTATCATTGTTAATTTTGTAGTGACATCTGGCATTAGAGGAAATTGTGGATCTACTACCTTATTCAATGCGGGTAGATCAATTATGAAACGGTATGGTACCTCATTGCCTCCTTTTTTATAAACCGGAAGAATCGGGCTGTTGCATAAACTGCCTGTAATTTCCTCTATTACCCCTAATTTCACCAAATCTGTAACAATACTTTTCAATCCTTTCTCACCTTCAGCCGAAATTCTGTATTGGGGTATTCGTGGTAGGGTAACACCTTCTTTTAAGATGACCTTTAATGGCTCTATCTTTAAACATCCTACATCATTGTCATGCATTGTCCATATACAGGTTGGTACTTTACTTAGTTCCCCTGGTAACGCTTCAGACATGAATTCTGACACAGGGGCATCGTGTGGCCAAATCATTAGAAACACTCTGTCCGCCGTGTAATGTATAACGGAACCTAGCTTTTTCAACAAATTTAATCCCAACAAGTTCTCCCCACAATTTTCTGTTAAAAGGAAAGGACAATGTTCAGTGAAAGGTCCTATAGTAACTGGGACTGGTTGGGACACTGGGTTTATGACTGGTGTACCTGCGAACCCTACGGAAACATTCTTTTGCCCTGACAGTGGTATATCCGGAACCAAGTGGTGGTCTATTGAACACTTTTACGCTCCTGTGTCTACAAGAAAGCGGTGCTCCTCATTCCCGACTCTCATTTCTACGTAGGGTCCTCTCTGATTCACGGGAATAGACACTGGTTCCGATCCCTGTCCTGGGCTGTCCTATTGGGGAAATAACACATCGTCTGATGTGTAATCATTGCTGTTACTATAATACGTGTTTGGCTGTGTATCGAAAACATTCCCACTCTTCCCTCTATTTCCTCCACTCTGGTTTCCACATTGTTGATTTTGCTGTCCCTGACTCTGGTTTGGGGCATTTTGGTTTTGGGCTTGGTTTTGATTACCTCCGTTATTGTGATGCTGCTGCATACTATTCCTATTTGGTCCATTCGGTCCTGGGTGTCCTCTATGCTGTCTCCTCTGACCAGACCCATTTCTATTCTGTAGATGCGGACATTGCGCTTGCCAATGTCCTTCCTCCTTACAATACGCACACTGATTCGGTCCCACTGTTCCCCCGTGCATATTCGAATTACTCCTTCCTTGTGCGTTCCCTTGCCCTACATTATGTCATGTTACTTGCTGCAATAGTACCTGTGTTCTCAATAGACATTCTTTCAAGTCTGCCCCCACCTGTTTTAGCAAAGATAATTTGTTCACCATCTCCTTCTGCCCCGGTGGTGGTAACTACTGCCGTTTATTATGCGACCCCTTTTCCCCCTTCCCAGGACTCCCGATATCCCTACTCCTGTACACAGGTGTAGTAAACATTTTGACAGGTGTAGTAAATATTTCGACATAATCATTATCTAATTCATCTCTAAGCTCAAAAAGTCCATATACATGTTCTCTCACTTCTTCATCCCTCTCCCTACAGTGTGCTAATGCATTCAAATCTAACAATCGCTGCGGTGGTAATTTCCCAATTAACTGTTTCCATTTCTCCACCAAATATACACCCATGCATTCCAACACTACCTGTCTTTCGTTGCTTCTTCGGAAGTCATACATCGAGGCCAATGCTGCCCTCCCATCATTCCCGTCTATATACATCTCTGCCTGTTGCTGCAATTCCACCTTCCTTTCTTTGCTGATTGCGCTGGGAGTTACCCTCGTGCATCCCCGTTGGTCAGTCCCGCCTCTTGCCCCCGTGGTTTCAACTTCAACCCCGGGAGGAACGGACGGTACCGAGTCTGTGTCTGAGGCGGGAGGTACGGATGGGACAATGGAAACAGGGAGTGTCTGTTGTGGGCCTGGTTGGCTAATAGGAAGTGTTACGCGCACGGTCTGTGGCTGTGGGAGGGCTTGAGCTGCGGAGGGGGAGCTTGGGCTACGGGCGGGGTCTGGGCAATAGCTACTGACGTGTCTGGTCTTGCTTCTGATCTTGGGCCTTGTTTTGTATGGGTCAATATATTTTCAATTAATTCATCTGCTATATGTAATTCCCGTTGTGGATATATCTTTTCTATATTCAACTGGTCTCGCCTACCTGCCCTTCTTAGACTCTCAGTCCACTCGTCCTCTTCTTTCTCATCCGCTACTTCACCTTTCGATTTATGCCTGCGCGCATGCTTCGCTCTGCTTTCAAATCGGAGCATTGCTTCCTTTCTCCAGTCTTTAATAGTCTCAAATGCTGCAGGACACGCTTTCTTTCTTATCAACACCCTTTCCAGGTTGTCTATCCTCGCTATCTCAAAACTACCATTAATCGGCCACTGATGGTCTTGTTGCTTTCTGGTTTGCCTATGCCAAGTCTCACAGAATATTATCGCACCCACTACATACTTTACATACATCTCATATGCCGGCGTTCCCCCAGGCGGTACAATTTGGCCATCTTCCAAAGATTGTCTACCACAGCGGAAAAACCCTGCTAAGGTGGACAATACCCCAGGCATGTTTCAACCTTCCCCCTGGTTAATGAACCTTACCTAGGGCGCTTGATTTTGCAAAGTCAACTCTCAACCAATATCAGGATTACTTTGAATCGGGGAATGACTCACCTGATAAATCAAGTCGTCTGTATACTGACGCACCAAAGGACGTCGTTTCTGTGTTTCTTGGCTTCCACCTCGTTTCGGGACCCTCGCCTCCTTGTTCTCTAGCCAGGCACGTCGATCAGGGATCAGATGTGTGCAGATCTGCAAAGGAGTCTCTCATCACTTTTACAGGATGCCCCGAACACCTCTTGATCCCGGCTCGATCGTCCCATCCTCGCCGTTCTCGCCTTACTCAATTACAACGTTATGCGATGGAACAAGTGGGGGAGGGTCCCTGTTCGGGCGCCATCTTGAAAGGGGCCCCGAGGTGACCCTGACGTCTATGGAAACAAGGCGAGTCACCACACACGATAAATACGCCAGACACGAGGTTGTATTCCCAAAGCTAGGGTTTATTGCAAAACAAAAGTCTCAGTTGGCCAACTCGGTCTCACGCCCCGCGACATGTATCTCTAGACCTCGAGGGACGCAAGAGAGTGAATTATGTACATCAGTTACATATATACAAAATGCATATCAAACAATCAGCTATGACATGTTTAACACCCCCCTTTTATTGGGTTTCTTTGAACTTGGTGTGATGATGGACATTTCCGACAACTATGACACCTTCAAACATCTATTCTAGTAATAATTTGCAATTTGTGAGTGCGAAGGCCTCTTTCAGTTGTTGAATAGAACACAGCGCTTCTGTTCTTGGAAGCGAGCTACATACGGGGGGGAAGAGTTGCATTCCGGACCTTGCTATCTATTAGGTGCTATTCGTGTCCTGGGAGCCGACACGCTCTAGCGGGCTCAGCAAAGGGCAGCCGTAAGAAAAGCATAATTCAAGCCTTTAGCGGTATTATTCTAACATATTCTACCATATAACGAGACTGGCTGGCAGCTGTGAAATGATTAAATGCCCTGCAGCTCTGCTTCAAGGCTACATTCGGGAGGGAGCCGGGCATTCTTCCTGGCGCTGCCTACATTTGTGTTTCAACGAACTCTTGTTATCCTCTTGGCCCTGCAGCCTTGTCCTTTTCACATACAGACAACAATGTTTTACTGTCGAGCAGTGTAAGCGGAAAATATACTGCGAAGCAATAGGAACAGAAAGCAATGAGCAATGGTTAGAAAACAAAATGGCGATTCTTGTTACATCAAAATGGCCGTTCATTGGCAAACTCGAAAATCTATATTCTGTCATATCGTGCATGAGACGGTTGGCCCACGGCCACCAAAATATGTTTGCGGTCACAAAGTAGAGGTATCCATTTTTCTAGACTGACAACGGGGTTCTCAGATACTTGCCTAACAGCGGTATCATACCAAAATCATGACAAAGTCAACAAAGTCATCTCATACACGAGCAAGACTTTGTCCTCTGTGGAGGAAAAATTCAATGACTGTGAGAAGGCACTCCTGGCAACGGTGTGGGTGCTGAGAAATTACTGCCCATCCATACAGGGGGAGCACATCATTGTCGAGACACCTCACCAACCCTTGCAGTTTCTACAAAGTGACAGAATCCGGCCAGGGAATGTTAGTAATTCCAGAATAACCTCCTGGATTCTGTCCATGCAAGGCTTTCCTGTGGAGGTCAGATATGGCCAAAACAAGAAGAGTCCCCTAGTGCAAGGGTTGGTGGACTTGCATGATTGTGCTCAAGAAAACTGTTTCGAGGACGAAAGTATAATGACCAACAACAACATGGAGGTGTACTTAACTTCCCCACACAAGGTCTATGAAGACAACACGGGTCATGGGATACCCACAGTTTATATGGATGGATGTTCTACCATGTTGATAGCAACAGGGAAAAAGAACTGGTGGCTGGCATTGGGAATGCCTGTGTGAATGATACTACAGAACCCTCTGCTGATTATAAAATAGGACCCTGAAGTAGTCAGGTTGCAGAGTTGATGGCTGTTTCTCAAGCCATCCTCACTGCAGTGAACCACCAACTCAATGAACTGGTCATAATTACTGGGCCTCATTACAAGTCCGGTGGAAACCGTTCCGGAAAAACCGGCAGGTTCCCGCCAGACCCGTAATGATTTACTGGCTCCTGACTTGCCGGAATTACCGTGGCATTACAGACACGGCGGTCCCGTAAGTCAGGTGCCGGTAAAATGTTAACCGCCATTCCCCTGGAGTCCCATAGGACTTCACGGTAATGGGGACCACGGAAGCACCGGCACCGTTAATAACAGTGCCAGTGCTTCCGTGAAAGTCTGCAGGCGGGTGCTGTTGCACCCATCAGGGTCAACAACGAAGAGACATTTTATTATGTAGTGGCACAAGGAAGTGTCATAAATAAATCTGTGGTAAGGTATCTCTACAGGTCAGAACGCACCCACTTGAAAATGGTATGAGCGAGTGGGGGGGCGGGGGTTAGGACCGCAACTCTGGGTATATAAACAAAACAAAAGGGCGGCTGTGCTCTCATAACAATGGCGGCCGCGAAACAAGGATCTGAACCCAGGGGATACTGGTAAGTGATGTGAATGAATTTGGCGGAAGCTAGAATCATTGTATGAATAATACAGGACTCTAAGTTTGTTAGCAACGGGGAACTTTGGTTTAGGAACCCCTCCATTAACAATATGGAATAAGGCATGGAAACACTTGTTTGAGTGAACAGGGATGTTTTTGGATTTAGGGATTATAAAGCATTATTATTGTGATAGCGGCATGAAAAGAAACTATGGGCCTCATTACACGGAAGGCGGTGAGCCATGGCGCTATTAGCGCCATGGCTCATGCCAGTAAAATACCAGCACCGCCTTGGCGGAAAGGGGATTTACCGCCCCATTCCAAGGTTGGTGGGGCGGTAAATTCCCCTTCCGCCATTGCCCTTCCCCATTCCCATTTCTGCCCCATAGGGCTCTATGGGAATGGGGAAGGCGCTAATTACGGCACCGCAATTTTGCGGTGCCGTAATTAGCTCTGAGGTCCCTTAGCGGGTTGGTTTTTAACGCCTGCAAAAAGCAGGCGTTAAAGCACCAACCCGCTAAGGGACCTCGTAGTAAGGCAGTAATGGTTAACGGTCACCGTTACCATTAACGGTGGCCGTTAACCATTACCGCATTCTGTGTAATGAGGCCCTATATCTTTACTGGAGGGAGTGGGTGAGGGCGAGTTGCAGCTGAATATAGTATGAAATAATGCTGGACAAGGCCCAAAGGAAATAATTAAGACAAGCCAATTCAATTGGGGCTCAACAATAAATGTACTAAATGTTTGAGTGTTCTCTGAAACAGACGTTTTTCTCTAACAGCACTGGAGGGAATTACCCCAGGACATTTAGATACGGGAGAAGCAACCTAATAATCATAAAGGCTGCATCATAAGGATGTGGGTGAGGGAACCAAGTAGTGACATGGGCATTCACATATATGGAATGAATAGTGTCTACTCATAGTCCATTTAACACACAAGTATCGATTTTTGGATCCACTTTAAAATATGAAAAACAGTAATGCATGTTATTGTAATTATAGAATGATTAGAATCCATTGTATATTGAATTTTTGGATGTGTGGCTAATGGGCAACACATTGTGACTTTGAAATATGATTATTCAGATATGCAGAAAACATTACATGTGCATGTGATTGAATATATGTAATTGTATGAATACCTAAACTATGCTTTTGTTTATTTTCCCTGTTTTGTTTGTCTATACGTTTAGCAATTTTTGTTATTTATTTTTGTATGCCTCTTGAATCCTACCCGAATCCAACCCCTTATTTTCTGTCCGGGGATATGGTTATGTTATGATGCTGTTTATGTTTATGTTACAATAGCACATGTCCGGTTTTGAAAAAGGCCTCAAGGGCCTTTTCATACCCATAGGTTAATAAGTGTTAACCTATGGGTATGAAAAATTATATTAACTGAACATGTGGCGCACTGCAGAGAGAGTCTTTTGATTCACTATTATCTTCTAGGCCTTTTTCTCAGACATTATAAGGCAGATTGATTTCATCTATGTATCATTGTTTATGTAATTTCCAGGCGATTTTGGGGATATAAAATTCATCTTCCGGTGACTCAGGTAACTGTAATGGCCAGTTAAAACTAGGTTTCTGGCTGATCTGAACATGTTCCAAATGTGAGAGTTGGTGAGTGGGTGGAAAATGAAATTAGGGATATGCTTAATAACTTACATGTTCATAACTGTTGTTCTTTTTATGGAAACGGCAGAAAGGTGCCACATGGCTGTGCTACATGATACAGATTTGTGGGTCAGCTTATCTAATTTCCCATGATTAGCTGAAACAGAAAATATGTTTAGTCTGGCAGTTGCTAGTGAAATTATGAAGTTGTGATACATAACTAGTTTTTGCCAAAAAGTTGAAAGGAGAACAAAGGATGATGACAAATGGGAATTGCCATATGTTGCTTCCGACCCCTAAACCAATCTTGACTTGGAGGCTGTGTTTTCGAGGAGAGAGAAGGGTAACTGCCCAATCCTAGAGGCAGGAATTATTGCAGGGTACCTCGCCAAGATTGTAAAATTGGTGGTGTTATCGCTGCTATATAAGGGGGACTGCACTAGGACAAGAGACAGAAAAAGGAGGAAGACAGGAGGACAGAGAGAAGAGACAGACCATCAGGAAGGCTGCTGAAACTTACTATTTAACAGCAGTAAGAAAACGCCAGAGGGTATTGCTGAGAGTGCATCTGCGTGGAGCTGTTTATTTCTAGGAAGGCCTCAAAGCTGACTGGGTCCTATGGTGAGAGCGGGAGGCCATCTTTGAGAGTGGGTGACCAGACCCCTGCCCTATCTTTCCAGAGTATCTTGAGATGCAGCTGGCTTAGCCTATTTAACCAAAACTATTAATTTAATTAATTCCCCGTTTGGCAGAACACTACGGGGTGAATTTTGTTAAAATTCAAAATGATCAAAACTCACTTCCCAGTGTGTGCTGATAACTATAGCATACACATTAATTGGGTAATCCTTGTTGTCCAACTGACCCTGACTTCTTTAAGGAAGAGGGGTGTCTGTTCTCTTAAATCAGTCCAACCTTTTTATCTAGCTTCCCCAACACAGGCCATTCAGTAAGGGGGGGGTCTTAAATCCAAATTTCCCCAAATCTTTCCAATTTTTTGGTCTGACTTCTCAACATAGACCAAAGCAAGGGGTTGGTGGTCTGAAAAACAAAGCGATAAATTACTCTGTGTTATTTTAAACCAAAAGTGTGGGCAAAATTATAATTGCCATATGTATTTTTACTAATCTTGAAATCCTACTGATACCTTGTTTAAGCCGGCAGAAAAATCAAAATCGCACATTACATAAGTGCTTTTGCTGTTGATCAGTTTAAATATTTTGTGAAGTGAAATTTGCAGAAAGTTAAGAATTGTGATTGTGTTCTTTTTAACTCACTTTTGTGATTTATTTATGCTGAGAGAAGTTGATGGTGTTATGCCACGAATAAAGTGGTGTTTTGGCCTTTTTGTGCTAATTTCTATTACTTTTCATTTAAATAAATACCAATATATTTCCTGTACACCGGCCTGGTTCTTGGCTCATTGTTAACTCAGGGGAGAGGGATCCAGGGGTCATGATATGAGTCTGAGATAGGGCTAAAGAAAATAATCTGTTAAACAGTTTGTTGTATCAACACTTGAGTGGGGAGGGACGGAGATCCCCGTGTTGAGGGTGGCTTATCAATAAACGTTACAGCTTGTTGTTGTGGACTTCAAAATTTCGGAATAGCCACCACTTGTATTCCCTTGGTAACCGCATGGGACCAAGTGGCGGTAACAGTTTTCGAGTTTTGGGGTATTTCAGCACATTTACCGGCAAACTCATAACGAGGCCCAATGTCTTTTTCCAAATAGACAGTAAAATGCAGCCTAATTTGTTTCCAAATGAACATTGTTCCGGGAGGACAGTTCAGCGGCAACGTGTTCACCTTGCAAGCAAGACGACACGAAGCAACACAGTTTCAATCCCTGGGTCCACGCTTAGAAACCTCTAGGTATTTAAGCACATTATAAATACGCAACTAAGAAAAATAAAAAAAATTATGCAACTAAAAAACCAACAATTCCTGTAACAGCGCCTCGATGCCCACGGGCTGTGTGAGCGCTTTAGAAATGCAGAAATGAAAAAATAAAATAAACATGTGGTGTGTCTTCTTGACGGACCCCTATGCTGCCCAATTTTGAGCCGGGAGCAGCTGGGTATTTTTTTTAGGTATGGGGGATAACTACTAAAACTCTAAAATTTGTACTCTTTTTTGTTATAGCAAAATGCTGTAAAACAGCCCCTGCTCTGCCATATAGTTAGTATTGTAACTGAGAGCAAATACGTTGTCACATATTGATTTTTATTTTATTCTTAAAATGTGATATAGTTTGAAGTAAACTTTTCACACTATTAATAATAGTCCATCAACGTAAACTATTAATAATTATCTATACTTCGCTCACATTAAAATAGCCACTTCATCAATGTTCACTATGCTTCGTGATTCACATTCCTCACAATCGACACAGCAAACCGAAGTAGTTGTGAACATTGGCGATTTTATCAAGGTGGCTGGGGGTATGGCTGCCTCGTGGCTGTAGGTGTGTGTATTGCATGGGCGTTATTCGCTTCAAAGAAAACCGTTTGAAAATGCAAAGTCATTTAGAGGGAAAAAACATCAAATAAGCATGTGCCCAGAATCGTTTTTAGAACACCCTTTTCAATTGGAAATATACGCAAAGCTGTAGACAGTTGTAAACATCGAAAGACCTCTATTACATTGTAAAGAAATATCAAACTAAGATTAATACCACCACGTGCAGCCGTGAAGAGCGACAAAGCAAGTAAATAAACGTAACCACCTGCCTTCCCAGCTTTAATGCGTTGATTGTGCCAACGCCAATATTCATTGCATGGAGACGAAAAACAAAATAAAAAGTTGTTTTTAAAATATGCCATTCATTTTATAACATCGCTGTATGTTAAAAGAAACGGGGTTGTCCATAGTCATCTAGGGAAAAATATGTTTGATTTTCTCTTTATAACATAATTTGTTGAGGGATGTTTTGTATGCATTGATTGCGTTTTCGGGGAGCTTGCTAGCAGTAGGTGCTCGTAGAATGCTAACGTTTCAATAGGTGGGATTCTCCGTGTCCCCCATAACTGCGTTGGCGGCATTAACCGCTTCATGTAGGCCGCCCTTGACGAGGTGTTTAGTGCTCTGCGTTTGATACCACCTGGATCAAAAGCCTAGATCAATAAGAGGGGCGGGATGAGTGGGTCCGGTCGCGCGATGCTGGATTGCGCAGAAGGTTTCATATCTTCTCACTTCAAAGAGGCCCCGGAGCCGCGGCCTAGCGCAAACCCAGAGGGCGCGGGCCGCGTACTCGCACTCCCGCGTGGCCGACGAGAGGCCGCGGCGAGACACTCCCCACGAGAGGTGCCCTGGTGGCGATGTGTAGGAGCGTTGTTTGAAGTGTCTTTAGCGGGTTTCCGATCTCTCTTTGTAGTCTCGGGCTTTCGGTGCAATGCAATACCCAAAAACACCGGTGTGCCTCGAGGACTTCCTGGTTCCCATGATGCAGCGGAGCAGGAGTCACGAAGAAAGACTTTCTTTCCCTCTTAGAAGAAGCGTTAAAGCCTTAAAGCACGTCTTGCCTCGTTTTCCTAATGGCGTGGATTATCGAAGTCTTTTTAGTTTAAGGTATTATTTTGAATCCAATGTTTCATATGGCGAATAAACAGTGCACCACAAACCAGTTTTAAGACTCGTACAGAACTGTTAAGTGGCCCGGTGGTCCAGGGCCCTAGTGGTGGAGGGCCTTGCTGGTCAGGCCCATTGCCTAGTGCATTGGACTGGCACTGCGCACAACATGTATCAGGCAGGAGTCATGGTAGCATAAGACTTGCAGGCGGAAACCGATCGACCCTTCATTGACAGAGGATGACACGGTTCCAACGTGTCACATAACCAGTGACTTCTGCATGAGCCCAGGAGGGGCGTTAGTCACAACATCCAACGCCAAGGGTATAAAATAAAACTATGACATAAAGGCAAGCAACATCACCCACAATACATCATAGCGTTACATGGATGCGGACAATAACATTTGCTTGGACTGAGACCAAATTAAGCTCAGTATACGGGCAGGAGCCCACCACCAAAACCCATTGTCCATTGGGGGCAGAGTGGCACTGCGAGATGCACCATTCAGTGCCAGTTGACATACGTGGGAGCCCTGGATAACCACAGTTAAACACATAGACCACCAACCCCATTTTGGAGGGCACACCGCAGACACTGTGGCTGCGCCCATAGATAATAGTTATTTTCTGGTTAGACGCCGGAGAGAGTTCCCCGCACTTCTGCCAGCTGGGCAAGTTGCACCACGTAAGCCCGATGACCACATCGCCTACAGTTAATAGGTGGTGGGGAGGTAGCTACTCCAGTACCTTGACTGGCAGGGACAACAGATGCCAGCCGTGTAGCAGCCTGACCAGCTGACAAAGGCCTCTCTTGGTGCGGCAGCCGCACCAGTGTCTCCAGGCCGCAGCTTATTTACCTAGGCAGCACTCCGCTTTTCTTCATGTTGCAGTGTGCAAAAGGTGCAGTGCTGGGCCATGATGACTGGGCCCTGTCATGGCGCACACTGCCACTTCAGTGGAGGTTTGTACCCTCCTCATTGTGGCAGCACACTGCCTTCTTCAATGGAGCGACGGCGCGGGCTGTCTTTCTCCTTCCCGGGCGGCAGCCTTTCTTTCTTTGGTGTGGACTTGCGCCGCCTGCAATGGGGCGGCTGAGACTGCTTCAATTTCTCCCAGGGGCGGGAGTTATTGCTCTTGTGCGGTGGCCCGCCGCTCTCATTGATACAGCGGCTGAAGATTGCTGCTGGCCTCCTCTTCAGTTGCATGGGCGGGAGTCATTCCCCCTCCATACCGGCGGTTGATGCCGTGTCTTTTTTCTCCCGTCGGGAGTTCCCTCTGCGGCATCCTTGTGGGTAGTGGGGAATCGGGGGCCACCTGCGGGCAGCGTGTCCGTTGTGGCCACCATCTTGGCCTTGAGTGCTGTGCTCCAGCTCCAGGCAGGAGCGAGCTTCACCGGGCGCCAGGGAGGCCGACTTCCTGGTAGGGGCAAAGCTGTCTCTTCTTTCGGCCGGGCGTAAACTCCCCCATGTGAGAGCAAGCTTTGCCATGCAGGTCTGGCGACAGGACTGGCCTAGCCCTTAATGCCTTGCACGCCACGGCTTCGCCAAGGCTGTTGGCACACTTTGCCCCACCTGTCGCGTGGCAGGAACCGGCTGTCCCTCATTGTGGCCACCCTTTTGGCCTTTCGTGCCTGTCATGCCACGGCTTCGACAATGCCATGGTCACACTTTGCCACGCCTGTTGCGTGGCAGGGACCTGCTGTCCCTCATTGTGGCCACCATCTTGGCCATAGTGTGGGGCATGGCTTCATCAACACCGTTGGCCGCCGGGCAAGGGCCGGTTGGGCCCCTTTTCTTCGGGACCGGCGGGGCGTCGGATCCCACCTTCGTCGCTAATGTTGAGGGGCCTGCTGGTGGAGGGCCTTGCTGGGCAGGCCCACTGCCTAGTGCATAGCGCCAGCGCTGCGCTAAATAACATGTATCAGGCAGGAGTCATGGTGGCATAAGACTGCCGGTCTTAAAAATAAAGCGATAAATCACCCTTTGTTAATTTAAACCAAAAGTGTGTGTCTGTGTGTGTGTGTGGGGGGGGGGTGATATATACATATAGATATATAAACACACACAACCTTTTCCCTTACTACAGAAAGATATATATATATATATATATATATATATATATATATATATATATAAGCACATACCTGAATTTTTCTTAGTACATGAATACATAATTTTTCTCTTAGTACATACACACACAGCTATATATATATATATATATATATATATATATATATATATATATATATATATATATATATATATCTCCACTAAGAGTAAAAGGCACGTCAGTCCCGGGCAGTCCAGCTTCGACTGGCTTGATATAATAACCATACTATCGGAAGGGAAACTAATGTAAACTAGAAGGTCCCCCAACAGCAGCACGACCCCTGTTTTCCCGTTTTTATTTGCTTAGCACAATTGCCCCTATATGACATCCAAGCTGATTTCCAAACCCGACATCGTTCCTGAAATGGACTCGCGATGTCCTCGCGACTCTGCGGTGGAAACAATGTTTATTTTGAAATGAATTGCCTTAACCCGCACTGCGCCTCCCGCAGCGCGGAATAGCCACAGCGCCCGATCATGCTCCCCTTGGGTTTACACGCATGTATTCAGCATCTCGGAATTAGGGAGGCTTAAGGGAGCCTTAGTTCAGATTATCCAGTTATTAAGAGGCATTCATTTGGCATACCACCCCTTGTGTGCCACAGCTGCATCATAAACCCATCACTGTATAATTCCTAGTGAGAGGAAAAGTGGGAAGTGGGAGTTTCACTGGAGGAAATGGCAGATTACTGAAATCACTATCTCGGGTGTCTATTTTTAGGGCATGGTTACAGACACATCCCATTGAAGGGAGGCAGACTGGACTAATGGTGTATTTTCCTGCTGGATCGATGTTCACCCCCTCCCAATGCCCCCTGGTGGGGGCTGCATGAGAATGGGCTAATTGCCGGACAATGACCTTGGCACCGCTGACCCTCTTGATGGAGGAGGCGCACATCAAAGGGATGCTGGCGAGAGGGCTCTTCAAAGGCGGGGGCACGACTGGTATATAGGGGCCGGCCCGGGCTCCAAGCAGCATTGAGCAGAGAGTCTCACTGGAACAAGGTTCTCCTGAGCTGTCAGGGCAAGGAGAGCCGAAGGCAGCCGGCCTCCCAGCGTTCACAGCCCGACAAATACTGAGGGTCGCCCCCGCCAGGAGAAGGCACACGTCTGAGAGCAGCAGCCAAGACAGTGAGCGGAGGGTGCGTCCAGCCGGGAGACTTTACACCTGAGACATTTGGCTACTGAGGGTGCAGCAAGCAGGCGGATTTTCGCTTTGAGGGTGCAGTCACCCTATCTCTGAGGGTGCGGACAGGCAGTAAGACCTCCCAACCACTTCCGAGGACTAGTACCGGCACTTGGAACGCAGAGATGGCCTGTGCTGCGCTTCTGGCCCTGGCGCTGCTGCTGGCTGCGCAGGGGTGTCAAGCCAAGCCCCACCTGCTCTTGCGTTCAGAAGCGAAGGTGGGCCACGTCCCGCTGCTGAAGTCTGCGGGCACCGGGCTCGGGCACAAGGCGCCCCCTCATGCCCTCCGGTACCCCCTGTACATGATGCAGCTCTACCGGACCTTCAGCAAGGGCAGCAACGCCAGCCTGCCCGCCCACGAGCATCCTGGACTGCAGGAGGCCGACACCGTGCTCAGCCTGGTGGCCAAAAGTAAGCGGCTTCCTCATTATTCAATAGAATTAGGCCCTCAAATAGAACGAAGCAAGTTTGAACTAGCAGAGCGATTGTGGTAGCGTGCCTTAATGGCATCCTATTTCTTGCTTTTTTTCTTGTCCATTCCTTCCTTCCTTTTTTAACCTGTCAATCCCAAATACTGTTTTTTTTCCTTAAAGTTTGTGTCACCGTGCTGTCGTCATATTCCCATGTTGTCTATTTTCACTGGAGTGGTTTATTGAAGTACCTTGCAGCCTTGTGTTTATTGTGGAATGTCTCTGATTTTGCGAGGACATGTGATTTGAGTTGGAAGGGGCCATGCGTTGATGCAATTTGCTTTACGCAGCGGTAGCAAGGTGAATGTGTGCTGCAAAGAAGGAGGGCGCTTTTTGGTCTCTTTTTTTGACAGTCCCTTCTTGCAGTCGCTCTAAAACTCGGATTCACCATCCCGTGCTCCCCAGTGTAGTTGCAGTCGGTAAATATGTGGATTTGGGCCTGTGGGTTGTTGGTGTGCAGGTCGTCTAGGCATCGCTTTCACTAAGTCACACTTCCAACAGGAATCATTCCTAGCTGTATCCTATATGCTCTGCGGCGTGTGCACCGTGTGCCTTAATGTGGACGCATGGCTATAGGCCAAATGCACCTTCTTCTCAATGTCTCTCTGTGGGTACTTCTCTTGAGAGTAGCCATAGCATTCCCAATGCTCCTGCATGCCCTCTTCTTCCTGCCCCCTCTTCACTTCTGGATACATGCCCATTCCTTTCATGGCCCCTTCTGCCTCCTCTGTGAGCTCACATCACTTCCTCTGCCCCAGCCACATTGCCTTTCTGGCGGCCGTGTTCCTTGCGCAGTCATTCTCACAGCTGACCTGCTGGCAGGACACATCTCTTCGCCTTCCCATCACCCTGTGAGTATATGTCCCTGCCTCCTCTCGGCCGTGCACCCCCCTGTGTGTACCCGTTTCATTTCGTAGGTGTCCTCTTTGGATATTTCAAGTTACCACCCTGTAGGTACAGGCCACTTCCTCAGCCTGTTTCTGCCCACCCTCTTCCATCACAGCGCCCCAACCAGTGAATATGAGAAATATGTCTACTATCTATGAATGAGCCAGCTTTGGCCATACTTGCATATTGTTTTGCATATTGTTTTGCATTGCATTGTAATGGGTACGCTCCCTCGCCCTGTCAGTTTGACCCCGGGCTGTGTGTTGCGCGGGACAGGGGGCGTGGGGCTGTCTGCTGCCTCCTGCCTCGGTTGATGAAAGCTCGTGCTGGGCCTGGGCTGCTAAAATGCTTATTCATGTCTCGGTTTGTGTATTGCGCGTCAGACGTCTGTGAAGAGAAGCCGCTCCCCAATACACATCGGCGCTGTTTTGACATCTGCCCAAAGCAGACTTGTCCCGTGCAAGGGGGTACATGTTTTTTTAACCTCGCTGTCTTCCCGGGTCGGTTCCTGCGACTTTCCTGGCGCGATGTTTTGTGCCGACCTTTCACACTTGGCGCATCTCTGTCACTATTTACGTTACTAGACATGGTTTGTGTTTTGTTATCCTGCTTTGGTGTTTCATTTATAACTAAAAGGGTTTTCAAGTCACTGAGCAAAACGTACAGTGTTGTAATTTTCAGTTAGTTTTACGGTTAGCAGATGGCTCCATGCCAACAACGATGCCATATTCCAGCAGTGTGCTTAAATGTAACCGCCCAGTGTGTTATGGGGGGCTATGGGAGTAATAGTCTTGGTTCACTGCAACCTAACATAAAAAGCCACACGTTTGAAATTTGGTTTTTCGGGATGGCTGTCGAGGAGTTTAGCATTCTTAGTCTGTTTTCATTATCATTTTAGTGCCTAATGAATGCACAATCTAACGGACACGTCTTCTCTTCCCACAGCCTGTCTACAACAGAAGGACCGATGGACGCTGTTTTTCGACATGGCCTCCATCACCGGCAGCAACGAGGTGCGGATGGCGGAGCTCCGTATCCGGATCCCCGCCTTCTCCCAGTCCAAGGACGTGACGGTGGAGATTTATCACAGCCACGACCGCAAGTGCCGAGAAAACCAGACCTGCCAGGAGCAGCTCTTCCTGGGCTCCTTCGTCAGCCAGCCTGACGCCAGCACGACCTCCTCCTGGAAGGTCTTCAACATCACACGGATGTTGAAATACTGGCTCAACCAGGGCCCGACTTTCAGCAATGACGAGTACGCCAGGGCCTTGGATGTGCAAGGGGACGACTTCGAGGACAAGCCCGATGCCACCAGCGGCAGCATTACCTCAGCACCTGGAGATAGACCCCAAGAGCGCCACCAGTCTACTGTCCAGCACCCCACCACAGACAGGGTCATGCTGGTGGTCTTCTCCAAGGACAAGTCCAGGGCCGCTCCCTTTAGGGCACCCACCCTCATCAAGACAGTGGAGAGCTCCAAGTATGTAATGGCAGGCAACGACGCAGAGGACTCTGTGGGCCGCAGGCACAGGAGAACCAAGAAGGAACGACACCGCCTTCAGATGGCCCACCAGCCTGCTCGCACCACAGAGGGCGGCAAGCCTCTTTGCAGGAAAGTCGACATGTTTGTGGATTTTGAGCAGGTCGGATGGGGGAACTGGATTGTATACCCGAAGAGATACAATGCTTACAGATGCGAAGGGCTGTGCCCCATCCCAGTGGATGAAACGTTCAGCCCGACGAATCATGCCTACATGCAGGTAAGATGCTTTCATCAAAAGGACATGTCCAGTTGTTAGATTATGCCTTATGCTAGCATGGTACACATACCACCTGAGTTAGAAAATGGAGCCAGTCTAGAGTCCATAGACCTAATTTCATGGGCAATGGGTTTATAGGTTGAGAATCCCTGAGTTCAGAGTAAGTGAAGATGAGGGGTACCGGGTTTTGGAAGTTGCTGATTGTACCTATTGTTGAGGGCCCTCCCTTGAACCAAGGTTTAATGAGTACAGAGGGAGATAGATTGTTATTAGTTAACTGAGTGTTGATAGTCATCACGTTCTTGCCAAGATGGCACCCGTCATTCCCTAAGCAAAGGACTCCCCACTGTGTTCCCATCCATTATTAGCAATAGAAAGAGGGCTTCAACTTGTTTGTAGGCTTGGGAATGCGGTCTTGTGTTTTTACTTTGTAAATATGACTGAGATTTACAACCACAATTCACTCATCATGTCTTCTCTCTATTGCAGAGCTTGCTGAAGCTGTACCACCCGACCCGAGTGGAGTGCCCATCCTGTGTGCCAGTCAAGATGAGCCCGCTCTCCATGCTGTATTACGAGAATGGGGAGGTGGTGATGCGCCACCACGAAGACATGGTGGTGGAGGAGTGTGGCTGTAACTGACAGGTCCCGGCGATCACCACGTAGCTGAACACTAAACAAACATAATATAAGCACACACAAGAAGCTCTTCCAAATGGGGACATGGCTGGTAGAGCTATCAATCCAGATAGACTCAAGACCAGGCCACCACCGGCGTCAACTCAATCGGGACTACCATGCAACGGAGCAAGTTGACCTAGGACTTCCCTCCTTTATGGGTTTTGAGGGCCTCGCCATGAACACATACTTCCTCAATTTGAACATTGCTCTTCGGAGCTATTGAATGGACTATATAACTAAAGAGTAAAGATATATATTTTTTATATTAATTAGGTAAAAGAAAACATAAAAAAAAGGTTTTGAGAATAACCGTGTCATGACTCACTAAAACATGCATACCCTTTCTCATCCATCAAATTCTTCGGCACAGACTTCATGTTATAAAAATGCAAATATTTTACTGCATACGTAATCTAAGTACTGAAAAGCCAGAATTTATCCATTCTGGGAATGTAGTTTCTTTTTGGTTTTCAGAATTTCTTAGGTATGTTGGATCTGAGAACAAGCGGGGTAGCACAGACAGGAGAGAAGGGGCTATTGAGGCAACATTCTGTATATGTCCATGAAGGCTGACCTCAGTTGTTGTAGACATAGGGTGTGTTCTTGGACATAATGTGTACTTATTTAGAGCAAGAGTTATGATGCAGTATTACACCCAGCATAAACAAATGCATACTTGCTGATATAGCGTTTTTATGCTGGCACACTCCCAGACAATATACCTTCATTGCTTAGAATCTAACACTAAAGAACCGTAGATAGCGAATAATAAATACATTTAATTTGTATACAACTTTACTCCATTCTGCCTGCTAATGCCATTTCCTTCTGTAAGACACTTCTGCAAATTCAAATGTAAAGACCTGCTAGGTCTAGGGATTCTCCATGAATCCTGGAACTGCAGCGAAGAACAACCAAGAACTGTATTTGTACACATTTAAAATAAGATTCATTTTTTTAAATAAAATCTTAAACAGGTATTGTACTTTTTCTCTGTGATTTATTTGTTCCAACAAAAGGAGGGACTGCTTAAGTCGTTGTTTATGTTTAAGGTGTATCCAGTGTGTGTCACTAATGCTAAATATTTCCTTCAAGTGTTGTGAAGCAGGTCTAGCACCGCTCAATCTGTCAGTGCCATTCAGTCTCTTGAAGCCTCAGAGGCCATTTTACCCCTTTGAATTGGGCACAGTTTTAGCCATTCCAAATTGCCAAAATCTTCGTTTTTGCGATCTGTGTTGGTTAAAGTAACATCAACAAAAGTATGTATAGGTCTTCAACCTCCGGACAGTTTAAGACGCACTGATAGGAAGACAATCAAGTGATTCCTTAGTCCTACTCTTAATATTGTAGATGTTTGACTACTAAGTTTGAGCGTGGACAGTTACTTATTCAGGACAGTGCACGTTTTGGGGGATTCAACTTTTTTCCCTCTAATGTTCACTTTCAAGCCCTTCACAAATATTAGATAAGTGGTCCCTAGTTCATCATCAAATGTCACAAATAATATATGGGGATCCTTATTTGTAACTCCTTTTGATGCACCCAGTGTAAGCCATTCTAATTTGGGTAAGTGAATGGTGTTTGAAGTGGGGTCACTTCAAGCCAATACGATTGGGACCAGGTTAAGTCATGGATTTGAGGTCAGTTTAAGCCATTATAATCAGTGCCAACCAGTGTAAATTGTTTCAACCGTGGTCAGTGTAAACCATTCTGACTGAAACAGACTTAAATCTTTTCAGTTGCAGTTTACGTCATTCCAGTAGGGTGAGGGGAAGATTTTCGAATAAGGGCTAGTTTATGTCAGCCCAATGGGACCATTTAAATAATTGCATTGTATAAGCAGTAAGCCCAAGTAGGATTTGAGCAGCAGCATGCCCCAATCCGAAAAATGTATCCTAATAGGTCCGAACTAGAATGTGTATCCCTCCCAAGTGGCTAACGTCAAACAGATCCAAAGACAAGTTGTGTTCTTCACACCACATATATCTCTTCGATGTATCATCATCCACTGCAGCCACCCTTCCAGTGTTCATTGAGAGACTGCCTGGCTCAAGGACACATGGGAGGTGCAGGGGGCCAGGCCGGGGGTGAGTAATTACAACACTTCATTCTTTTTTGGAAGGCATTTAGTCATATTTATCAGATGGACTAAATGCAAGATATGGCTCACTAACCCAGATGGGCTAAATGCAAGATATGGCTCACTAACACAGATAGGCTAAATGCGTGACATGACGGACTGACAGAAATTATCTATGTTTTAGTAGGTAATAAAAGTGATGGGGTTTTACTGGGGTATAGTAATGGCTGTACTCCCTGCTCAGACCGCACTTACCATCATTTGCTTCTAGTTGATTGCGACAGGCTTCTCAGGCGAACACGAGCAAACACGGAGTGGAGTTGCTTCTTTGGGAGCTACCCTCTGCCTTGGTGCCCTTAGCCGAGTGCTGCCCGGGTATGGGCTGCCCAGCGTGTGTTTGGCCAATTGGTGGATGGTTGCAGGGGTGTGGGAGGAGAAGGGACGACCAAGAAGTGGGTAAAGGATTGGAGGGGGCTGCAGGTTTGGGGCACACTAAGGCGCTAAAGGCCACAAAATATCACAAAAATGTATGCATGGGGCTGGGAGTTTAGGAAGCTACTTACCGAAGGCAATGAGTCACAGAAAGTGGCTCCCGGACTATGACGAGGGCGCTACACCCTTGCTTGCAAAAGACTAGACCTTCTGGCCAATTGGAGGGCAGGGGAAGGAGGGGAGAACGGCAGACCAGGAAGCGGGTAAAGGATTGGAGCGGGGAGGGGTTTTAATGCATGCCAAGGTGCTAAAGGCCACAAAATATTTTTAAAAGTGTATGCGTGGGGCTGGGGGCGTAGGAAGCTACTTACACCAGGCAACCGGTCACATAAAGTGGCTCCTGGACTATGGCAAGGTGCTACACCCTTGCTTGCAAAACACTAAGCCTTCTGGCCAAGTGGAGGGCAGTCGGCATGGGGGGGGTGGAGGTGAGAAGAACAGACCATCAAGCGGTTAAAGGATTGGAGCAGGCAGGTGTGTTTGGAGCATGCAAGGCGCTCAATGCCACAAAATATCACAAAAATTGATGTATGGGCCTGGGGGTTTAGGAAGCTACTTATTCCAGGCAACAGGTCATAGAACGAATGCCCGGCAAACTTGCTGATAGCTTGATATGAACCCAGTCTGAAAATTAGGCACTTGGCCCCATATCATCTCAGCTCTAGTTGGTATGGATGTGTTAATAATTGGCTTCCATGGGCTAAAATAATATTCTGCTTTATAGTGATTATTTGAAAAATACACAATACACAAAAGAAACCAAAATGACAAATATGCAAATCCTTATAAAAGCATGTTCAGCTAAAACATTTTTTGCAGCTGGCAGTTGAGGGAAAGGGGCACTGTGCAAACTCAAACATTACCATAACCCACTTAGCTTTGTGGGAGGCAAGAACTTAAGGTTCAGCGAAAGGGTAGCTTGAAATTTGGGGACTGCCTCACCCATTTCATCTTCCTTAGTATGTTGGGTAGCATGCTGAGAGATGCATAAAACCTCACTCCAATAGGCTCAGGTGCTATGCTCAGTGGCTTGCTGGGATTTATGACTGTCAAGGGCAACCCCTATCGAGGCAGGGAAAGGCATTTTCCAGTCATTCAAGTCTAGATAGGTGCCATAATACCTGCTCATCTTGCCAAGAGGCCTAACCTGCAATCTCCCACCAGCCCCAAAATGTTCTCACACAGTCCGCTTCTCTCTGCCACCAACAGCAACAACTCACCAGGTTTTGAGGCAGCACCAGGCCCTAGGTATCCTAGTGATGCTGCAACCCTGCAGGGGGTTCCTCACAATGAAATGAGGAGCAACAAAGATGGAAGGTGGTGTGTGAAGTCCTCCAGAAATGTACAGCACATTGGTCTAACAAAAGGGTACTAGGAGGTCGGATGGCTTCAGGATGGCGAAGAGTTGTGTGTTGATAGTAACAGACAGGGATTTTGGGGGTGGGGGATACGATAGACTTTCCAATAAGACTGTAATCTCGAGTTTGCAGTCTCTATGGCACCACACACAGAGGGGGTTCCTTACTTTCACTACATTTAAATGATGGGACCAGGGCTAAACACTATGTAGAGAACCCTGAAAACAATCTTTCCAGGGAACCGTGCGCTCACAATGAATGCAAAACCAGCTACAATTAATTTACACAAAGGTTCTTCATTTGTATTTTCATAGTAATAATATAACAACGATGTTCAATATATATGATCAGATGTTTCATATTTGTGGTGTCTAAGGAGACAACAGACACAGTGTTTTTAAAATGTGCCAATGCATTTCGGGGGCAAGTCCTTCTTCAGGGCAACCTATGTTGAACCAGTAAACACATATATAGAAAAACAAAATTACAAATTCGAACAAACCACATTAAAACAAATGACAAAACATCATAATGTAATGGGGAGGAAAGAAAAAACGAGAAACAAAGCATTAGACTGAAACATATTCAGGTTTTGCTATATATGTTCTCTCATATTGTTACGGGTTACCACTATCTGCGTAGATTAATTGCTTCATCTAAAGTAAAAAGGTAAATATTGTGAACCCATCTCCACACTTAAAACCAAACGGGCAAAACAGTGGGCAAGGTGCTGTAAAGATTTTTTTTACCTGATCCTCTATAAAAATGTCCAGTACATAAGCAAATTATTGCTTCCATCTAATATGGAAAACAGTAGTACCTGGAAGTCATCATGCATTCAGAGGAAATGGTCAAAAAGATACGAGGTTCTAATATCATTTGCGTAAGTCTGACTATGTGAAAACCAGCATCCTCACAGAAAACGTCTCGGAAAACGGGTAGAGAAAGCTTAACACTGAAACCAGTGTTTTAAACGCCATGAGCCTCGATAACGTATTAACGTGGTGACGTCATGACCCCCATGATGTCACACACGTATGACATCATGCGCGTCCGCTGCGTGAGATAATGTAAATACAAATAAAAACATTCAAAGGGAGAATAGTGGAATTTCATTGAAATGCTTTTATATGAATCAAATCATTATTTTAACATTCTTTTAACGGATGAAACTAAAAGAATTGTTGAAATCGTTATTAGCCTCAAAGACTCATTCAGTCCCAAGCGTGTGACAACATGCACATCAGGTCATCTCCACATGATGCCGTTAATGAGAATATGGAAGATAACATTCAGAGGAGAATAATAGAATTTCAATGAAACAATTGTATATTAACCAAATCTTTCTTAGGATACTGCTCAACATTAGTAATACTTAATGCAGGCAATTATGAGCAACAGTGTGTAACAAATCTATACAATCTGTCCCTTCTTCACTTGGGGGAGCCACTCCCTTTGAGGCTAGGGAGGTGACCTAGCTATGCAAGACCCACACTGGAGGTCAGGGAAAGCAAGACCTCACAGGGAGTGACTCCCCACTGTGGAACAATGACTCCCATTCCTTTTACAGAACTTCCTCCAAAGAACGTAATGGGCCTCATTACAAGGTCGGCGGTAATCTGCCAGCGCTCCTGGAGGGCTGCCACTGACTTTGTGAAACCGTTCCATCACCTGGGATCCCGGGGCCACCGCCCGGGATGCCAGGTGGCATAAACTGTAAGTCCCCTTTCCTGTGAAGTCCCATAGGACTCCATGGGAATGGGGACACTGAAGCACGAGCAGCTTTGCTAATGGTGCCGGTGCTGCCGTGAAAACCATGCCTGCAGGGGTGGGTGCTCCCGGCAGGTCAGACCAGCCGAGAGCACTGGCCCCTGCAGGCATTCTCGTAGTCTGGCGGGCTGAGAAGGGTGCCAGTACGTTGCTACTGGTACCCTTATTTCCGGTCCAACAGACTTGAAATGAGGCCTAATGTCTGCCTATATGAGAATAGAAGAAACTAATGGTACGACTGTATGGCCTGCAACCAAGACTGAGAGCACTCTTTTACTAATGTTCTTCTCAAGTTAATGTTGGAGGCCAGTTGAAGTCAGCTGTGGACGTACATCAACATGCCCCTTTGATGTACGCAAGCATTATGGAGAGGAGAGAATCCTATAATAATAACCTTACTAAAGGCTGAAAACCTCAAAAAATACTTCCTCTCTCACCCGGTCAGAGGTGGACTCAACTTATTTGTATAAAAAGGAGAAAGAGCATGAAAACTCAATTCCGGATTTTTCAATTTTGCTGATCTATACCCAACCAGACGAGTGGTCGAAAGCCTACCCTATACTTATAGTCCAGAAAAAATAGACCAAGTAGCAACAATATATACACAATACTAAAAATATTTTAATACATATTATGAACAAATAAAATACTCATAAAAATGTTCTAAATGAACATGACCCAACTTTCAACATATGGTGAACACAGAATGAACATAAATGAAACACGCAACATTTAACCACAACAGACAGATTTGTACAACATGAAATGACTTCTACACTTAATCCAATTTGAGTGTGTAACTCAAATATCATTAAATCCTGACATGTTTCAGTTCTTCACGGCTGTCACTGCATGAACTTTCTTCAGGGGAGAAAAACACACAATTTCTTGATTGTCACCATGCAATCCAGGGCCACATATAGGTTTCCAAATTCGAATAAAGGATTACTCCTCTTGATGTAGTGTTTGTAGTGCTGATGTCATAAATAAATCCACAGGTAGCACAAAACTTCCTCTGTCAAGTTTATTTATATTTCTTAGGAGCTCATAAATAGCTCAGTGTCTCAAACAGACCTCATTATCTGCTCCTATTGTCCAAATGACTGCAAGACGGGTACACGTAGCATATTTACACTTCCAAAATGTTGTCAAACTGTACGACGGTGAAGAATCACAGTCTCAGTGCGGGCAAAACCCCAGCACATCCACAGTTCACAGCATACGCCGACCAGAGAATCCTATCCAGTTGCGAGACTCTAGTGTACTGACATGCTGGATGGGCAGAGCCGTGCTAGACCACAGAGCCACAGGTAGCGTGAAAGAGGAGTGAGGAAGAAGAGATGCCACAAGGCCGGCACTGCCGAACAAGAGACGGCGATGTGCGAGCCGTCCAATTTGGTGGTGTGACCACACTGCAGCAGTGGTGGGGCAGGAAACCGAGAAACAACACCAAGACCAGGAGAGAAAAGAGGAAAGAATCCTCCGCTCTGGCTACGAGACCCAAGTAGTGTGCCATGCCAGACATCCGAGGAGCAGGCGCCTATGGACGTGACTCAGCTGAATGAGAAACAGAGATGGGAAAACCATCTTCCTTGGTGGCGCGACCATGGTGCAGCTGTGGTGGGTCAGGGACTTGAGAAACAGTGCAGAGACCAGGAACAGAGGAAAGAATCCTCCATTCTGAAGACAAGAACCAAGGAGTCAGTCATGCCAGGCAGCATTTGAATAGCAGACGCTTAAGGCCCAAGAGTGCCGAGAAGGGAGGCACACAGCCACAACCCCGCTGTGAAGTCACCCCGCTGGAGCAAGCCCCGAAAGACAGAAGGTACCAGAGTTACCCAGGGCGGAGGGTGGTGAGCTGAACCCCACAAACAGAGAGAAAGGTGCTCACAGGAGCCGTAGAAATCTGAGAGATTAATATGTGATAGAAATATTGACGCCAGCACAATGCTTAAGAAACACAGAAAGCAAAATGGGTCTCAAAGGCAAAGAGAAATAAGACATTTGGGGTAACCCCACAGAAAAGGGAATCTGGAGAAATCAAGCAAGGGGTTTATGATATAAAGCCAAGAGACATTTGGGAAACCCCAAAGAGAAGAGATTCTGGACAATTCAAATAAGGGAGTCCTGATATAACTCCAAAGAGTCATTTGGGAAATCCAAAGAGAAAGGAACCTAGAGTCGAGGGTACGAGCAAGTGGGCCAAGGTATAATGCCCTAAGAAAAGGAGGGACAATGATATGGAAATCATTCCTACATGTAAAGGACTAGAGATATTTAATTTAAAGAGAGACTTGCAACTTTTCCTGAAGAGTTTAAAAGGAGAGCGGAAACCCTTTTTATTTTGAACTGTTTGTGAAAACTATCTGCAGAGTGAGATCCTCTTAACATTGGCCCAAGAAAGCCTGAGTGAGAAGTAGGGGTGTACCGAACTTCGGCTTCGAGTAAGACTTCGGCCGAATTTCAGCTAAAAACCAGTTATTTGGCTTCTGCTGAATGTTCCTGGAAAACGTACTCAAACCCGAAGTTAAAAAAAGAAGTTAAACTTTTTTTTAAAGTCCTCTTTCTATGATTAGCAATCTTCTCTCAGTGTGAGAGACGATAGCCAATCCTAGAAAGTAGGACAGTGGGAAAGCAGCAGTATCCAGTAAGCTCCTAGCTTACTGGCTACTGCAAGCAGCACAGGGAAACATACCCTGAGGCACTGGGACAGGGCACCGAGGCAGAGACTGGAAGAAGATGACTGAAGATAATGCCAGAGGAAAGACGGATATCGAGGCAGCATCAGGTAAGTGTAACTGTTTCATTTTAAAACAGGTCTTTGAATTCTTTATAGACTCGCACACGGGGCTTGTACGCACATTTTGGTTTCTACAGGCAGAGTTAATTACTACGATGTGGGGAGGGCTGGGGATTGCCCTGGTTCTCTGCTTCCTCCCAAGAGGGGGAGCAGAGAGCCAGGGTCCAAGACCACACTGCGAAAAGCCCTCGGACTGGTCCATTGGCAAGCAAAGTCTGATGCTGGACTCGGACGGGCAAGTGTCGGTGGTGGCCCTTCTACAGGCGAGAGTCTGAGTTACTATGTAATCTATGGCATGTTCTTTGCCCATAGGCTCTGCCACAGTATTTTTCCCCCTTTTCCAGTATAGTTATGCAGGTGGGTATCCTTCAGTAACCGGCCACAAATGCACCTCTTCCACTCCAGAACCCATCCAATCCACGTACCCCTACCCCTGCTACTTTATATCTTTCCATTGATGCACACATCTCTCAATCCTGCAAATTCCCCAGTCCTGCACCTATTACACCCCTATCAGTCCTGCCACTGTGCTACTCGGCCACAAGTGCACCTCTTCAACTCCAGAACCCATCAAATCCACGTACCCCTACACCTGCAGCTTTGTATCTTTCCACTGTTGCGCACATCTCTCAATCCTGCATCTTCCCCAGTCCTGCACCTATTACACCCCTATCGGTGATGCCACTGTGCTACCAAGACACAAATGCACCTCTTCCACTCCAGAACCCATCAGATCCACGTACCTCTACTCCTGCAGCTTTGTATCTTTCCACTGATGCACCCATCTCTCAATCCCGCACCTTCCTCAGTCCTGCACCTATATGACCCCTATCACTACCTTTGCTTCATTTCCTTGGTTCCTGCTCTCGCTTCATTCCCTACCCACACTTGCTTTCCTTGCTACCCTCGCTTCTCTTTCCTTGGCACCCTGGCTAGCCTTCCTCACCACCCTTGCTAGATTTCCTCACCACCCTTGCTTGCTCGCTTTCCTGCTGCTACACCTGCTTGCTTTCCTTGCTACACCTGCTTGCATTTCACAGCGAAGACCCCTTAGCTGCACTTCTAGCCCTGTTTGAGAGATGGGATACAAATTCCAGTGTCACCAGGGGACGACTGGCCTGTAGGCTTTGGCACACTGGGCTTCTTTTGTGTGGTATTTCCACATTTTCCCATAGGAAAAGGGTTAGGCTTGCTGAAAATTTGTAATATGGGGGCCACTTTCAAAATTATTTCCAGGTCCTCTTTTGGTTGCCAGTCCACCCCTGAGTTTGACAGCAGCATTTCAAACCTCTGCTCTTACACTAAAAAAATACACAACAGCAACAAGAATGGTCCATACAGACTAAGGGGAATGCGTTTCTGTTTTTACACATTTACATGCGCATCAATGTGAATTTAGGATGCAAATTGATATTTGTAGAAATGCCCGCTTATTTGTGCAAATGTTCAAATGGGGTTGAAAAGGGTATCTGAATGTGTGCATCCATGATGCGTGCATTCACATGCTCTTTACTGTCTTGCGGAGCAGTATTTCTCATGTGCTGGAAAATGTATTTAGAAAACCAACTATTCGCCTCACTATTTGGCTTCGGCCGAATACTTTGGCTAACTATTCGGCATTCGGCAGAATAGTAATTTCACTATTCAGTACACCCCTAGTGAGAATGCCATCATCTTGGCTCATTTTATGTTATTTGAGTATAGTGGTAGATTTAGATAGCAGATGGGGTACAGACTGAGGACTGTATTTTCTTTATTGATGACTGAGGCGCACCGTCACTTTACTTTATAGGTAGGAAATGCCTCATAGTAAAATGGACAGAAAGGCATTTTTCTTTTAATTTTCATTAAACAAATGTAACAGGTCATTCTGAGTCTGTCTCCTTCTGCTGGTCTGCTACAAGTGATTTATAAAAAAACTAAAACAGATGGGTGTGTTAATCTTGATTACCAGCGTAGGTGCTTTGGTGTGTAAAAATGCATGGTGAAAATGAATAAGACATCATGTGTTATGTATGATTGGTTGATCTTCACTAATAAATATTCTAGTTATAGAAGAGTGTAAGTAAAGCAATTAATCTGTGTAATGGACATAGTGAGTGATTGCCCCATTTTTAAAACATGCCTTTGCTGTTAATAGATCTTTGAATCTTAGCTTTTATAAGAAAAAACATCAACTTATAGACAACAATATGGTAATGCTGAGGATTAAATGTGTCATTGATAGTAGGATCTCATCATCTGCTCTCACTGATAGTCATATTTTATCCTCTTATTCAGAATCATTGTTCATGTCCCATACTGTTCTCTTATTAGAATCATTAAAACGTACAGTCTTCATTCATGCCATCAGGTGCCAAAGCGTGGCATTTGTCAATCCAAAATTGTTCTCTTCTGTCCAATCTGTTGGAAAACTCTTTATGGGGTCCATATTTCTTTACTACTTCCAGAATCTGAAATCAGATCTATGAAATGTTATGATGATGCTCCATCCACTATTGATACAGATGAACTTGTGTTTCTCTTTCTTACATTGGACCTGTGTTCATTCCTTCGTAGTCTCCCACAACACCCCAAAATCTTCTCACACAGTCCAAAATGAATTCCCCATCTACCCCGCCCCTAACAGCCACAGCTCACCATGTTTTGACTCAGCACCAGGCCCTTGGTATCGGAGTGATGCTGCAACCCTGCAGGGGATTCTTCACAATGAAATGAGGAGCCGAAAAGATGGAAGGTGGTTTGTGGATTTGTCAAATAATGTGTAGCATGTTGGCCTAACAAAACGGGTTAGGGTGGGATGGCTGCAGGATGGTGAAGAGCATTGTGTTGGCAGCAACAAACAGGGATTTTGGGGTTGTGGAATAGATAACACAGACTGTAATCTCGAGTTTGCAGTCTCCCTGGCCCCTTGCTAGCTCAGGGTGTCAGAGGGATTTCCTTACTTGTGCCACAGCTAAAGAATGGGACCAGGGCAACAACAGCCATGATATAGAACTATCCATCTGCCAGGGAACATTGGTGGATAACCACTGCTCAACTCCCTTAAAAAACTAAAAGTCCTATAGAAGGATCATGTAAACAAAAGTACAGAGAAAGCAAGGTTAACGCTGGAGACCAATAACATGCAGAAATCTGGAGCTTGGTCAGATTGGGTGAGTGTCTGTTGGTTTTTAACTGAAATCAAGGCCTGGAGGTTTTTAGTTGCCTTACTCTGTCAGATTGTGTTTTTTGCATCAACAGAAGTCCTGGTCTCTTTCTAATAATAATGAAGCATTACTACCCGTTCTGGCACGCCAGAGAGGGTAGTAACACTATTAGCACCCCGGGTTGCCTATCCGTTAACCTGGGGTGCTGAAAGCGTGGCAAACCATTCATTCAAAGGAAATACTCACTAAATATGGTTACCATGGATCTGGAAGATGGGAATCCGTATGGAGACCCTCTTCCACTTCCCTGATGGCCACAGAGGATACTGAGTGGAGGCAGCTGCAGCAGTGGTGTGTGCTGCTGCTGCACTAAGCAGGTAAGTGTGAGGGTGTTTAATTAAAGAAAGTCAAGGAAGAGAGGGTGGGGAATAGATGGCGGGTGGGCGAAGCAGCCATCAGGTGGTTCGGAACACAGGCTTGCATTGGTAGATGCAGCCCACGCTCTGAGCAACATGGTTGGTTGCACACCCGTTTCAGGGTGCTAATTATTATTATTCGTTTTTTTTTATTCTGCACCAGCTCACCATCACAGTAGACTAAGAGCATGTAAATCTTGTCTGAGTTAAAGTGCATTAAGTCCCATCCAGGGACAGGTGGGCCGTAGTTTGCTTAGGATGCTTTGATCAGAAAATGGTGTAATTTAAGGAGAGAGATGTGTAGAAGAAGAAGAAAAGGTGTTTAAACAGCTGCTTCACAGGTGGAAATTGTTGTACATTTAATTTTTTTGTAATGTATGGGTGTCTGAGGGACTCGAGATGTGTTCGGGCTATCCTAATGATCTGCAAGCAATGTCAACACTTAAAGGACGTTCCTCTGCTGGTAATAATAAAAGTCCTGAACTACTTCTTCCTCTTTAGACTATCATGAGCTGTGAAGCAGTATTTGCTATCAGGCTTCCATGCAAACTCTGTGTTCATCAGCCCTTTGTAGTCTTTTTGCCATGAGAGACTGACAGAGATAGTGTCACACTCATCCTAGCCCCTCAGGAAGGCTTTCCAAGAATAGTGACACTAAGAGTTGCATAGGGGCTTTTGATGGCAGGGCCCTGCATTGCCATGTCTGGCGTAAAGGCCGGTAGAGATGTTGGTGTATGTAGCTGCATTCTTCTTTTCTCTTTGCGGGTGGTGGGGGGCCTTTACTGTGACCTAGCAGCGCTCTGGTCAGTTTTTTTTGTCCTGGAGTTGTTTGGGGGAAAATTGTGGGCTCAGAGCTCGAACAGTGCTTTGGACATACCAGGCCAAGCCACACCTGGCCTCCCTGCTTTAATCCTCACCTACTGAACTTCAATGCATAGAAATGGGAGGGTGGGAAAGTGAAGATCCTCTGTGGGGCATGCAGGGGTGGCAATCTAAGGCTTGAGCGCACCAGGAACAAAGAAAGAGCACATTCTCCTTTTATACCCATTGTTCCCATTGCACCCAAGTCCTGCACTGGGCTTCCACACCTGGGATCTGATGATGACACCATCACACCACTCAGTGCTGGACCCTGAACCCTTAAAGGCTTTCGCCCACGCCACCTAGCACATCACCCCGTATGCAGGCAGAGCTTATTATGATTCAAGGCACAGGGGGCAAAGCCACAGGGGAGTAAATACACCACAGTTAATGGAAGGCATTTGTATGAATTTATTACAAAAAATGCAACCAAAAAGTTCATTTATACAAAAAATATACAATTTAAAACAACATTGCACATCTAATAACACATATTTCCAGAGGCCCAGGACCCCTGGAGAAAATGTTCTAAATGGGCATGGGGGCGCATATTGCCTTTCATCGCTCTATACCACGGCTTCCATTTCTTCTGTCCCTTCATGTGAAAAAACTCTTACAGCCACAGTGTCCACTACTTGAGAGGAATCGTCCCACCTTCTTTTATTTCAGCCCACCACAGGCGGTGCGATTTCTGTCACAAATGGCTCAATAATCTCTCCCAATCTCAGAGGCTGTTGGCCTATGGCTGGCTGGCTGGCTGGCTGTCTGTCTGTCTGTCTGTCTGTCTGTCTGTCTGTCTGTCTCTCTCTCTCTCTCTCTCTCTCTCTCTTTCTCTCTCTCTCTCTATCTCTCTCTCTCTCTCTCTGGTTTGGTTTAAAACCTCCACCCTAACACAGGCATGCCTAACACCCAGTTAGTAGATACAGAAGATTGACACCTATCTTCTATTGCTATCTTCTGCTAGAGATGAGGACCTAAACGCTGAACGCCTTATCCCACTATACTCCCTCAGTGACTTCCTAACTCTCCCTATATTATCCAATGATTGGTGTTCTAATGGGCATTGGGATGGTACCTTGTATTACCCTGTTTGATTCAGGCTATCTCTAACACACCCACTCACACCTCTTCCTTTCTGCTCCTACTACTTCGCCTGTCCTCCTGACTACTTCCAACAATCTTCTGCCCCCTTTCCATGTTACACTTTTAGGTCTTGCCGTCACCCTTTGAGGATACTCCTGCTTCCATGGCTACTAACCCCTCCTTCACACTAATACTCCTCTCTTCTAACCTACTACCCCCGCCCCCACTCTATTACTACTTTCTCCTCCTACTCTACTACTCCCTCCTCCACACTACTACTCTGCTCCTCCAGCCTACTATTCTCACCTTCCCTCTACTACTCTCGCCTCCACTCTGCTACTCCCTCCTCCCACTCAACTACTCCCTCCTCACACAACCGCTCCCCTCCTCCACACTACTATGCCAGTGCTTAATCAGCCTTTTCCTTTTCAGCGCACAAGTCCTTCCTAAGTGCTCGAGACCCCGTTAATTGCCATTCCTGTGGAAAGCTCCCTGGTGGTGTTTTTGGGAGGTTGGGGTGGTGGTGGTGGTGCGGGTGTGTGTCTCTTTATTCCCGGCCCTCCAGTGGGATGCAGGCCTCCTGGCCGCTTTTACTCGGCGAGGCTTTTCCGCCTTCACATCTCCTTGCCGTGCAGCGCTTGCGAATGCCGATGATCCAGTGCCTGGGAAATGTCTATTGACGTTTACACGGTGATGGCGCTCTAAAACCAACCAACCTTTGAAATTTGCACAGACAACAAAGGAGTGCTAAAAACAGTATGCTTGTGGACTTCTCATGCCATGCATGCGAGAATTGAGCTTGGTGTGCCTCCTAATCACATTAATGATATGTGCTGGTGTCTGCTCTCTGCACACACAGTGCTTTTCCGTCTGGGTTGCGCGCTGCAAGGGTAAGCGTGTTAAGCAGGCCTTCAGCCGGCTATCTGCTCGCCGCTCTATTTCTGGCTGTATTGTATTCAGCGAGGGTGAGTGTTTACTCTCCGACCTCCACAGCAGTCTTCTTGCTCCTGCTCAATTGCAGTCTGTTATTATATACTGCAGAGGAGAGCACTCCCCGCCTTGCACCAGTTATCTGTTTCAAGCTGTGATATTTACTGCTTTATGGTAGTGTGTAGCGCGATTTATGCTACGGATGTGACTTTTCGGCACTTTGGGACGTGTGAGAGGAACAGTAGGGTTGCCGTTAGTAAAATGTTGATTCTTTGATGCAGGTAAGTCGGAAAATAATGTGATGTGTGGGTGCCATGGTTAGAGCTCAGGGCAGGAACACTTGTTTGCCTTCGTTTTTTTAGTCCGTATTGTGTTCTCTAATGAGCCTTTAACCAGGTAATCAGTTGCTGTCCTTTTTCCGGGGTCTGACTGGGGCATAACATTGGCTTGGGCATCAATTACAAATTGTACCACAGTGGCCAACCCCCTTACTAACGTGAGCAGGGGTTTAGATTCTATTGAGCGATGCATGAATTATGCATTATGGTATTTGAGTGCGGATCTAGCTCCGAGAAGCAGCGGAGTGCTTTACTGAGGTATACACCAATAGAGATAAATAACGGAACACTTTACAGATGTGTACAACATTACAGATGTACAAGTCCTTTTCATATACAGTGGCGGTAGGATACAGAGGGGGGACAGAGAATGGGATACAGCTGTACCAGGTAGCGGGGAGGAGTGGGGTAATGGCCGAGGTGTTGAGGAGAGACTCCTTGAAGAGGTGGGTCTTGAGTTCCTTTCTGAATTGTGGGGGCAAGTCTGATGCTGATAGGGAGGAGATTCCATACTCTTGGGGCGTAGACAGAGCAGGCTTGTTTTCTGATCCTTTCTGCACCAGCAAATGTATAGTCTGCTCATGTCCTGGCTTCTTTGGGTGTGCTGTAGATGCAGAGTTTCTGCGCAAGGTAGCGTGGTGACTTGAGGGCGACTGCCTTATAGATGATGCAGCAAGACTTGAAGGAGATTTGTGGAAGCCAGTGAAGGTCGATGAGTGCCGGGATGATGTAGTTGTATCTGCGTAGATCCTTGATGAGGCGTGCAGCCGCGTGCAGGACACTTCTCAGGGACACAAGGGAGGATGGCGGGAGGCCTTCGAGGAGTGCATTGCCCCCATCCAGGTAGTATAGGACCAGTGCTTGAACGGTGGATCTAAAGCTGTCGGGAGGGAGGAAGGGCTTGACTTTTTGCAGGCGGGTGAGCTGATGCTGTCTGTTTTCATGGCTATGTGTGTCTTGAAGCAGAGTTGTTTGTTGATGTGGAACCTGAGGACTTGGCACACAAGGTGAGCTCGGGTGTGAAGCCCTCGGAGTTCATGGTTGATAGCCAGGTCTGTATGTCTGGGTGTTCGGTGGTGTAGGTGGGGAGTAGGAATTCGGTCTTGGAGGGGTTGAGCTTGAAGTAGGCACTGGACATCCAAGACTGGATCAGCGAGAGGCAGGTTTTGAGCCTATGAGTGTCCTTGATGGAGTCTATCTTTAGGTATAGCTGTGTGTCGTCGGCGTATTGGTGGAGGTGGATGTTGTGTGTGACTTGGAGGACTAGCAGTGGCTCCATGTATAGATCACTGGGGAGAGCATTAATGTCTTCTTTTCTTCAACTAGCAGCAAAGATTGAAATGTTTTAAACTATTTTGAAACCAGAAACATTTTAAGACAACCATAAAGAAAACTTTAAATGGCTGTCCCAATCTAAGAGGAGGCTGAGGAACTCCATAGACAACCAGTCGCAGTACTGGAGTATAAAATACACTCCAGTTAGTCCTTCTTTTCTGTGGCTGCAAGAACATTTCCAGACAACCAAAACGGACCCCAAATTAGGACAGCAATCCATCCCAGTGGGGAGCTCCAAGAACTCCTCTGGATACCTTCCACCAACTCTGGTTGAGCCGTGAACAATCCCTATTCAAACACAAACTAATAAAGAAAAACCGGAATGCTGGAACCACTACACCTACCATAACAAGTAAGTGTTTTCCAACTTTATAGCATTATACTTTCTCAACCCATGTGTGCCCTTCCCCATCCATCCCACTACTAGCCTGTGCCAGCAGTTGCTGCAGCGCCAAACATGTGACATGGAGCAGCAGCAGTGTGATGGGCTGCTGGTGGGCCGATCTAGGTAGGTCTAGCACTGAACTGGCGCGGGGCGCGCGTCCACACTGCGGGGCAGTGCCGGCGGCGTGTCCGCACCGCGGGGCGGCACCACGCCCGGCATTATGGGGCCAATATTTTTTGGGCACTGGCACTTATTATTTTACAAATTAAGCACTGACCTGGACGATTGGTTGACCAGGGCGCACTCTCCCGAGCAAGTGCTGGATCATCTGTCTGTCACCTGCCACTCCCTTCACAGGCTGGGCTTCTCCCTCAACTTAAAGAAGTCCCACTTGACGCCAACTCAGCGGCTCCAGTACTTCGGAGCAGTGCTCGACACATCCCTGAGGCAGTGTTTTCCCCCCAGGAGAGGGCTCATCACATTCTGCAGATGGTGCACAAGTTTCAACATGCCCAGAGTCTCCGGGCGTTCGAGTTCTTGAGGTTGCTCGGCCTCATGGCATCCTGCATTCTTCTGGTGCCAGAGGTCAGGTTGCGGATGAGATCTCTGCAATGGGCTCTCAAGATGCAGTGGTCACAGTCCTCCGGTAGGATGTCCGACCCTGTTCAGGTGCCGCCTTCGGTCGCTCAGAACCTTCTGTGGTGGGCCGTCGAAGGCAATCTGATGAAGGGGGCTCCATTTTGGCTACCCTGGCCAGAGGTGATGATCGTGACGGACGCATCTCTCACGGGATGGGGAGCTCATGCCAACGAGTTGACAGTCAGCGGTCGTTGGTCTCTGTCGGAGTCCAGACTCCATATCAATCTGTTGGAGCTGATGGCCTCAGACTTGCCCTGAAGGCTTTTCTGCCGACTGTGCGAGGGAAGAATGTCCTGATTCTGACGGACAACACAGTGGCCATGCACTACCTCAACAAAAAGGGGGGGCAGGGTCACTTCCTCTGTGCAGGGAGGCGATGCAGCTCTGGTGCTGGGCCATCCAGCAGGAAATTTTCGATCTTGGCAGTTCACCTGGCCAGAGACGAAAACGAGACGGCGGACGCTCTGAGCAGGCAGAGCGCGATCTCTCATGAGTGGGAGCTGGCTCAGGAGAATCTCCTGGAGATCTTCGCCCTTTGGGGGACCCCACAAGTGGATCTCTTCGCCTCCAGTGTCAACCGGAAGTGCGAAATGTTCTGCTCGCGGGAATTCCCTCCAAGAGGAGCTATAGGGGACATGTTTGTGGTGGAGTGGTCCTTCCCACTGCTGTACGTGTTTCCTCCAGTCCCCGTCATCCCACAAGTGCTGCAGAGGTTACAGAGGTTCGGTTCCCAGATGACCCTCATTGCTGCGGCATGGGCCCAGAGAACGTGGTACCCAGACCTTTTCGACTTGTCCATCTGCCCTCCACGTCGTCTTCCCTACCGAGACGATCTGCTTTCACGGGAGGGGGGTCAGGTTCTCCATCCAGAAGTCAGATCCCTCAACCTTCATGCTTGGCTTCTGAAAGGTTGAGGTATAAGGATTGGGACCTCCCTGAAGACGTGATGGAGGTGTTGCTTTCAGCCAGACGGCCTGCAACAAAGTCCCTGTACGATTGCCGTTGGAGAAAGTTCTGCAACTGGTTCAGGATTAAGAATGTGGATCCTTTTTCATGTGACATTCCTGTGGTTCTGTCTTTTTTGCTTTCGTTAGCCCACAAGGGCCTGCAACTGGGTACCATTAAAGGTAACCTGGCGGCGCAGTCCATATTTAAGCGCTCATCTGAGAAGTGTTCTTATTTCAAAATTCTTTTCATTTCTCAGTTTCCCAGGTGCCCGGTTGGGATTTGAACCTTGTTCTAAAATTCCTAATGGGTGCTCCATTTGAGCCTTTACATTCTTGTCCTTTGAGACCGTTAACCCTTAAAACTGTATTTTTAGTTGCGGTTACTTCCGCTCGCAGAGTGAGTGAGTTGCAGGCACTTTCTGTTTAGCCTCCCTTCACGGTGTTTCATAAGGACAGGGTTGTCCTTAGGGTTCATCCTTCCTGTCTTCCGAAAGTGGTGTCAGAATTTCATTTTAGCCAGAAGGTCATTCTTCCGGCATTTTATCCTCCTCCGCATCCTGGTAAGGAAGAGGAGAGGCTCCATAGGTTGGATCCTAGGAGACCTTTAAGTTTCTACATTTCATGCATGTCCCGGGTGAGAGTGGACAATCAGCTCTTTATAGGTTACGCTGGAAGGCGTTTGGGACAAGCTGTGACTAAGCAGACTTTGTCTAGATGGATTATCTTGATAATTTCTGAATGTTACCGCTTGGCGGGTAAGGACCCTCCGGTCGGCTTACGTGCCCATTCTACTAGGGGTATGGCTGCCTCTACTGCCCTGCAGAGGGGTGTTCCTATTCGTAACATCTGTGAAACAGCCACATGGGCTTCGGTCCATACTTTTGTAAGACACTACTCCCTAGATTCTATCCATGGGCAGGATCTGGCCTTTGGCAAGGCGGTCCTTTACTCTGCAATTTGATTGGGCATTCTAAATTTCTATATTCTAAATACTTTTCCCTCCTCCATACATTGGTACTGCTTTGGGAGTCTGTCATAGATATGGAATACGTCGGAGGACCCAATCCCCTCGAAGTTACTCTCTTACCTGGTAACGTTCTTTCGATGGGATGGTCCGACAACGTATTCCATATCGCTCCCTCCCTACCTGCCGCGCTACAGAATTTCTTATGTGATTGCAGCTTACGTTTCTGCAAGGCTTTTTGTGGTCATACTGGCAGAAGATTGGTGCCACACGTTCTGGGGAAAAAACTACAACTGAGGCTACGGGCGTTGTGCGTCCTAATTATAACATCCGGTGACGTCGGCTCGACGGAGGCCCTCGAGGATAGCGTATCGACGTCATCGACGCAGATGCCGAAAATGTTCCAAAGCAGCACAGCTGTGGTGATTACCTGTCATAGATATGGAATACGTCGTCGGACAATCCCATCAAAAGAACGTTACCAGGTAAGAGAGTAACTTGTTCTTTGCAATTACGTTATAGCTTCAGCACAGCGTGATCTGGACAGAACATGCTGGCACAAGGAGAGCGGCAGGGATTGGGGCCCTCTCAACTGCCACTGTGCTCCAGAGGGGTAGGCGTGGCTCTGGATCTCTCCCTGCTAAATCGCCCCCCCCCCCCTGGCTGAGAGGGGGTTTCATCCCCTCTTGACAAGGCCTGACAAGGCCAGACTAATGGCCTTGTCACATGTCCCATACTAATATCTTGGTGGTGCCGTTCCTTTACCAGGTAACACTTCTCTCCTTGTACCGTTTACCATCGATTAAATATAGATTAGAAATACAACAGGGAAACAGATTAGACGAATGTGATGAGTTGGACCCATTCAGTTCATTTAGGACAGCTGACATATGGGCAACAGGAACAGGAGCCGGAGTCTGATGGATTGGTGCAGCTGTAAATGGTGGTTCAGTTGCTGCTAAAGATTTGGCGTAGTCTTAGTCAGACAATCATTTGGGAAGTGCATGACATCGATGTGCAACTGGCCCTTCTTACATTTGGCAGGTGAGGGTATAAACCAAGCATATCCACTCCAGGTACCCCCAGGTTTTGCATGTTTCTCCCTGCCACAACATCACATACCATCTTTGGTACTAAGGTCAAGATTCTACATCAAATGTCGTAATGATGTTTGTTAAATTAACTCTCCTTTTTAATCCTGTCAGCACAATAATCTAATGTTGTTCATTTTCTAGTGTTACAGTTCAACAGTGAGAAGCTTGAACGCAGGTGGCCACCTCTTTAACCTTTTCTGTTCCAGTAACGACTATTAGCTGTAATGCCCCCTGCCACGTAGGTGCCAGTACTGTTTTGCATTGGAACCTCTTGACAAAAATATAATCCCAGCGCTTAATGGAGTGGCAGACTTCCTCTGTTTCCTTCAATAAAGGATAACAGTCCTGCATGTAAATTCACTAAATAGAAGCAATGCGTTTTTGACAGTACTTAATCACATGATCATCCATCAGATGAACACTATTGAATACAGTATTGACTAGTGGGTCTTTGTGAAGATGCACCGGATGTCCACAAAGCACTTGGAAATCTTAGCTCAGTTTTCCAGTTAGCCATAGTGTGCATGCTAAATTGCACAAATTGTAGTGCCTCAGACCACTTGAGCAGAGTTTCGCTAATCATTGTGTCTGTCGACTGCCCCCGCAGAGTGTTGGTGGTGTAGGAAGTGGAGCTTCTGCTAGATATTCACGGCGGTACACAGTTTCCTAGTCAGTTGGCTGGTAAAGGTAGATATCATTTTGCTGTTAATGCTGACTGGCACCTCAAATCTTGGTGTAAATCCCTTGTCAACAGCTTGGCAACAGTTATGGCATCTGCCCCCAGCATGGAACGGCTTTAACCCATCCTGGCAAAAACGTATCTACCCATGGCTGTCATTTTAAGGCAGGACCATGGTGTTTGTCACCGCCTCTCCCCCCAACTTTCGTGGCACACCAATTCGTCCCACTCAATTGGCTGGGGCCCCTTTCATTTATAAGTCATGTCCCCCTAACATTTTCACCAAAGTTACTCCACTGTATCTACCACTACCAGAATATGTTGAAAATTGTTGCATTTGTGAACCGCTACAAAGTCATTCTGTAGATTTACAAACAGTCCATGGGGCCATAAACGTGCAGTGCTCTTAAAATTGTCTGAACAGCTTTTCCTTCGTTATTATGCTGGAATATGGCGCCTTGCCTACATTAACCCTTTGCCATGGCGAAAATAACAGAAGCTTAGCAGTCTGTATTGAGGATTGCAATCATACCCTACATGAGCAAGTCCATGATAAATATGAGTCAGGTAGGACACAAGTGCTTTTGGGGTGACCCATGTTCATCACGCCAAAGATTGTCCTGCAAGAGGCAACATCTCCTTGCGTTTTTTTCATGAGCCCAGGCGTTCCCCAGGCCAGGCTTGAAACTAGATATCAGGTACCCCTACTGTCTAAAGAACTGTCTGGTTGGTTGTGCTGGCCTATAGTCAAACATCCTTTCCCTCTGACTCCTTGAGGAAAACATCTAGGGTGTCCCTGATCTAAGTTTCCCAGGGTAGCCCCTTTTATGCCCTTGTACTCCCCTTCCTTTGCCCCTCTGTCTCTCTCCCTTTTCTACTCCTCTTGTTCTCCCACCTACTACTCCACCCACCCTCTCTCCACTCTCCCTCACACTCCTTTAGTCTCTCCCTCCGATGTGCCTACCTCTCTACTCCCTAGTTCCACTGTTTAATATTACCCTCTACTATTCTCCCCTCCCTACACTGCTATCTCTCTGCCCTCTCCACACTACAGCTCCCCTGCCCAAACTACTACAACACTCCACTGTCCACACTGCTCGTAATCTCCCTTCACACTACTGCTACTGCCCTCTTCACACCACTTCTACTCTTGCCTTTCAACACTGCTACTACTCTCCTCTCTCCACAATAATACTTATCTCCCCTCTCAACACTACTACTCTCCACCCACTCCTTCTCCCACAGTCACGCTCCTTTCACCCTTACAGTTTCCTACACATTCACTCCCTACTCTGCCTCTATTCATTTCACTCACACACCTTGCAAGCACACTCAAACCAAAGTACCAACCAATACCTCACCTTGCACACTCCTTCCTCCATCCCTTCCACATTCTTCTACATCACCTTCCATTGCTTGGTCTGTTGATCCTCCTTCTCCCTTGACCTCACCCGAAAAACGTACACCTTCCCGCTGCCTGTCCCCCCTTTTATCCTTTGCTTCTGCCTTTCCTCTCCATTGGCTCTCTCCGTCACCTGGTTCCCCGGGTCAACCTGCTGGCTTTCCTTCCTCATGGGAGGTGAGAAAAAGAAGCCCAGCCCCTTTTTGCACACAGATCTGCCAACTAAAATTAATGGCGATTATGATATGATATGAAACGGCATTCATAACGGTCCTGTACACAAGTGTTTCTAGGCGCGACAAGACAAGGAGGGGGAAACAGAGGGAGGACCAAACACCAATTTTACTAGGGCTTGTATCATTCAGATCGTGCAAGTGCAGGGAAGTGAAAGGGGGGGAAGTGCTGAGGGATGGGGAGAGAAGTGCAGGTAACTTAAATGTGCAGCTAGCGGGTGGCTCACTGCAGGTAAATCGGAAGTGTAGCCAATGGGTGGCTCATAAGTGGAGAGAGAAAGGACTGTAGGGTTACAGATACAGACCGCAAGTGCTGGGGGAGCCAAGAGGCAGTGCGAGGTGAAACTGGACATGCAGGGACCTGGGCCCAAGATCAGAGGGTGACCAGGTGACCAGGTGACCAGTGCGTGGCGCAGGCGGGACATAAGTAGGGGAGGAAGAGAGAAAGCAGAAGCGAAGAGGAAGGTCCTGAGTTGCTTGTGGTACCGGAGGTGGTTCTGCTCAAGTTTGAGAGAGGCAGGGAGGCTGTTCCAGAGGGAGGCCCCAGCCGAAGATAAAGATCTGCCCCCAACTCTCTGCTTGAAAAAGCGACTGACTCTCAGAGAGTTGGAGATGGATGAGCAGAGAGCCCGAGAAGGGAGATGTTCAGGAAGAAAGAGTTGGAGGTAGTGCAGTCCCAGGCCCCAGAAAGCATTGTGAACAATGCAGAGGGTCTTGAACTTGATCCTTGCCTGGAGCCAATGAAGAGATTTCAGAGCTGGAGAGATAGGATCCCTGGACTTGAGGCCAAGGACAAGTTTTGCAGTCCTGTTCTGGATAAGTTGTAGAGGATGGAGAGTACAGGCAGGAACATTAAGAATGAGGCATTTGCAGTAGTCCAGCCTAGAGAGGACCAGAGCTCTGGAGACAGTGAGCTTCTGGGTGAAAGTGGGAAAGGAAGAATACCTCTGAGGAGGTGCAGCTAATAGTTTGACTTCTTAGAGACATCAGAGATGTGAGGAGAGAAGGAGAGGGTGGAGTCGACCATATAGAGAGAGATGAAAGGAGGGAGCTGGTGTTCCGATGAGGAGGATCTATGTATTACTGGCATTAAGGCAGAGATCATTGACGGCACACCACTCCTGAATTGCGGCCAGACAGTCAGGAATGAGAGAAGGACAAGAGGTGGCAGAGGGGAGCCTGAAAGAGAGATGGGTGTCATCTGCATAATAGTGGTGTAACAGTGTAACGGTATAACGGTATAGCGGTATACCGTTATAGATATAGTGGAGAGCTTAATTGAACTATAATAACCATCATGTTGTTTATACCGGCATACCGTTTTTGGGCCTGCAGCTATTAAGTGAGCTTTTCAATCTGATTTAGAAAGGCTGCAGTAAGCAAGTGCTGCACAGTCTGGATCTTGCACTGTTGGATGTGGCGTCTTCCAAGGGGGCCTTGTTTGGCAGACAAGAGCATAGGGAAAGTGAGGCCACTTTAGTAAAGGCAGATTTGATGCTGTGAGCGCTCTTTCACTTTGATCAGTAGAGTCGGTTTAAAGATCAGCCGATTTGTAGTTTTGGCACCAATTTGAAAGATGGGGAACTGCACATTGCAGAATTCAAAGGGGGGAATGAACTGTATGCCCTTCTGATGCATGTCCACAAAAAACGGTAGCTCTCTAGACTGTATGAACACTGGGCCTATCAGTGCTTTGTGCTAGTATATACTCTGCCCCCCCCACTGTCCTCCCTGTAGATTTGCACATTGGCACTAGAGTTGTTGCTTCGCTTGATCCTTTACCTGCCTTCTGCATATGGCGCTGGACTCAGGGTGGACAGATTCTACATTCAATTTGAAGTATCCAGAGCAATGGGGATGAGATATTTCTCATGTCTATGCTCGATTTGTGACACCATCCATGAAAGCATTCCTCTGTCTCAACTCACATGACAAGGGTCCTAATGCCCTCAGACCTGGGGAAAATGGTAATGATGGGGCTGTGGTGAGGTGGTGGTCTAGGCCATATTTGTGCCGATATGTATTTTAACTTTGTAATTTTCAAAAAGTGTTTATGCCACTATCTTTAAGAAGGTAAATGAACATGTATTTAAAGAAATCAACAGCACCCACTGAACGCTGTCCTTTTTGGATTACATGGTCAGTGGTGACTCCAACATCAGACCTTTATAATACACCAGGCAGATGGTAAACAAGCTATAGTGATATGAACAATATGCAACCTTTCGGTGAGTGTGTGTTGGCTATGACATTTTGACAAAAGAAACACAATGACATGGGCTTTCAGACCTCACATGAGTGACTTTTCTCCCTTTAATGGGATAAAGCGTTATCAAAAGAAAGTTTTAGGACTGATCGCAGTGAGGGGTCATGATGTCCATGCTATGTACTTCCAAAATAATGCAGGTTGAGGCTGATTTTCAAAGCGATGACCTGTGACTGAACAGCAAACTCATTGCTCAAAATGTGCATTTTAACACTTCCACCAGTCACTCTTTCATTCAAGGCGATCAATGAGTGAGCTCCATGAAAGACCAAATCTGCAGCCACCTTAAATTCCTGGAGGATCAGCTAAAAAAGTGCAGAGACAAGTTTCAAAATGCTGACAATTAATGACCTTTAAGAAAATATTTGTTAAGATTAGTTAACTCCACCTGCTATACCGCGATAACCATGATATACCATCATTTGGTAAGAAGATTATCATGCCACCATAAAACCAATACCGTGACACCCCTACCGCATAACACTGAAAGTTGGAGCAGAGATGAGCGATGCAGTGGGCAAGAGGTGCCAGGTATTGATTGAACAGCCAGTGAGAAAGGTTAGACTCCTGGGGAACACCACAAGTAGAGAGAGAGATAGAAGAGAGGAAGGACCCCAGCTGGACCTGAGGTTGTCGATCAGTGAGAAAGGAGGTCAGCCAGGCCAGGGCCTAATCAGTGAGGCTCATGTTATCACAGGGTGATTGAGCAGGATGGCATGGTTGACTGTATCAAAAGCAGAACAAAGATCAAGGAGAATGAGGACAGAAGGAAGGTTAGAGTTAGAGTCAAGGTTAGAGAGTAGGTGTTCACGGATGTTCAGGAGAGCAGTTTCCGTGCTTCTGGCTGCTCTGAAGCCAGACTGGTGGCCATGGAGACAACCAACAGATTCAGTGTGCGGAGTAAGCTGGGTGATGGCCAGCTATTCCAGGAGTTTGCCCAGGAAAGGAGTGATGGAGATCGGGCGACAGTTAGCCAGGGAGGAAGGATCGGCAGAAGGCTTCTTTAGGTGTGGGGGGTGCACAAGGGAGTGCTTAGGGGGTGAGGGGAAGGTTCCAGTGGCAAAAGAGTGATTGCAGAAATCGTCCAAGGCTGGAGCAAGGGTGTTGATTTGGTCCTTGATGGTTCTGGATGAACAGGGAAGAAATTGTTTTGACAAGACTTTCATAGATCAGACTTGTCTAGAAACCTCATCAGGGGAGAACAAGGGAAAGGAAGAGAAGGGAGGAAGAGAGGCAGCCACAGGCAGGCCAGGAGTGGAGGAGGGCAGGCTAGGAGTGGAAGAGGAAGAGGAAGAGGAAGAGAGAGTGGATAGGATGTCCTGAATTTTAGTGATGAAATTAAGTTTAAGTTCTTAATGTCCAAGCTCTTGTGATTGCTCCCCGGTATATCCAAGATGCTAGTTTGACAGAGGGACCTCTCTGCTGCCCCGTCTCAAGTAAGAAGATTGTCCATGTTGATTTGGTTGCTCTGGCTGAGATTGCAGCTCGTGGGAAAAGAATGCTCCACATACTCACTGCTGTTAGAGCTCTTTTCCAAAACAAGGACCCCTGTTACATAGCACATTGGTTTGTTCAGGCGGTTGCATGGATTACTATAAGGTACAGCAGCTCTCCACGGTCTGCCCCTCAGGAATGCTGCTCGCTCATTCTTCAACCTTTGTGCTTGTTGTTTCGAGACATCCTGTGGGGCAAGAAAGAAACTGCCTACAGTGTGCAATACAAACATGGGGCAAGAGGAAATAGTTAATCGTTCAAATATGAAGGCAGCGGTAGAAAAGGCAGGGACTGGTCCCTCCAACTCGCACACCATGCCTCTGGGGCAGGACTGGCTCAGGTGAAGATCCTGGTAGGCCTTCCACCCCAGGCTGAGAGGGATGTCCACCCCCTTTTGACAGGATCATGTCTCTGATCCTGTCACAAATCCTATTCAACCGGAGCGTCAAAAAAGGGTGCCTTTTTAGCATCTGCATGTATGAATGCATTGCCATTGGAAACCTCATCTTTCAAGGGCTGGTGTGCTTCACACTTTTTAATGGTTATCCTTTTGGGCAGCATCAGTGATGCTAGTTGGTTTGCTACATACTCATGATTTTTGATTGACGAACCAGATAATGTAAAAAACCCTCTATGTTTTCATAAGTGAGCAAAATCATGTGCCATACCAAAAGTATAGGGGGAATCGGTGAATATGTTGACTGTTGTTGCTGAGCTAACTTGCATACATGTGTTAATGTCGTTAATTTGGCTGCCTGTGCCGAAGTGACCTTTCACAAATATACCACACTTTAGTACATCTACCAAGGAACAAATGACATACCCAACTACTAACCAACCTTTTTTGTCTCTGTAACAAGATCTGTCCACAAAGTGTAACAGTGCATTTTGGAATGGTGCGTCAAATAGGTTCTGTCTCGGCTGCAAAAGTTCTTCAGTGATGGCTACACAGTAATGAGGCTCACATTCATGGGGTTAGGCAAAAGGGAGGCTGGATTAAGTACTGGTCAATGTGTCATGGGGACATTTGTTGAATTTAACAGTAAAGCACAAAAAGGACATATGTTGTGTTTTCAATTTCAACAGGAAAGTGACTATGGCACGAGGGACCGCTACTTGTAAGGGTTATCCTCTCACTGTATTTTCACAATGTTGGACTGCTATGACATCTGCTGCAATGAAACCTGAGACATGGGAGCAGCTCCACCGCAACTGGATCTAAGGATGTATTGTAATATGAAAATGATTATGTGCCCTAACATAACGTTGAGTTCTAATAAGTGGACTCTCTCCCTGCATAACTGTAATATACATTTGGATGCTTTGTGTCCTTTGTTAGAAGTTAAAAGTACCAGAGTGTCTTATTTGCAAGCTTCATATGAGAAGTAAGGGATCATTTATGTACTGAACTAATACTGACAGTTCTAGGAATCTAGCATAATCTAAATCTTTCTTATGCTATTGTGAGAAAAGTACCAGTGATTCTGTGTACCATGTGATAGCATAATCGACATGCACCAAATGTCTCTGTAAGGAAAGGCAAACAGATATTGGCTTTCTGGATGTATGGGTATTGATAAAAAGGCTGATGCCAAGTCTGCTACTGTAAAATGCGTGGCTGATCGGGTGAGTATAAGAGTTAATGGTCACTGGATTAGGCAATAATGGGTAGGCTGGTATCACTAGAGTGTTAATGGCTCTAAGGTCCTTAGCGAATCTCTATGCATCACTCCCTGGTTTCTGGACTGGAAGTGTCAGGGTATTACATGGACTACTTGTGGGAACTATTATCCCTTGCTTCAGGATGGCATCTATCACAGGTGCTATACCTTCCTCAGCTTCTGGGCATAACGGGTACTGCAGGATTCTGGGCAATCATCTTGACTGAACTACCTTGATCCTGTCCAGTTCTGCATTTCTTATGCACCCTAGTTCATTATCGTGAGCAGACTAAATGGAATCAGGGACTGAATCTAATAACTCCTTTAACTCTCGGGACCCATGTTTTTCTGCAGGTCCTTTGGGTTGTGGCTGTGAGACATATAGCATCATCAGCCTTGCTTCTGCATTTCTGTCAGGGAAATTCAGAAAAATCATGTACACAATGTATAGTGCAATTTAGTTTGCATAGTTAGTCCCCACCTAATATGTTCACTGGAGTTGAAGGGCTCAGCAAGAAAGTGTGGTAGTCGGTTATGGGTCCCTGCATAATGGATACCAGTTCAGTGACAGTGTGATGTAAATGTGCATTTGATAAGTCAAAGGCATTAACAGTAACAGAAAATAAAGAAATGTCAGGGAACTAGTTGGAATTGATGTCTCATCTACTGGCTCTGTGGTAATTTAAACACAAAATAGTTTGCCCACCGTCTTCCCACTGAATATAAGGATAAGGAACACCTTTATCTACAGGGCTTAAAGGATTAATGGACAGGATTTCTCTCATGCTTTATCAGTATTGTTCCTCATCTAATGGTGTGTGTGCTTGCTTATTTGGTCTGAATTTGGGGGCATTAGGATCGGAAAATGTGCCCCGCTGGCTGACCATCCTGTGGGGCACTCCTCCCCCTTTCCAGGCCTCTACCCCTAACTTTTCCCCTTAAAGTGCCCTCACTAATGAAGGGAAATGTCCCTGGAGATTCTGCAGATGTAAAGCCATACGCCTCTTCTCTATGTTCTCTTTCTTTTGTTCCTGACATGTTATACAGTGGGTCATCGCCGTCACAAGTTCTGATAGGAATTTATTTTGCCATCGTAACCAAACCATCTTTAGATGGGCTTGCAGCTTGGGTTGCAGTCCAGTAACAAATGCATTGGCCACGGCCTCCTCAGCTGCATCCTCTGGTTTGACTATGCTTAAATGCTGGGTGCATACTATTTTAAAATTATCTAAGCAGTCCACCAATGACTCCCCTTTTTTTTGTTTGCAGTTGTTGATTTTGTCTCAATCAGCCTTCCACGGACACACATCTGTGATTGTGGTCAGCAATCTATTTCAAGCTTGCTCAAGTTCGTTTCCAGTTTTTGAGTCTGTGATTAGCCACTGGCTCTACTTTATTAGTCTCTGTCTCACCTTCACCAGCATAAGAACCCGCATGAGCTGATTCATATCAGCCCAAGCTGGAGAATGGATAATGATTATTGGATAAAGATTTGGAGTTCTTCGAGTTATCTCTGCGTTTTGTCCCTCATATGCTCGAGAATTTCTTTGCCAAGAAACTTAAGTATCAGGCGACCATAGGATGTGTACTGTCATCAGGGTTCTCTCTTCATCTGTGCCTACCACATTCCTGAGAACTCTTTTCAAAGGTGTTTGAAATTTTACAGGATCCGTCCATAGTTAGTCCCCCTTCCCATAAGAGAGACTGCAAATATGGATAGTTGTGGAATAATTGGGGGTGTTTAACTCCCCAGGTGCCGATGTCAGCTGGTGGTACCCCATCTGGTCTGGGTGTTTGGAAGTCAAGGGAGCTCGTTGGTGGATAATGGGGAACAGTTGGTCGCTGGGCAGACATGGGTTGTTGGACTGTTGGTTCCTGAAACTGTTCCAGTCCCTCCGTCTGAGAGGGCATGGCAGTCACTGTAAATGCCTGGAGTGGGCAATCGCATCATCTGCAAGTGCAACTTGCTGACCAATCATCCATAGACTTGTGAAAAACTATAATCTCTCATTTGCGGTTTCCTCATCCTGCATATCGTTTATCAACTGGCGAAAAAGCAGAGTGGGTGCCGGCCCCATTTCTTCTTCTTCTTAACTCCATTTAAGTTTTTAATGTGGTCTCCTATCCTTTCATTGGACTCGTTTAACCCTCTAATTTTAAATGCGTTCTTTTTCTCGGATGCCTCCTCATACCAGGTGGCATATGCCCCAATGTTTACAGGCAACCTTTCTGGTCTAGAGGGAAAGTACCTTTTCAGTGGAATTGGTTCTGATGATTCCCCCGCTTCCGATCGTGCCATTCCTTCAAATTCTTGCATATAGAACTATTATATTTGGTAAATATAAAGTGTGCCTGCACCCCGTTGGGTGATTTGAGTACTTGTTTAGACTATTCAGTATTTCTTTCCCTGATTTTAGTTCCTCTCACACATTTCTCTGCCACTCATAGGCCAAACACACAGTGGCACTACTACTATTTCTGCGGCTCTAAGGAGGAGGGGATTTGGGCACCTGAGACTTCGCTAATTGGTACTGATAGAGATAAACATGCAACCTCTTGTTTGTACTTCCTGTCCCTATTTATTCCAGACCCATTTTATTATGCTTTTTACATAGTAATATTTTACTAGACCAGTGTTTACTAGAGGTGCTGTGGTCGGTCAGAAGAAAGACACAGACTCTTAGATGACATATTGCATAGTATTCTATTAAAGTACCTTTAAAAGGCCTATCTTTCCCTTGCACTTTGGGTGTTCCATGCTTATATTACTAACTAAGGTGCTCATTCCTCAGTCATGAATGTCAAAATTAAACAGGTCCTCTGTCCAGAACGACCCTATATGACCCTACCACTATGAAAACTAATTTAAATCAGGAGAACAACTCCCTTCTACTGAGGGTACTCCTAGTACCAATATATGTGTTCTTTGTTAGTATTTTATTCTCAAATAGTCTCTTGTGACTTCATGGATTAGTCTCTTTAGTTCATCAACTGCATTATTAAATCTTCCTTTCTCTTTAGGAATCCCCTTTGACACTTTCTGATAGGACTGGATGTGTATCTCTTGTCGTGCTGTTAGTGTATCTTGTTAAAGTATTATTGTTCTGGTGGGTCTTCCCGCCTGGACAATTGTATATCCCATTCACTTGGGCTTCTTCTCTCAATATATAGTCCAATTGTCTAGTTATTTCAAACTCTGGTTCACACTTTGTTCTCTCTCTCAGATTGTATTTTAATTGTATAAGGTATTTAGTTACTTTCCCCTTCTCCCATGGTATTTCGTCCCACTGCTTTTCTCTTGCTTTATTTAGCTTTTCCAAGCCTCTCGTTGACTGCCTAGGCAAATTGGGTGTCACGTATACGAATTATGTGGACGACACACAAATACTCTTACCAATTACTGGAATATATGACACCGATTTTAGCCTATTAAACAAAATCTAGCCAAGGAGATAAAAACGTTAGGTGTCTACATCGACTCGTCACTTACCATAACTAGGCAAGTCAATGCAATAGTCTCTGCAGCAGACTACACCGCTAAGCTGATTAGAGCCAGCAGACCTTTTCTATCTACAGACAATTGCATCACCTTGGCCAGAGCACTTATCCTATCAAGAGTCGATTACTGCAACTCCCTTTTTGCTGGATCTAATGCCCAAAATATTAACAAACTTAAAATTGTGCAAAACAATGCTATTAGAGCAGCATTGAACGTCCCCAAACACGAGCACATCACATCAGCCAGACACAACATACACTGCCTCCCGGTACGTGGTCAGATCAAATTTAAAACTCTCGCACTTACACACAAATGCCTCTCCAAAAGCGCCCCTGCCTACTTGATAAATTAAATATCGAAAACCCAAGCCAATAGACCTACTCGCTCTACTTACACTGGTCTGGTCCCTATTCCTAGGTTCAAACGACAAAAAGCGGATGGCTCTAATTTTCCAGTGTTTGCGACCAAACTGTGGAATTCGATGCCTCTAGCTTTAAGGACAGACATGGTCCTTCCGTAAAGGACTAAAAATGTCACTGTTCTTGCAAGACCACCTCTAACTTAAGGTTGGTGGCCTTAAAGGCAGCCAACTGCTGACACACCTGAATCTCGAACCCATTCTCTGTAATCTACATATTACTCACCTGATTCAGACTGTCTGTCAACATTGTATCTATTGTAACTAATTACTGTTTCATATGACCTGTAATTAACTAATGACAATGTTGCACATTACACCTTTCTACCTAACGGGCCTGCTTCCGGATTGACTGTAACCTGTGTAACTACATGGACCTATTGTATAGGCAATGTCTGTAACCTATGTAACTATGAGCACCTTCTGTAACCAAATTCTTAAGCAACAAGCACCTAGATGCCTTTGGGCTATGTGCGCTATATAAATGGCAAAACAAATAAATAAATAAACGGTTATTTCTCTAGTATCCATAGGATTTACATCAATTAATTTTCATTTGAACTCTGTTTCACATTCTTCACTGAGACTAGTTGTTTGAGCGGTATAACGGTACCCTGGGTGCCTACCATGCTTATCGTACTGCCCGTTACCTTTGTCCCTGATGGGGGATGTCGTCGAGAGCTTTCTCGGTCAGGCACCTCTCCTTGGATCACTTTTAGGCTTTGTGCTCACCTGTTGTTTGCTGGCAGTCTTGCTCTTGGTATCGTGCAAATAGGGACAGTCCTCTCTGGCTGCCAGGACCCCCTAAGATGATACTGGGTGAACTGGCTGCCAAAGAGGCCAGTCCCCTGAGGTGAAAAAAAGCCCCTTCCAAGGGGAAAAAAACCTCTTCTGTGTCTGGTGAAGTACTACAGTAGGTGATTTTGGCGTAAGGCAGAGAGTGGCAGCAGAAGAACGCCAGGCAGAAAAAACGAAGGACTGACAGAATTAATCAAAAGAGAGCAAGAGGAGTAGTAATGAAGAACCCCAAAACAGAGTGGCCATGGGTAAAATACAGGAGGAGGAATATGAGGCAGCAGCAGGAGTAACAAGGAGGAAAGCTCTGAGGATTCAGAGCGGGCAAGGAGAAATTAGCACGAGCAGCGAACTAGCGTGTAACAGCAACAAAGTTGCAAAGTGTAGAGCTGGCATTCTGCTCCAGTATTTGTTTGTACTGGATAACCTCCTCCCTCTCCAGTGTTGGATATGCGCTGACCATTTTCAAATTGGCCGATTTCACACTGGAAATGTCAAAGTCGGCCATGGAAATGTCTTGCAGGTTCCCAGGTGTGATCAGCAAATCGGTAGCCTTTCCAATCCACTAGGTACTGCAATACTCTGCGATGGTACCGAGAGTCACATATATGAGCTACCTCGTATTCTGGTTCCGGATTTACATACACAGGTGGTGCTTTGGCAACACTCCGTCCTTTCACAGGAGTTCGGTAGGCTTCCAAAAGGGAAGAGTGGAAGTCTGGATGGATCTGGTTCCAGGAGAGGGGAAGCCGAAGGCGAAAGGCCACAGGGTTTATGACTCTGGTAACCTTAAAGGGTCCGAAGTAGCTCAGTGCAAATTACCCTCTTCTCATCCTTGTAGGTAGGAACTTTCCCGCCAACCATACTTTGTCACTGACCTTGCAGTCTGGGTTTCGATGTCTGTCGGCGTATAGTTTGGCTGTTTTACGAGTGGTGCAGAGATGTTGCCTTGCTTCATCTTGAAGTTTGTGTAAGTCTTGCACAAGTTATTCCATGGCAGGAACATTGGTGCTGGTTGTGGGTACTGATGGTGGCCATGTAGGGTGATATCCATAGTTGTAAAAGAAAAGAGAGGGGCGTATGGCCGAATGATAGGAATTATTATACGAGAATTCAGCAGTTGATAAAAGCAAAAGCTAGTTGTCTTGATTGCCATTGACGAAACAGCAAAGATATTGTTTGAGTGTCTGATTTGTTCTTTCAGTGAGGCCATTGGACAGAGGATGGTAACCGGAAGAGAGGCACGTAGAAATGCCCATGTGAGAACATAAGGCAGACCAGAACTTTGAAGTGTACTGGGTTCCACGGTAAGAGATGATATATGTAAGAAGTCCATGTAATTTGAAAACAGTAGAGAAGAAAATGTTTGCCATCTCTGAGGCTGATGGTATAGAATGACAAGGAGTAAAGTGTGCCATTTTTTTTAAGGCATCGACGGTTACCAAGATAACTGTATGTTCTCCTGAAGGCGGTAGATCTACAACAAAATCTTTAGCTATTGTGTACCATGGTTTTGGGGGCAATGCAGGTGTAGCAGCTTACCAATGGGTTTACTTCTAGGTGTTTTAGCTTGGGCACAGACTTCACAGGTTTGACAATGGTGTATCAGGTCCTTATGCATCGTAGGCCACCAGAAGTGTCGCTGTATTAAGTGTAAAGTGGACTTTGTTTCGCAGTGTTCTGTTATCTTTGAATCGTGAGTCAAAGATAATGCCTCTTCTTGTAGTTCTTCTGTGGGTAAAAGAAAACTGTTAACTTTGAAGACAAGTCCTTGTTTAGAAGTGAGAGAATGTTTACATAGGAGTTCAGGTTCTGGGTGAAGACTTGTGGCATTCCTTATACGATCCATAAATGCAGTCCGCTGACAGATGATGGTGGTATGAGGAAACATGAATTCTGAGTGAGGTTTCTGTTCTGTAGCGGTGATCAAAGAGCGTGACAAGGCATCGGCAACCAAATTCTTTGTCCCTGGGAGGAAGGTCAATCAAAACCAAAATTACAGCAAAAGATAAGCCTACCTGGCTTGACGACTGTTGCTACATTCATAAGACTGTAACATGAGTAGATTCCTATGGTCAGTTCTGATTTCGGTCTCTTTCTCTGCTCGTAAAAGGTAATGTCTCCACTCAGGTTTTGTGTTCATCGAGGGTAATCAAGATAGGAGCAGTGGTAAAAGCAGATTTTAACATCTGAAAGGCTTTTTCTGTGTCAGCGTTCCAAAGAAATCTAACTCCTTTCTTGAGAAGGGATGTCAAAGGTAGTATGAGATTGGAAAAGGAGGGTATAAACGTGCTGTAGAAGTTTGCAAGACCTGTGAACTGTTGAACTTCTTTTACTGTGGTAGGTCTTTTCCAATGCAAGATTGCTGTGACATTGCACTGGTCCATAGATATGCCATCCTTGGAAAGAATATACCCCAAATATGGAACAGTAAGAGCATCAAAAGTAAATGTGTCCAGTTTCACTTGTAGATGGTTTTCCTGTAGGCGAGAAAGCACTTTCCTTACCTGATCATAGTGTTCAGTAGATTGTGAGGAAAATACAAGGATGTCATCTAGATATATGATGAGTATGTGAAAAAGCAGATCCGCAAATGTATGGTCCATGAATCTTTGGAAGACAGATGCTGCGTTTGAGCATAACCCTATACTCATAATGACCAAAGGGTGTTAGGAAGGCGGTCTTCCATTCATCGCCTTTCCGGATCCTTATCAAATGATATGCTCCACGAAGATTTAGTTTCATGAAGATGGTAGCATGTTGCGCTGCATCCAAGATGTCTGGTATAAGGGGTAATGTGGCACTTGTATAAGATCGAACTGGATCATTTCTTGATGGCGGTGAATCAACAATCCAAGTGGCAGAGTGTTTTCAGTGATGGGACCACTTTACAAAAACCGCCCATCCACACCTTCCACAGGAATATGGTCTTGCGTCTTTTGTAAGGGTATAGACATTTGTTTGGCCCAAGCATTGTCCATGAATAAACCGCCTGTACCTGAATCCACAAGTGCGGATACTTGAATGGAACATTCTTCCGAGACCTGTAGTGTAACTTGTAAAATCAAGAGAGGAGTGTACTCCTTTAAAGTGGTGGATATGTCACTGCTGTCTTGTCGACAGGGATATTTCAATTTCTCCCGAGCCTGTATCCCAGTTCAGGTCGGGAGCTGAAGTTTTCTTTACGTCGAAGTGCTAAAGGCCAAAGGCGAAGTAGATGGGCATCAGAAATGCAATACATACAGAGACCATTTTGTCTGTCTCTGTTGCGTTCCTCAGCCGATAAGGGTCCTCAAGGGGTTCCCAGTTGCATGAGCTCAGAGGTTCCCTAATGGGTTTCTGACATGTTGGTAGTAGTAGCATGGAAGTGGCAAGAAGAAAGGTTATGTGATTTTTACATTCTAGTTTCCTCTCCTGTAGTCGGCATTCCATGTCGGCATTCCATTTTAATGATGAGTTGCATCAACTGATGCAACGTATGTGGTTGTGGAACTCGTGACAGCTAATCTTTTAGTTCTTCCAATAGCCCTTTTCGGTATAATGCAAAACATGCCTGATCCGTCTAATCCGCTTGTTACGCCAGCTGTTTGAATTTGGCGGTGTATGTCAGGATGTCTATTGACCCTTGTTGTAACTCCAACAGATCTTCCTGAGCTGAATAAGTCAAGCCAGGACGGTCAAAAATTATTTTCAAGGCTGCTATAAAACTGGCATAGGAGTCAAGAATGTGGTTGTTTAAGGAAACTAGGGTAGTGCCCCAGGCTAAGGCACTGCCTATCATATGAGTAACCATGAAGCCCACTTTTGCCATATCAGTATGAAATGAGACTTCTCTGAATGAATCTGAATGGAACATGCATCTAAGAATTCCTTTAGATGTTTTGGATTTCCTGAAAACTTGTCAAGAGACGTCAAGGTCCCGGAAAAGCATGCAGGTAAAGCATCTCAGGCTTGTAGGGCCTGTCTGAGGTAGGTGTTTTCTGCCTTAATGTTTTGCACTTCTAAAGTGAGGTTTTGCACAGCCGCCATTAGATCTTGTAACTGAGCTATCAATTCTATCAAGTCTTCTTGGTGTTGTAATCTTTTTAGGCTTTGTGCTCACCTGTTTGCTGGCGGTCTTGCTCTTGGTATCATGCAAATAAGGACAGTCCTCTCTTGCTGTGAGGACTCCCTAAGGTGATACAAGGTGAACTGGCTGCCAGGGAGGCCAGTCCCCTGAGGTGAAAAAAGCCCCTTCGAAGAGTAAAAACCTCTTCTGTGTCTGGTGAAGTACTGCAGTAGGTGATTCTGACATAAGGCAGATAGTGGTAGCAGAAGAACTCCAGGCAGAAAAAAGAAAGGACTGATAGAATGAATGTTAGAGAAGCACAGATCCACCCTACTGATGAGGTCCAACCAGACCGAAACACGTGTCTGGGGTTTCTGTTGGTACTCTTGTTCAGAGGAGAATTGCCTAGCATTTCGGTGCTGACTGCCCCAGGGCAGGACAAAGACTTATATGTTTGGGATATTTCTTCTCTGTGAAAGATAGTGAGCTAAAGACTCTGGGTAAGTCTCTTGTAACCAGGACTAATGTCTGGCAGAGGGGCTCCCAGGACCCCCCTTGTTAATTTGAATCCAAAGAGAGCAAGAGGAGTAGCAATGAAGAACCCCAAGACAGAGGGGCCGCAGGTAAAATAGTGGAGGAGGAATATGAGGCAGCAGCAGGAGTAACAAGGAGGAATGCTCTGAGGATTGAGAGCGGGCAATGAGAAATTAGCGGTGATCTAGCGTGTAACAGTAACAAAGTTGCAAGGTGTAGAGCTGGTGTTCTGTTCCAGTATTTGTTTGTACTGGATAAAGCTCCTCCATATCCAGCGTCGGGTACGTGGTGGCCATCTTGGGATTGGCCGATCCCACACTGGAAAGTTCAAAGTTGTCAGCCATGGAAAGGTTGGCATGGTGTCTCACGGAGCGATGCAAAGAGTAACCCTTCTTCCTAGGGCGCAGAAAGGACCATAAGGGACATCGAGACATGATAATCAAAGACCACTGTTTGTTTTGTTTCGCTGGTATCTCTCTCTCCGCCGTCACTTGTTTCTTGGTAGTGTCCCGGAACTTCACTGTGTGACTGGACACAGAGTGGCTCGCTTATTCCGGTTGGCTCATTGATAGTTTGTAGATATACTATCCATCACGTCTTCGCATTTGCGGTCTCACCACCACCCTTTCACAGGCTCTTGCCTGGCTTTTTTCTCTCAGTTCACAGTATCGTGGGTGCGCTGCACTGCGTTCCCAGGCGAGTTCAAACCTTGCAGGCTTGTGGGTTTCGGTCTTTCCCAGGTATGACGTAGCATGAGACTTCCCAAAGCCTAGGTTTGTCCTTGTCTCTCTCCACTCGTTGCCTTCTCACGCAGGCCTCAGTAATCAACCTTCTCGTCCCGGTAGATTGGTCATTTTTATTTAAGGGACTTGCTTGTATTCTCATTAAATAATGGCATCAGTGTTGTGTTTCCTCTTCCCAGATTTGATATTTTATATCTTCTGGTCCTTTTGAGTATCCCATGTAAGATACAATGGGCCTCATTACAAGTACTCCGGTCCGGAATTAACACTGCCGGTAAAACCATACCGGCACCGTTTGCATGTCCGCGCAATCATGACCCGCGGCCCCGGTAATAGCACCACCCTAAACCGCCACCGCGGAAATAGGGTTCCCCTTAATTCCGCCTGCACGGAAACCCCTCCGTTACCGGCAACACGAAACACCGTGAGCATCACAACTAGCGCGGACACGGAAATACCGGGAAAAAAATGGCGGAAATACCGTGATCACGGTGGCGGAACCGCCGCCACCGCGAACATGGCGTTATACACTGCCGGCTGAACTGAATCAGGGCACAGGTGCACCAAATCAGCCCAGCTGGACCTAGCAGGCCACTGGGAGCCTACAAAAGGGCCACACCCAGCCCAACACAACACAGAACCATGCAGGCAGCAGGGCTAGTAGCACTGGGACTGGGCCTACTCAACCAACAGGCAGTACTGCACATGGTGGCAGCAATGGCGCAGAGGAGGAGGCGTAGGCGGAGGAGGCGCAGGCGGCAACCAGCCAACCCTGCAGCTATGGCAAACCCCATTGCCCAGCCAGCCCGACCCCGCTGCCAGCCACCAATACCACGCATCAGGGCCTCACCCTGGAACCTCACCCCAGGACAGATCCACACCCTATACCGGCTGGACCGTGCAACAATCATGCACATCACCGCCATGATTGAGGACAACATCAGCAGCCTAATTGACACCCCCACCGCCATCCCCCCCCTCTTGAAGGTTGTCTCAGTTCTGCATTTCCTTGGCACTGGCACCTATCAACACACGGTTGGTGAGCTGCACGGCATATCACAACCGTGTTTCTCAAAAGTCCTGGTACAGGTACTGGATGCCCTGTTGCGCCATGTGTCGGAACACATAGCCCTACCCCGCACCCTCCCCGAGGTCATTGCCACCAAGTTGGCCTTCCATGCCATGGCAGGCATGCCAAATTGCATAGGCGCAGTTGACTGCACCCACGTCGAGCTGACAGTACCACATGCAATTGAGGCGGTGTTCCGCAATAGGAAACAGTATCACTCTTTGAATGTCCAGATGGTTTGTGATGCCATGCAACTGATTACACACTGCTGCGCACGTTTCCCAGGCTCATCACATGACTCAATGGTACTGCGGAATTCTACGTTGCCACGGTACATGGAACGCTATGCCGGACACAGCACATGGCTATTGGGTGAGTACAGCTGACGATGCTACAACCCTGTCGGAGTGGTGTGTGTGTGTCCAGGCAATGAGCATTGTGAGTGTGCCGCTGTGACCGCACATGCATCACCCCCCTTCCATCTACCAAATACACAGCGGATGCCAAACATCATGAAGGAAGACATGACAGGGCACCACAATGTGCCCGTGCACACGCTGCCACAGCCAATTCCGTCACTGTCCCATGAAGCCTGTGCCACTGCAGACACCCACCCTCAATTGAAACACTGCCCCAAAAAGCACGAGAGGCGTGCAAATGATACGACGAGTATTTACTACTTCCGTACAGTGGAGTCACTCTGCCATGTGTGGACAGCACTGCACCATGACATGCACACAATCAAATGTCACCCGCAGGGCACAGCAAACATGCAAGTTAATGTGTAGGCCCATATGCAGTCAGCGACATTCCTCGTGATGGCCAAAACATACCTCCAGACACTGCATGGTTCATATGCATGAATGAATGATGATACAAGAATGCACAGCAGCAGATGAGGACATGATGCCACAAACACTGACATGTTCCCCCATCTACATCCCATGTAGGTGATGCGGGATATGCACTCACGCCATGGTTGATGACACCTGTACGGAGACCAAGGAACAGGCATGAAGAGGCATACAATAGGGCACATATCCGCACACGTGGAATGATTGAGAGGACATTTGGACTGCTGAAGGCCCGTTTCCGCTGTCTGAGCAGATCTGGCGGATCACTGCTGTACAGCCCAGTGAAGACGGGCAAAATCACGCTGGTATGTGCCATGCTGCACAATATATGCCTGCGCAGGAACATCCCAATGCCACCAGACGCAGATGAGGAAGATGGGGATGGGGATGGGGATGGAGATGGGGATGGGGATGGGGATGGGGATGGAGATGGGGATGGAGATGGAGATGGGGATGGGATGGCACCGCCTCCCCCTGGGGGTGCACATGATGGCCAGAGAGCACGGGATGCCCTGATTCGCATTTACTTTTGAGTCACAGCACATTCACAGTAATGCACAAACATGGTGACGACAATGAATTAATAGTTGCACTGCAAAATAAATGATCAATGTCCACACATGTATGTCTTGATTTGAAATGGTGATGTATTGATGTAATCACAACAGGGAAGAAGGTGCATTGGTTAGGGAAGCTGTACACCCGGGGCCACCCACCACCCAAACGTGCCCACCCCCACCCAGAGCCCATTGTCCAAACCCCCAAAACTACCTACCCCACCACCCAAACGTGTCCACCCCTCTCACACCCTTGTAGTCCACATGTGTCCTGCACTGCCCCACACACATGCCATCACTTCCGTGTGCGCTTCTGTGCAACCTTGCCCAAGGGACCCGTTAGCCTACTCGAGCGCCTCCTTGGACTGGCAGTAGTGGAGCTGGATGGGGTGGTAGTGTTTGATTGGCCAGAATCAGGGATTGAGGGCATCCGTGCCAGATTTGCCTGTTGGCCAACCAACATGGCCTCCACAAGCCTGGAGGTGTGGTCATTGCCCTCCCGCACATGGCGTGCAAGGGTCACTATGGTGCTCGCAAAGCGTCCTATGGACCTCGACAGGCGACGCACTGAGGCGCTGTAGCTCTCCCTCTGCAGCCTGGATTCCTCTAGCTGCCTCTCCACCAGCTGGGTGAGGGTAGCCTGCTGGTCCTCCATCCGCTGCATGCGGGCATTCAGTTCGGCCATGGATGGGGTGGGCGACCTCATGGGACTCCCCAGTGAAGTGGGGCTGAACCCCAGCTCATGGAAGGAGCCCAGGTCTTCCAATGTGGGCATCTCCCCCTGTGGCCCCGTTTCCGAGTGCTCTTGCGGGGCACTGTTATCACTGCAGGCCGCCCCCTCTGCAGTGCTGCTGCCTTCGGTGTTGTGTTGGGTGGCCATGATAGGTTCCTGTGGCACCTGTCTGGACTCAGCCAGTGTGGAGATGGTGGGGATGTTGGTGGTGGTGTGCTGCACATCTGTAGTGGCTGGTAATGTGGCCAGAGGTGCAGAACTGCCGGCAGCATCCTCCTGTGTGGTGGCGGTGGCTAGTGTACTTGCCGATGCTGATTGGCTGGCCTGTTGTGCAGTATCACTGTCACTTGAAACGGCTGTGGGGACACAAAGGGCATGCAATTAGTGTTGTTGTGGTGGCAGATGGGTGCATCACATGCGTCATTAAGATTGTACATTGAATAGTGTTAGTCACATGCATCTGATTGCTGGTGTCTGCATTCAGTGATATTGGTTGCCATACGGATCATAATGGGTCCTTTGGCCCACACATGCACTGCCTGGGGGGGGATTGTTAATGGGTCCTTTGGCCCACACATGCACTGCCTGGGGGGGGGATTGTTAATGGGTCCTTTGGCCCACACATGCACTGCCTGGGGGGGGGGGATTGTTAATGGGTCCTTTGGCCCACACATGCACTGCCTGGGGGGGGGATTGTTAATGGGTCCTTTGGCCCACACATGCACTGCCTGGGGGGGATTGTTAATGGGTCCTTTGGCCCACACATGCACTGCCTGGGGGGGGGGGATTGTTAATGGGTCCTTTGGCCCACACATGCACTGCCTGGGGGGGGATTGTTAATGGGTCCTTTGGCCCACACATGCACTGCCTGGGGGGGGGGATTGTTAATGGGTCCTTTGGCCCACACATGCACTGCCTGGGGGGGGGATTGTTAATGGGTCCTTTGACCCACACATGCACTGCCTGGGGGGGGGGGATTGTTAATGGGTCCTTTGGCCCAGTACTCACAACTGCATATTTACATGTGGCATTCATGTTTGGGCACTTACCGGCATCTGCAGGTGGGCTCACTCCTGCCTCAGCCTGCCCAATCCCATGGATTCCCTCTAGGTGGAGGACGCTGCTGCAACGCTCCTCCCATGCTTGCAGCCTCAGTGGGGAAGGGGGTCCTCCGCCTGTCCCACTGCTGCGTTGGCGGTGCGTGGAAATGAGGTTGCGTACCCTCAGCCTCAGGTCGTCCCAACGCTTGTGGCAGTCCTTCACGCTCCTCACTGCCACGCCCACAGCGGTGCACTTGCGTGCAGCTTCGGCCCACACCTCCTTCCTCCGCTGCTGTGTGGCACGCCGTTGGTCGGCGCTGAACAGCATCTCAGCATTGTCCACAATGTGCTCCACCAAGACGGTTAGCTCCGCCTCGCTGAAGCGCTGTTTGCGCTGCCTCTGAGCAGGAATCCTGGCAGACATGCTTGTGGTCCCTTTTGGCTTCTCAGAGTCAGGATTGTGCTTGTGCTGGCTCTGGATGGCAATGGATTGTGCTTTTATATGATGGCCGCCTCTCTGTTTCCTGTTTTGGCGATCATGGTATTTCCGGTTCCGTGTCCGTGGCGGCGGAGGCGGAAACGGGTTTTGCGCCACTTGTGGCTTCGTTATTTCCATTTCCGTGGGGTATTCCGTGACGGCGGTAACAACGTTTCCGAGTCCGTGTGGTGCGCGCGACCGACAGCGTGTAATCGGGCGGTTTTTCCGCACCCTTGCGGACACGGAAACGTTTTTACCGCCATCACGGATTTTGCACGGTCCCGGACTGGCAGGTTGTAATGAGGCCCAATGTGTCCAGCTTTAGAGAGTTCCTTATGGGAACAGGAGTACTTATCCCCTAAAGGGCAGTCTCTCCCGTTGAGGTCCCACTTGCCTCAACCTCTAGGGAGGGTGTTGCAGAACAGGCTCACCTCCCTAGCCTCACAGGGGGGCTCTCACTTAGGGAGAAGGGACAAAATCCCTTGATTTGTCATAGTGCGTATTCCTGAATGCACTGTTTTTTTTATAAACTGACCAAGCGCTGCTCTTTACCGTTATTTTGTATCACCAGATATTCACTAGAAATTATCAAAATGAACTTGAAATTCTGAATCATATCTTGCTACTGAGCTAAAGCTCTTGCCCACCTTAACCAGCTATGAGAAAGCACCATTTATGATCAGCCTCCTCTCGACTACCACTCTGGAGTTTGGTAATAAGGACTCCTGATCACTCCTCTAGGTGCACTGGAGGTGTTCAGTAGAAAGCAGTCCGCAAGTGAACGGCAACATGGCAGAGTCGCAGTGCCAGGTTGTCAGAGAAACCACACCCACAATACATCACTAGAGTACCAGAACAGACCTCAAAAACCTGGCCAACATCCACCTTTATAGGTCATGATACCATGACGAAAGTGAAATCTAACAGCCATTTGGAATTTAAAGGCCTACATAGTGGGAACTACATTGAGTCCATTCAGACCTTTTCCCAGTAGTTGACGCAGATTACTATTAAACTAGTCACATGACAATTCCTTTTGCCCGCTTCTGCCAAAAGGAGTTTATCAAACCAACCTTTCATTGCACCTCCTCGTTATCCCTTCACATTGTCCACTTTGAACACTGGTCTACTCTAGTTTATATAACATTATACACAGCTAAAAATGAGAGTGAGCACACGGTGGTACCATTCATTTATAAGCTGCTGCCATAGCCCAGTTTTATTGCATTAACTTTTTTGAGGCCCATAAATACGACCTCCACCTATACAGGTCACGGCCCCATAACAAAAGTGGTACTTTACAAGAACCTTCTGGGACTGAAAGGCCTGCATAGTGGGAACGCACCTCCCACACCATCGAGTCCATTCAAACCTTTTCCCGTAGTCCGTCGTCGACTCAGATGACCATCAAACTAGGCACATGACAGTTTCTCTTGGACCTCCCCCAAAAGGAGTTATTCAATTCAGCCTTTCATAGCATTTCCTCATATCGCTTCACAATCTGCACCTTGACCTCTGGTCTACGCTAGTGCAAGTTAGCAGTTTTGAATCTCAGTCTACACATTGCAGAGAAACAAAAGATGGACATAAAACAAGCATTACCAAATAGCAAACAGTTAGGCATTTTAATATGCAGTTAAAAAGAGTCCTCTGGAAAAAGAAACTGTGCGCTCATGAGAAAGCACAAACGTTGAACTTATTCAGGTAACCCATTTAAAAGGCTCTAGGAAAGGGATGTTACCCTAAAAGTGCCACCTAATAGGCACAACTAAAAATGAGTGAGCACAGGGTCGCACCCTTCATACATAGGCTGACCAGACCAGACCACCTTGACGTTACACACTTACCAGGGACTTTCCATGTTCCAATTTTATTGTATTACCTTTTTTGAGGTCCATAGGTTTTAATGTCATGCCACTTCATTTGATATTTTATGTACATGGCACCGCCCCCCTAACCATGGGATCCATGGGACTATGAATGCCCCTTGAAAGGCTATACGACCAGACTTGGCACTTGGGTAGATGGTAGGTGTGGTGTCACGTGCCCGGCTACGGCACGGTCACGTGACGCAGTGTAAAAATAACTGGTGGTAGGAGGCCAGTCCGGGTTTAAGCACCACCCGAGCGAGTCGTGTCTCTTCTGTGCTGCGACCCGCCCCTGCGCAGCATCGTTGGGCAGGCCGGCCCAACTCCCAGCGCCAGGCGGGAACTGCCACGCTTATTATCACACTGGCGACGAAGGCCGGTAGACGAATCTACGCGGAACCGCGCCTCCTCCACACACGGAGTCGCGCGGCAACACGAGGAAACCAGGCAGAATCGCGCCTCCTCCGCGCACAAGCGCTACACCTCCATCATTGAACCCCGCGAAACCACGTGACAGCCTCACGGCCCGCCGGCACCTCGGTCGAAAGTCCAGGCGAACCGCACACTACGCGGTGTGTCGGCCCACCACCACACGCCGTTTGCAGCCACATTCACGTGCTGGAATATCTATGGGGTCACTCATCACAAGAGTAACCATCGGCCGCAACTCATCGCATGCATCTCCCGGAGAAGGCCATACAGGAACAGCGCAGGCACCCTATCGAACACGTGCCACACGGCCACCTAAAGACTACACCCGGAAACGGCTAAGAACATGTCCAGCCCAAGTACCAGCCCCGTGAGGGCCAGCGAAACCTCATCCTCCAGGAGAAGTCTCACCACGGATCACCCTGACCCGGCACAGACAACATTTATGCCACCATTCGACCCATTCACCACAGGAGCTGCTATCAGATGGGAAATCTGGCTTCTATAATTCGAAATGCACCTCGACGCCAGAGACATTATCGTGGCGAAAAAGAAGCGCACCTTCCTCCTACTCAACATCGGAGCGGCTACCCTGCGCCTATTCAACGCTACCCCGAACCGCGGAAACTACGACAACTATGACGCAGCCAAAGCCACGCTCACTAACATGTTCAAACCCGACCTCAACCCAGATTACGAGCGTTTCCATTTCTACATGGCAAGGCAAAGGGAGAAAGAGACAGTAGACAAATTCCACGCTCGCCTTCGTGAAATAGCGGTAGGCTGTGAATTCCCGGACGAAGAATTTGCGATCCGCCTCCAGATCATCAACAGGATATCCTCTGAAAAACTAAGAAGGGCCATACTATCGGAGAGAAACATACGCCTGTCCCGTATCGTCGAGAAAGAGCGACTCCGCGAACAAACGGATGACCAGGTAGCGATCATGGAAGCAGCGATCCAAAGACTGCCAATGGACAGCCCCGGGCCCACAGAAGAGGTTGCAGCCATCTCCAGACACCAGAGGAATCGCACGAAACAAGGCCAGAAACCTCACCAATCACAGGGGCGAGACAGGAACTGCAAATGGTGCGGAGGTCCATGGCACAGAGGCGAATCCTGCCCCGCTTGGGGATCCAAGTGCAGAAAATGCAATCGCCTCAACCACTACGCCGCGGTCTGCCTAAACCCGCCGAACCAGAGCGATAAAGACACGGCCCCACGACCAACACAAGAGCGCCGGAAGAAGTTTGCACCCAGAGAATCTTCCTCCCAACATGCACGAAAAGGGAAAGCCAGAGCCGTTGATGACTCCCAAAGGTCCCCAGACACGAGCGACAGTGACGACAGCGACAGTAGCGCGTCCCTCGAAAGGAGAGACAAGGGAAGACGGAAGAAAGGAAGTAGACAAGTGCATCGCGTACACCTAATATCAGCTGTCGACCCACATCGGTCTCGACGGAGGAAGAGACCATCGTGCACAGTCCTCTCCAACGAGGAACCGCTAAAAGTGGTCATCGACACTGCCGCAATGGTGAACGTCATGCCCGTAGTAGCCTTCAACAAACTTCAACCGAAACCCGATCTTCACAAGAAGAAAGTCAGGCTGTATGCCTACGGAAGTAAGAGACCCCTGCCCGTGCAAGGATCCTTCAAGTCAGACTTTGCCCACAAGAACACCAACTGCCGTGCACGCATCTACGTAGTGGATGCCGGATGTGAGACGCTGCTGAGCTGCAGAACAGTGGAGAAGCTGAAACTAATACACTTCGCTTTCGACCTCAAACACGACGAACTCAACAACCTACTGCAACAGCACAGAAAATTATTCCAAGGCATTGGATGCCTAAAAGGGAGAACCATCAAGCTCCACATAGACCCCACCATTGAACCGAAGGCAGTGCGACATCGATGGATTCCATTTCACCTTAGAGGCGCTGTGGAAAAAGAACTAGCCAAGCTCGATGAAGCAGGAATCATAGAACGAACATCTGGACCGACCCCGTGGGTCTCGCCCATGGTAGTAGCCCAGAAACCCAAACAGCCAGACGCGGTAAGAATATGCATAGATATGAGGCTCCCCAACGTAGCCATCGGAAGAGAACGCCACGTAACCCCCACAATAGATGAGCTTATCGTAGACCTAACCGGGGCAATAGTCTTTAGTAAACTTGACCTCAGATCAGGCTATCACCAGCTAAGACTATCCAGAGAATCAAGGTACATCACCACTTTTTCTTCTCGCCTTGGCCTGATGAGGTACAAAAGACTCAATTTTGGGATATCATCTGCTGCGGAGGTGTTCCAGCATGAAATCAGAAAGGTCATCGCAGGATTAGAAGGCACCACCAACATCAGTGATGATATCCTTGTATACGCACCGAACAAGAAAGAACACAACAGACGACTAGCGGCAGTCCTGAAGAGGCTAGAAGAGGCAGGCCTAACCCTCAACGCAGAAAACTGCGAATTCGACAAAGATGAACTATGTTTCTTTGGCTACATTTTCAGCGCAGAAGGTGTGTCCCCTGACCCGTCTAAAGTACAAGACATAAAAGACACCAAAGCACCACAATCAGCCTCAGAGGTGAGGAGTTTCATGGGGATGGCGACCTACTGCGCACGGTTCATTCCTGACCTCGCCAGCATTGCAAGTCCACTCAGAGACTTAACAAGGAAAGACCAAAAGTGGGAATGGACCGCGACTCATCAACAAGCGTTCCAACAAATTAAAGACATTCTGTCCACCTCCACCACCATGGCTTTCTTCAACGTAGAAAGGCAGACTGAACTCCTCGTTGATGCCAGCCCAGTTGGCCTGGGAGCAGTATTAACACAAACTGACAATGAAGGGAAGGTGTTCCCCATCGCGTTTGCCAGTCGAGCTCTCACAAAACCCGAACAGAACTATGCACACATAGAGAAGGAAGCCCTAGCCATCGTTTGGGGGTGCCGTCATTTCAAAGTGTACCTGCTAGGCAAGCAGGCGAAAGTCTTTTCAGACCACAAACCTCTGATACCAATCTTCCGAGGCTCTGCCCCTCATCCGCCTGCACGCATAGAAAAATGGATGCTGCAGCTACAGCCCTACAATATCGAAGTTGAATATCGCACCGGATCTACAACCCGGCAGACTACCTGTCCCGACACCCGAGGCCCGCTACAGACAATGAACAACGCCATGCGAAAGAGACTGAGGAGCACGTATGTCAGGTAGTCACCTGCGCGAGACCACGAGCCCTAACTCTGCAAGAAGTAGCGTGTGAGACAGAGGCGGACACCATCCTACAACACACAACTGCCGCTGTCCAATCAGGGAATTGGAAGAGCTACCTCACGTCGATGGCCCAACGCACAACACCGGCACAGGTCAAACTCAGAGCTCTGTTCGGGATCAGGCACGAACTCTCGGTGGCCCCGGAAGGGCTACTGCTAAAAGGACACCGAATCATATTACCTGAGTCCCTTGAGGAGAGAGCCCTCCGACTAGCTCACAGTGGACACCAAGGCATCGTCAAGACCACCGCGTACCTTAAGTCCAGGATGTGGATGCCGAACATGCAGCAAAGGGTAGTAGAGCTAGTGGAGTCCTGCGCGGCCTGTCAAGCATCCAGAAGACCAGAAAACCCGGAACCGATAAGCAGCGTCCCTAGAAGCTGCAGGCGCTGGGATGCAGTCCGCATGGACCACTGCACAATCGCCGGCGAAGGATACCTACTCGTGGTGATCGACGAGTTTAGCAGATATCCCGAAGTGGAACATGTAAGAGGATTCAATTCAACACTACAGCTAAATCAACGCCTAGTCTATAATACTGAATGAAAACCCTTATTGATATATCTTTAGGTCCAGTTCATGCGTTCTGGATGACTACCCCTATATAACACCCCTCTCTTGGAATCCCCCTGACCCCACTGAGCCAAGAAGTAGTTCTGTTTTGCAAGTTTAAAAGGTTTATTTGATAATTTACAATATATATTATATCACGCTTTATAATAAATTAATAATTGAATAGCACACTTAATCTGATATGATAAAGATCAACAACGGAGAATCTGGGACTAACACGCTTCTCTATAATCAATAAGGAGTTGACATGAAATGAATAAAGTAGCACACTGGTGAATAGGAACAAAAGTATAAGGTGGTACAGAATGCTTTATGTAAGCTCAGGTGGATGCAATATTCAATGAATGCAGTACAGAAAATACTCAATATGATTTCAACCAAACAATGTAATCACTTTTCTCTGGCAATCTACTCCCCCCCTCTTTATGCAATGCAAGGGAATGGGAGGAAAGCACGCAGTTCTCAAAAATGCAATCAATGTAATCAGTTCAATCCAGCAAGCTTAGACAACAGAAAACAGATAGGAGTTTTGAAAACACAGGCCCAAATTGCTTTGATATGTGCTGGCAATGAATTAGAAAATATGCTGGAAATGCTTTTTAATTCCCTTTCAGAGGTTCAGGGTGAGTGGTATCTAGTTAATATTAGTCCAGGCTCACACTAGCAATGATGCAGGGATAGTTAGCAGGGTAAAACGAATTTCTGGCAAATGGAAGGCAAGCAGCAGCAGTTTTTACATGTGAAGAAATTGCAAATCGCGGTAAAATTCGCGGATGCGTGTTCCGCGATTGCGGTAAAACTATAAGGGTGACCCTACCTCTCTCTCAGCTTCTAATTGGTCAAACTTCCATTTATCATTTGATTGGGGAATGAACTGTGAGTCAGAGTGATGTCATTTTACAGCCTGCAGAAAGTCCACTCCTCCGGTCAACTTACACACAAATCTAGATTTGAAACAAATACATATTTGCAGAGGTACATATTGTTTTAAAATCATATGCACCCATCATGCATTACAGGAGGTATCCCCTGTTCAAACTCTGCTCTTCCTGGGAGCTTGCATTCAGAACTGGCACATATTTCACTTTTTAACTGATTTTGCAATTTCTGACATTGACCCAACTTTACATACATGTGTGCAGGGAGTAGGGACATTAACTGATGAAGTTTCAGATTTTTAACATGCATACATTTAGAGTAATATCCACTTTTCCGCTGACACCCCCCTGAACATGCCACCGGGTCGAAAAACCTCTTAAAATGTGGGCAGAAAAATCACAAGAATTATGGTATCATTTGTAAAATTTTCACATGTCCGCTCTATGAGTTATTCATCTTTTTAAAGTTATGTTCTGGCTCCAAAGGGGTGTGGTTTCCCAGGTCACATGGTATAGAAACCAGTCTTTCCAGTTTCTGCCAAGCCAGCTTGCTCTCACAGGCAGTGCTCCTCCCAGCTCCTGCCAAGAGGAAGCTACAATTTACGACTGCGGTAATAAAAACCTTTGCCTGAGTGAAGAGGGCTTTGTTCACTCTCTTGCAGAGCACAGATAATTCAATTATCAGATAGATGGCATATCCTTAGCTTGGGCAGCAAAAGGAAGGTTGGCCTGGGAACACAGTGGTGACTCAAGTTTCCCTCCTGATGGGGGTAGTTGCCAGGCAGAATTCAGTTCCTTAAGCCAGACTTTCAGCTACTGTCATGTTATTTGTTGCTTTTTAAATTAACTTGCAATTTTACACATGCAGCTAGAATGCTGATTCTAAGTTTAAAACTATGACATTTAAACAGTTACAAAGGCATGTGACACCAAACATAGCTCACTCATTTAATCTAAACATTTTCGATTTTAGTGTCTTTAAATCCAGTGCAACTTAAACTGCTGACTCCATAGCAGTCAGTCTTGTTATAAACCTTGTCTTATGATCTTCATTTCCCAGATTTTGTAGGCACACAAAACTCCATTCTGCCAAATGTCTGCTGGTGTTCAGTAAATATTTTGCACATATTGCAATGTTTGAAAATAAGCATTTTGACTTGCCTTCAGGGAAACAGAGTGGTTTTAAAACGCCGGCTTTTGGATAGTGGTGAGTACTGGTACTGCACCCATTTTTGGGATTTAAGAAATGAATTCCCCACAATTCTAGGTTGCATTTGGCAATCAGCATTGCCATTCCCAATGGTTTCAGACTACTGTGCGGGTAGTCCAATGGTGGTTTTAGGCAGTGTCCTTCTGTGCCCATAACATCGGCAAAAATGGGTGGCAGCCTATTCTTCCTGCATTTCCCTGTGCATTTTCTGGGAAGCTCTGGCCATCATGATGTTTTCATGTCAGTACTGCACAGTTTTGAGGTAGGGCTAGGATGCATGGGTAAATACATCCCACAAGCCCCCCTCTTGCGATGGCCATTCTATTTCACGAATGGGACTCGCAAGACCTGGGATGTTTCCTCATCTTCTTCCAATAGATGGCACAGTTCAGCATCTTTTCCTCCATCCGGTCGGATCGATCGGTTCTCCTCGCCGGTCCTGATGGGAATATTGGGCGGTACCCCGAGCCCGTTGCGTCTCAGCTCCCGGTCTCCGGATCGTCCTCCTTGGCCCGTCTCAAGGTTTTTCTTTCTCCTAGGACGACAAAGGAAGAGCGGCAATACCTACTCATAGACGTCTTTCCACCACTGTTGAGATAGTGGGGCAGCATATGCATTTCATCATCACGAAACATTACATTCTTATTTTGAAAAAACAAATATATAACTAAGAGACAGTTTCATGCAACTCACAATATTTTAGAGACTAGATGTGGTATGTTTTATGATTGGAACAGAATTAGTCTGAGACAGTACCCGCTAGGATTCCAGAGGATTCCTCCAGTTGTTGCAGAGTGTGCCTGGGATGGCAACATTTCAACTGGTTTATGTGGACCCACTTGTCTTCCCCCTCTGCCGAACCGCCTTTGGGGATGCGGATCTTGTAGGCCACAGGGGAGATTTTGTCGATGATCTCAAATGGTCCTTTCCATGTAGGCAAAAATTTGCGCTGCTTGGCCTGGTTCCTTTGGAAGTTGTATAGATAGGCCCGGTCTCCCACCTGATATTCCTTCCTGGAAGTTTTCAGGTCATAGTGGGTCTTCATGCCATCAGCTGATCTTTCTAGATTCCGCTGAGCATAAGCAAAAGCATGTTGGAGGTGTTTCCTTAAATTCTCCACATACTCATGAGTAGTGGAGGCATTTATTAGTGTCTGCTCTTGGGTCCTATAGAGCAAATGCTGAGGAAGCACCATCTTGCGCCCAGTCATCAACTCAAATGGTGACATTTTGGTTGCAGATGAAGGGGTAGATCTGATAGCCATTAGGACCAGAGGTAATCGGATATCCCAACTTGGCCCAGAATCTGCCACAAACTTCTTTAATATGCTCACAATTGTCCGGTTATATCTCTCTACTGCCCCAGAAGAAGCTGGCCGATAAGCAATATGCAACTTCCTTTTGACCCCCAATATCTCCCACATCTTTGTCATTACTTCACTGGTGAAGTGGCTACCTCTGTCTGACTCAATCCTTTGAGGTAGACCAAAACGGGAAAAGATGTGGTTAATCATCAAGGCAGCTGCCGTTTCTGCCTTGCAGTTTGGGGCTGGGAGACATTCCACCCACTTGGTAAACAAGCATGTCACAGTCAACATGTACTTATTCCCCCTAGCCGAGCGAATCACAGGGCCCACAAAGTCGATTTGTAAATCTGACCATGGCAGTGTCATTCCCCTCTTTTGTAAAGGCGCCCGGTGCGTGAGGGATGATGGCTGAAATTGTGCACACACAAGACACCCCTTCAAGTATTGGTCGAGGTCCTGCCCCATGTGTGGCCAGTATGCAACCTCTCTTAAGATTTCCAATGTTGTGTGAAACCCCCTATGACCGGCCGTGGCCGCATCATGGGCGTGACTTAACATCAGGCTTCGGAATGAGGTAGGAACCACCCACTGATCGTGGCCAGCTTTGGATTTCCTTACCAGCAAACCGTCTTGGATTCTGAACATTTTTGGACATTTCATCAACACTCTTAGGTCCTCTTTCCCAGTGTAATCGGTATCCGTCAGGGGAAAGTTCTCAGGGTCCTCAAGGTGCTGGTAAAATTTACCAATTATTGGATCCCCCTTCTGAGCGGTAATCAAATCAGCATCAGGGGTCTCCTTGCTCCATTGTGCAATTGAAAGGTCGTTGTGAGCATCTGTCTGGGACCTAGTGATAGCAGTGACCTGGATTTCCCCCAACAGGGACTCAATCTCAATTAGATCCCCTTGGATGGCCCCGGTTTTGGCCAGCTGATCAGCTAAGTCATTTCCAGTTTTGTCTGGTCCCTCTACTTTGGAATGACCCTTAATCTTTTTCCAATAGATGGTCATCCCATTCGAGGTGACCAGATCATCAATGTTTTGGATCAACTTCCCATGTTTCAAGGGTTTGTTGTTAGCACATAACATGCCTCTGGTTTTCCAATTAACCAGGTGCTCCACGAACCCGTTCCGTACATAATCCGAATCTGTGATTATGACCAGTTCGTGGAGTTGATGCTGGACAGCAGTGAGGATGGCCTGATGCACAGCCATCAATTCTGCCACCTGACTACTTCGGGGACCAATTTTGTATCCAGCGGAGGGTTCTGGGGACTCATTCAACCATGCATTCCCTACGCCGGCCACCAGTTCTTTCTCCCCGTTGTTGTCAACATGGTAAGAGCATCCATCCACATACACAGTGGGCATTCCCTCACACTTGTCTTCTTCAAAGACCTTGTGTGGGGAATTAAGGTATGCCTCCATGTTGTCCTTTGTTTTTAGACTTTCGTCCTCGAGACAGTTTTCTCTGGCACAATCATGCAAGTCCGCCAGACCTTGCGCGAGGGGACTCTTCTTGTTTTGGCCATATCTGACCTCCACAGGAAAGCCTTGCATTGACAGAATCCAGGAAGTAATTCGGGAATTACTCACATTTCCGGCCCGGATTCTGTCACTTTGGAGATATTGCAGAGGCTGGTGTGGAGTCTCCACTATGATGTGTTCCCCCTGGATAAACGGGCGGTAATTCTTCAATGCCCACACCGTTGCCAGGAGTGCCTTCTCACAATCGTTGAATTTTTCCTCCACAGAGGATAAAGTTTTGCTCGCATAGGAGATTACTTTATTGACCTTGTCATGCTTTTGATATAATACTGCCGTCAAGCACGTATTAGAGAACCCCGTCTCCAGGAAGAACTCCTTGTTTCTGACCGGGTAAGCTAGGCAAGGCGCTTGTGAGAGGCTTCTTTTGAGTTGTTTTACTGCCTCGGCTTGTTCTGGACCCCATTCCCACTTGACCCCCCCTTCAGGAGATGAATCAGGGGTCTGGTGATCTCTGCGTAGCCCTCAATGAACTTTCTGCTGTAATTAGTCAGTCCAAGGAGGCTCCTTAGTTCCCGCAGAGTTGTGGGGTCTTTCAGTTTCTGAAGTGCTTCCACTTTCTTTTCCTGGGGACAGAGGCCCTGAGGAGTAATCTCATGCCCCAAGAAATTAACGCGGGTTCTACACCACTGTGCTTTCTGAAAGGAAAGTTTTGCTCCGGCGGCCCTCAACTGCGTCAGAACATAACGGATCTCCGCTATGTGTTCCTCCACAGATGAACTTTTGATGAGGACATCATCTACATAAGCCAGGTTACCCCTTGCACCCAAGTCGGGCATGGCCTTGTGTAGAAAAATGTTGAATTCATTGCCGGAGTTGAGGTATCCGAAGGGAGTCCGGGTCCATGTATACTGCTGGCCCCCAAAGGTAAAAGCCAGTTTGTATTGGTCCTCCCTACTGACAGGCACAGTCCAGTATCCATTGGTCAGGTCTATTGCAGTGAATACCTGTGACCCCTGAATCTGGGCCAGCCCTTGGTCAATGTAGGGCAGAGGCCATCGGGAAGTATGGACCCGTTTGTTGAGCTCCCTGAGGTCGGCGCAGAGTCTCCACTGGCCGTTTGGCTTTAATATTCCCAGCACCGGATTATTGAAGGTGCTGTGGATGGGACGGATTATTCCCCGGGACTCAAGGTTCTTAATTATTTCGGTAAGGGACTCCATTGATGCGAGAGGCAAGCGATATTGCTTCACAAACACAGGAGTCATGCCAGGGTCCGTGGGGATTGTTGTTGTGTGGATGTCAGTGCGACCACAGTCATATGAGTCTACCGCAAAGAGATCTTGGAAATCCAAGAAAACTTGTTTCAACTTTTGCTTTTGTTCCAGAGTCACACAGGCATCAGCTAGGTTGACTCTCTCTTCCACCATCTGCCTGAAGCCTGGAAAGACTTCTGGTTTGGCTATTTCAGCGGCCTCCTCCAGCTGGGTGGAGAAGTCCCTGGTCAGAGTGCTGATTTGGACTGGAGGCTTCAGGTGGGCAAGGCTGCCTTCATGAACCTGGAAAATCACCTCCTCCCTCCTGAAGTCACAAGTCACATCTTCCTTACCATAGGGGCAGTAAGTCTACACCAGGACGTTCCCCCCATGCCGGGTAAAAATCCTGTCTGGTGTTGTATTGTCATCACTGTCACTGTCAAAACAGTCCTTGGGGATTGGTCCTAACAGTTCATTTACTAAGTCGATGGAAAAATGTCGGTCATCAACCGCCATTCCAATAATGGTGCCTGCGGCTAGAGTAATACTCTTTAAGTCGCTGTTATCCACCTCTATTGGAATGGTGTCATGTTCTATGTTGACTAATGGTGTTGGGTTTACCCCCAACCCTTGCTGTTGGAGAGAAGCATTTAGATGTATGTAAGCATCAGGGTTTTGCAAATATTGTCCTCTTTTAACTTTCACTTCCAGGGAGAATTGTCGGGTCCTTTCTGGGATGGTGACTTCCTCTTTTACCTGAATTTCAACTGCATAAGGTAGCAATTGAGCTGACCTAAATGCTTTTTCTGGATCATCAAAGCCCATGGGATTATCCGCTAATCGGGACCAAGCTTTGAAGTTTATTAGGTCCAAACTAATGGCAAAGCGATTGAGAATGTCACTGCCTAAGTAAAAGGCGGCAGGGACGTCTCGCACGACCCAACAATTATGGACTATGCTCTTGTTGCCAATGGAGATTTTGAGCATACACCTGCTTGGCAGGAGATGTTTTGAATTGGGTGCTTCCAGGTCCATTTCCCATTTGTCTATCAGTTTGAAGGTGGGAATGGCTGGATCTTTTGGGAGTTGGCGGAACATGGCTTCGCTGATGAAGCTCTTACCGTTGTTCACACACACTCGAGCGAGAACAGAGTCCTTCCCATCATTTAACTGAACAGGGATGAACAACTGCTCTCCAATTTGCTGAATATCAGCCAGGCTTTGAGCTGATTTCACATCTTTCTGGACTATAGGAGTGGGAGTTTCAGATTGTGGATTGGTATAGAATTTCAAAGTGTTTCCTTCCAGCGTGGAATACCACTTTAGACTGGAAGGAAGGTTGATTTTCAGAAATAGAGAGGACCCCCCATCACCAGTCTGTTGTGCTACTGCTATGACTGTCACGTCTGGAATTTGGTTGTTCTGGAAGTGAAATTCTACTTGGTCAGATTTTTGTTCAACCATGTGGCATGTGCCGTTTAAACTAACATGGTTGACACTCTGTTTTAATTTTATTGGTCGGCTAGTCTGGGTCCAGAGGACCTTGTTTACACAATCTATTAGGGGTGACAACCTTCTCAGGAGGTCATTCCCTAGTAAACAAGGGGTGCCCTCTGGGGTCACAACTATGACCGGGTGTTTCAACTTATGTCGCCCAATTTTAATGTCCAAATCTGCAGTCCCCTCAACGGGAATTTCCTTCCCGTCAAAGTTCTGGAGTTGTCCAGGAAGTGAGGTGAGAGGAATTTGGTAATTCTCTCCCCTTCCTGCATTCAGTTCATCAAAGGCCCTTCTGGACAGAAGGGTAGCTTGAGATCCAGTGTCCACCAGTGCCGAGATTGTACCCTGCCCCTGTACTTGTACCGGGGCATAATATCTTCCCTCCTTCTCCTCAAGGGGGCACAGGTAATGTACATTTTTGGACAACTGGTGGGCTAATTTTCTGGTTTTGGACATCGCAAGAAAAGAATTTTGGGCAGAATTCTGTGGAGAGCCTTGGGAATCTGAAAGAAAAATTTGGCAACTGGAGATCAGAGCCATTGTGGGTTCCCCTGGCTCCGGTTCCGGGCCGCCCCCCCCTTTTTGGAGGCAGTCACAGGATGGGTTTGAACCAGGGGATTTTCTTGCGGTTGGTTCTGGGATGAGATGGTGGGCGGCGGTAGCTCAGTCTCCACATCTCCCCAGTCTGGATTTGCATTCCTAGGGACCCATTTTTCTTTGGGAGGAGTTCCCCCCTCTCTGAAGGAGAAGATCCTTTTCTCAGGATCCTCTGAGGATCCCTCTCCCTCAAATTGGAAGATCTGTACCTCCTCCTCAAACTGAGTCTGTTTGGGTCTTTTGTTTCTCCTACCCCCCCTCTGCTCCTTAGGAGGCAGACTTTCAGGGGCAAGAGATTTTGTTTCCGGTTCCGGGGTTTCCAGGGGCTGTTTACAAGTGAGGAAGGAAGCTTCCTCCAAGGCTTTACACCCCCCTTCCCTTTGTGCCTCCTCCCTGGGAACCGGTGAGTTATCGGGGTGCTGCCCCCGTCATTGTTCTGGAGCACCAGGTCCAGAGTTGGGAGCGTTCTGCGCCGGCACGCCCATCTGAGGGTTCTGCTGAGCCCTCAGTATGTGACCCAGATCCCGTGCCATGTTTTGAACCTGGCGCTCTAACTGGGAAACCCGCTCAGGCTGATACGGGGCCCTGTTTTCTCCCCTGGGCTGATCCCGGGAAGGGTAGCTGTCCCTCCTCTGGTAATACCCCGGGTTGGGAAGATTTGGGTACCCCTCCACCCTTGGCCTCCCCTCTCCCGGATTCAGTGGTCTGGGCTCAGGGAATTGGGGAAAGAAGGATGGATGGTTTTGGGGCTGAAAGTCGGGTGGATATCTGGGGAAAAAGTTCTGCCCAGGGTTTGGTAAATTTCTGCCCTCCTGTGGGAAGTTTGGAGGGAAGTTCCCTGGGTTAGGTGCTTGTCTGGATCCCCCCCCTTGGGCTGGAGGAGTCCACACATAACCCAGGATGGGTCGATTTCCCTTGTAACGGGGACTTACATAATCAGGAGAGCGAGGGACCCCATTTGTGGGGCTGCCTCCTTGGCTCCCTGTCTGTGACTGACCCGAGGACCTCCTGGGCCTAGCATTATTAGGTGCAGGCAGGTTTTTAGGCCCCCCCATCTCCAAATCCAAAACGGGGGTAACCTTTACCTCTGCCACCTTGGCAGCAGCAGGGGTGCTGTTGGCTTTGGGGTTTTTCTGGGCATTACTTTTGCTATCTACCGGTTTCTGCACCTCATAGATCCGGGTAGCCTGTTCAATGACCCAGTCTAAAGATCTTTTCTCGTGAAAATCCCTCACGAGCTGGGTCATGATATATTTGGGCAAGGCATGGAAAAACGTATTTATAAATTCCCTGCTGTCCGTGCGCACCCTTCTTGTGGTCTGTGCAAAAGCACGCTTTAACTCCTGCACAAATTCTTGTGGGGCCTGATCCTCCCCACATTGCAAATTGTAGGCTGCCTTGCGAGCCTCTTGAGGATTTCTGTGAACAGAAAAATGTTTCAGGATGGCCGCCTTATATGTGGACCATCTTAAATGATTTTGGTCCTCCAGCCCCGCAAAGAAACTGGAGTATTCCGGGGAGAAGGTCCACTTTACATATTGAATACAGCTTTGGCTGTCCTTCATATGGAAAGTCTCCATCATTTGCTCAAACAACTCTAAGTGCTCCCAAACAGAATACTTAGCGTTCTTATGGTAAGGCGTGATGACGCTCCTGATCGCCTTAATCTGCTTTAAAGGGTCCTTAAGCAAGGCCCTTTTTGCCTTATTGGCCTTTTTGGTTCGGGTAACCCTTGTCCATTCTTCCTCGGACTCAGAGGCACTGCTCCCAGAGGTTCCCGTCTGTTCTTCCAGGTTTTCACGGATTCTGCGAGCCTGGGAATGGCTGGCAGAATGTGGGGACCTGGTCTCCTGTGTCCTGCGCAGTTCAGAGGAGTCTTCAGATTCCTCCTTGCTGCCAGGATTTGATGGGTACCCCCTCCACTGACCTAACTGGGCAGAGGTTTTCAGGATGCCCTTAATGGGCCTACTCTCCTGGGGTTCCCCATTGAACTGTACTGTACTTGGGTGCCCATACCCGGATGCCCACCCCTCCATTCCTGAGTGGTTCTGGCCTATGAGCCCCATACTCTTAGCTGGATAGTAATCTGCCATCCCTGTGGCCCTGTGCTCATGTGCGCCAGGGAACATGGGGGTGGCAGAGTCCAGGGACTGAGAGGTATGAGGGCCTCTGGTACTAGGGCTCCTGAGGTTATGCTCCGGAGTTTCCCTTTCCCAGTGAACCTCATCTCTATCCGCCCCTGCTCCCTGTTGCAATGCAAGAGCCTGCATTTGTGCCTTCAGTTCTTCAGTTAAGGCCTTACTGGACTCTATCAGTCTCTCCTGCATCGCTACCTGTTGTTGGAGCCTATCATTGTGTTCACAGAGGGCCTCGTTTTCCCTCTGTGCTTCCTGGTTGGTCCTGGAGAACTGGGCCAGTCTTTGCTGCAGGAGGGTTACCTCCTGAGCTGTGTCCCTATTGGCCTGCTCCTTTCTTGCTAGAGCATCCTCCACCCTCCTGGTGTGCTCTAACAAGTTCTGGTGTTCTTTTTGGAGATCACCCAGTCCCTGGTGGGCCAGGTGATTTTCTTCCATTTTTCTTTTTAAATGGCAGACTTCCTGGCCTAAGGCGTCTCTTTCCTGACTAAGAGCCTGCATTTGTGCCGCCAGGTCGTCCCTTTGCCGTTCAAGGGCACCAGCTTTTTGGCGCTCCTCATCAAACTCTGCCTGGGTATCCAGGTCTTTCAAGATCAGCTTGTTGCTCTCTACCTTCACTCTATCTAGATGACTTTGCAGGGTGGCTACCTGCTCCGTGCATGCCCTGTTAAAGTCTAATTGTTGCTCCAGCTTTTTCTGGCTCTGCAGTAAGGAGTCCAAACTGTCTTGGTGCTCCTTCTGCAGGGCCAGAAATCTGGTATCCTGTTCTGACTTTTCCTTTTGCAGCACATCCATATCCTCCTTCATTTTAGTGATGTACAGTCTGCTGTCATTTTCTGACTCCTGGCTCCTCTGCAGCCTCTGCTCAGAAGAGACCAGGTCAGATTGGACCTTCTGTAATGCCAGCAGTTGCCTACTCGCCAGATCTTGGCCTTCAGCACATTTGTCCTGCACGGCTCCCATATGTAAATATAAATACGCCGCTACCCTGGCAATCTTATTGTGTTCATCTTTGGCTTTAGGAGCCATATATAGTTCACTCAGGGCCACATGTAAGGGACCCTGATCTCTATATATATCTGACCCTGTTTCAGTGACCTGTTGTGTGATGGCCTGCAACCACGCATCCTGGCCCTGTTCGGTCCATTCACCTCTCACAAATAGCTTATGCAAGAGGTGCTCTCTGGCTATTTTCATGTCTACTAAGGTCGTCATTCTAGAGATTGGTCTCTGTCCTGACTTACAGAAGTTTGTATTTTATTTTTGCAGAACAGAACTTTTCTTGGAGTGTCCCTTTTGAGGAATGCTTCACAGCGTAATGCAGCGTGGTGATCCGACCGGATGTATGTATCCCGTCAGTTAGCACACTGTATTAAGCTGCACAAGTGGTAAATCTAACCCAACGTCTCGGCTCGAGCCCCCAATTTGTAAGAGGATTCAATTCAACACTACAGCTAAGTCAACGCCTAGTCTATAATACTGAATGAAAACCCTTATTGATATATCTTTAGGTCCAGTTCATGCGTTCTGGATGACTACCCCTATATAACACCCCTCTCTTGGAATCCCCCTGACCCCACTGAGCCAAGAAGTAGTTCTGTTTTGCAAGTTTAAAAGGTTTATTTGATAATTTACAATATATATTATATCACGCTTTATAATAAATTAATAATTGAATAGCACACTTAATCTGATATGATAAAGATCAACAACGGAGAATCTGGGACTAACACGCTTCTCTATAATCAATAAGGAGTTGACATGAAATGAATAAAGTAGCACACTGGTGAATAGGAACAAAAGTATAAGGTGGTACAGAATGCTTTATGTAAGCTCAGGTGGATGCAATATTCAATGAATGCAGTACAGAAAATACTCAATATGATTTCAACCAAACAATGTAATCACTTTTCTCTGGCAATCTACTCCCCCCCTCTTTATGCAATGCAAGGGAATGGGAGGAAAGCACGCAGTTCTCAAAAATGCAATCAATGTAATCAGTTCAATCCAGCAAGCTTAGACAACAGAAAACAGATAGGAGTTTTGAAAACACAGGCCCAAATTGCTTTGATATGTGCTGGCAATGAATTAGAAAATATGCTGGAAATGCTTTTTAATTCCCTTTCAGAGGTTCAGGGTGAGTGGTATCTAGTTAATATTAGTCCAGGCTCACACTAGCAATGATGCAGGGATAGTTAGCAGGGTAAAACGAATTTCTGGCAAATGGAAGGCAAGCAGCAGCAGTTTTTACATGTGAAGAAATTGCAAATCGCGGTAAAATTCGCGGATGCGTGTTCCGCGATTGCGGTAAAACTATAAGGGGTAGGAATGCGGTTCTTTGTGCGATTCAAAGCTACGATTCTAAGCTATCAGAGGAAAGTTACTGCAAGTCTCTAGCCCAAACGGTCGCGGAGATAGGAGCGATTTAATAAAGGTCGTTTTTGGGTTTGCAATTTTAAAGTTCAAAAAGGCAAGTGCAGCTTGCGACTAGAAAATGACAAGTGACAGCTTTACAAATGACAGGTGACAGTTAGGAGGCAGTTCTACTTAGATTAAATAGATTGAATTATATTATTTTAACTAAGAGATTGGTTCTGCACAGTTTTCTAGGTACTCACACTATATTCTTGAGTGAAATGGGCCTCGCCATGGATCTGGTCAGGGTTTTAGACTGGACTCTGGTCTGGTCTGGCCTCTGCACTTCACAGTGATCTGGGTCAGCTCTCTCTGCTGGTCTGGGTCTCTCTGGGTACAGCACTGCTTTCTCTGTGGTTCTCTTAGTTCTGGATAGATTGAAGTCTCTAGTTTGGCTTTCTGGAGGTTGATGGAGGTAAGTATGGATTTTTCCGGCAGAGCGTCCCGCTGCAGATGGATTTGGAAAGTCCCTATCTGTCCTGTCTGTCTGCTTTTATGTGTTTAGAATGTGGGTGTGTTCTAGCATCACTGACCCTACCTCTCTCTCAGCTTCTAATTGGTCAAACTTCCATTTATCATTTGATTGGGGAATGAACTGTGAGTCAGAGTGATGTCATTTTACAGCCTGCAGAAAGTCCACTCCTCCGGTCAACTTACACACAAATCTAGATTTGAAACAAATACATATTTGCAGAGGTACATATTGTTTTAAAATCATATGCACCTATCATGCATTACAGGAGGTATCCCCTGTTCAAACTCTGCTCTTCCTGGGAGCTTGCATTCAGAACTGGCACATATTTCACTTTTTAACTGATTTTGCAATTTCTGACATTGACCCAACTTTACATACATGTGTGCAGGGAGTAGGGACATTAACTGATGAAGTTTCAGATTTTTAACATGCATACATTTAGAGTAATATCCACTTTTCCGCTGACACCCCCCTGAACATGCCACCGGGTCGAAAAACCTCTTAAAATGTGGGCAGAAAAATCACAAGAATTATGGTATCATTTATAAAATTTTCACATGTCCGCTCTATGAGTTATTCATCTTTTTAAAGTTATGTTCTGGCTCCAAAGGGGTGTGGTTTCCCAGGTCACATGGTATAGAAACCAGTCTTTCCAGTTTCTGCCAAGCCAGCTTGCTCTCACAGGCAGTGCTCCTCCCAGCTCCTGCCAAGAGGAAGCTACAATTTAGGACTGCGGTAATAAAAACCTTTGCCTGAGTGAAGAGGGCTTTGTTCACTCTCTTGCAGAGCACAGATAATTCAATTATCAGATAGATGGCATATCCTTAGCTTGGGCAGCAAACGGAAGGTTGGCCTGGGAACACAGTGGTGACTCAAGTTTCCCTCCTGATGGGGGTAGTTGCCAGGCAGAATTCAGTTCCTTAAGCCAGACTTTCAGCTACTGTCATGTTATTTGTTGCTTTTTAAATTAACTTGCAATTTTACACATGCAGCTAGAATGCTGATTCTAAGTTTAAAACTATGACATTTAAACAGTTACAAAGGCATGTGACACCAAACATAGCTCACTCATTTAATCTAAACATTTTCGATTTTAGTGTCTTTAAATCCAGTGCAACTTAAACTGCTGACTCCATAGCAGTCAGTCTTGTTATAAACCTTGTCTTATGATCTTCATTTCCCAGATTTTGTAGGCACACAAAACTCCATTCTGCCAAATGTCTGCTGGTGTTCAGTAAATATTTTGCACATATTGCAATGTTTGAAAATAGGCATTTTGACTTGCCTTCAGGGAAACAGAGTGGTTTTAAAACGCCGGCTTTTGGATAGTGGTGAGTACTGGTACTGCACCCATTTTTGGGATTTAAGAAATGAATTCCCCACAATTCTAGGTTGCATTTGGCAATCAGCATTGCCATTCCCAATGGTTTCAGACTACTGTGCGGGTAGTCCAATGGTGGTTTTAGGCAGTGTCCTTCTGTGCCCATAACATCGGCAAAAATGGGTGGCAGCCTATTCTTCCTGCATTTCCCTGTGCATTTTCTGGGAAGCTCTGGCCATCATGATGTTTTCATGTCAGTACTGCACAGTTTTGAGGTAGGGCTAGGATGCATGGGTAAATACATCCCACAAACACCTGGCATCCACTAACGCCGAAACCACTATCCTCACGCTAGAGAAGATATTCGCCACTCACGGAATTCTGAGAAAGGTGAAGAGCGACAACGGACCATCATTCACCAGTCAGGAACTACGCGAATACTTCAAAGAAGTAAACCTCAAACACCAGCGAATGACCCCACAATGGCCCCAAGCAAATGGAGACGCTGAACGATTCATGAGGTCACTCAATAAAGTCATCAGGATCGCCAAGGAGCAAGGACGCCCGTGGTTGAAGGCAGTATATCGGTTTCTGAGAACACACAGGCAAACCCCGCACTCCGCCACGGGAATCAGCCCAGCCGCTCTCATGCTCGGAGTACCCATACAAGCGGAACTCCCTATACACCCCCAGTGGACAGCCCCAGAACCGGACATCCCAGCAATGGATGCCACGAGGCTGAGGCGGAATGAACAGGAAAGCATTGCCAGACGAGCTTGCCACAGGGAACTGACCCCAGGGGACACCGTCATCTTCAGAAACCGAGCACCACCTAAGAAGATGTCACTCAACTTCGAGCTTCAACCGTGGACAGTTAGTACCACTAATCACAGCATGGTCACCGCTACCCGAGAGGGAGAGACAGTAACAAGAAACATATCACACTTCCGGAAAGTACCCCCAGAACTGTGGGAAGAACATCCAACGACTCCGAGGGGTGAAGCAGGAATACCACACACACCCCGAATGCCAGCACCACCGGGTAGTCTTGTCACACCAAGAATCTCAGACGGACCACACCCGCAAGAAGAGAGAGCTGAAGCAGAAACCCCCAAGGGAGGCACACCGAAGGAGAGAAGCACCCGGTACCATCTGAGAGAAAAGCCCAAACCATCGTCACGCCGCCAAGGATACGTAGTAGATGGGATCTACCGTCAGAAACTCACACCAAGATGAACCCTGAATGCAGTAAGCGAGACCATGTACATATAAAGTGTGTGTCAGTTCATATGTAATACCAGCCCGAAATGTTTGTTACTAACAGCAATAGAAAATGTCTCCAAGTTGGGGAGGAATGTGGTGTCACGTGCCCGGCTATGGCACGGTCACGTGACGCAGTGTAAAAATAAAGGAATCACCGGAACTGGTGGTAGGAGGCCAGTCTGGGTTTAAGCACCACCCGAGCGGGTCGTGTCTCTTCTGTGCTGCGACCCGCCCCTGCGCAGCGTCGTTGGGCAGGCCGGCCCAACTCCCAGCGCCAGGCGGGAACCGCCGCGCTTATCATCACAGTAGGGCTCAATATAGGGCTTAGTGACGTAATGAGAAAATCGTATCGGTAACAGGTGGAAATATGTTAGTGTTCAGGAAATTCCCAGCGATTCAGTGAGCTATGCAGGTTAAAAAAGAAATGTAGAAAACTAGAAGGCCGTAAACATAACTCTTAGCATGTACAGACCCTACAAACGCTTCAACACAATGGCGGCCCACTTTGAACAGAAAGCGATTGGCACCAAAGTCCAGCGATGCCTCAGAATGTTGAGTCACGCTCAGCACATAGACAGCTCCTTCGCTCCACACTGCTGGGAAACGTCTTCAATGGGGGTTCCTGGGAATGGAACTTCCCGACATTGTGGTCTCGGTCTGCACGGTTTCTTGGCATCAGGCTGAGAGAAATCAAGAAGTACACTAGCAAACATTTTTTTAATAAACAAGGTGCTGGCAAGGTAGACGTAATCAGTGTGTCGGAATATCAGAGGCATGTTTTCTTTACCTGGGTTCCTGGAAGACCACCAGCTTCGTAGTTACATTTATTTTTTTGTACTTTTTAAATGAATTGCCAGCACTGAAATATTACAATGACAAATTAAACGGTCGTTATTGATAGAGAATGAATTTGACATACAGATCAAGTATGTCTTTGACCAAGACAAAAGAGAAAGCATCACCAGACTAGTACAAATTCGAAGGGCTCTGGACTTTAAAGCACATACACACAACATATTGTAAACATGCTCTTTATAAAAAATGTATCACAAACATTTTGTGTACGCAAAATGTTGAAATGTAAAAAAAAAAGTGCCCGTTTGCTTAACTGTTGTTTTGTGCAAAATGCCATTTGAACTGAGCACATTGAGGGAAAACGTGGTTCCGTTTTGTAGCATGTGTCTTCACTATGCCAATGACAGAAAATAGTTATTGTGGGGCCGGCGTGGTCACATGGATGGCCTCACATGTGCTGGGGGTGCCAGCACCTTGTTGGTTGCCAGGGTCAACCAAACTTACTTGTGTTGCAGGGCGGGACCCTGTGAGGCCATGGGGACACGGCAGCATCCTGGATGGTGGTTGGCCTGGGTTGGACCCAGGGCCCATGCTGATCCCTGCAGTGCCCTGCAGGTATACAGGATGAAAACAAGTTGTGATCAACGCTCCTGGTGATCAGGTGCAGCCTTGCTTCCTGGCACCCTTCATTACGGGATGCGCAATTACGAGGTTCCCTTTGCGGGACCCTGTAAGGACGCCTGGTAAGACCAGGCGTCCTTTCCGGGTCCCGAGAGGGGAAGAGGGAGGTAATAACGGGCCAGTTGTGATGTGTCCGTTATTACCTTCTTCCCCATTCCCATTGAGCCCTATAGGGGCTCACATGGGAATGGGGGTGGGTTCCTGCAAGGAAGAATTACCGGGTCCTCCTATGTCGGAATGACCCGGTAAGTCCTCATTGCAAGAACTCGGTATTGGAGCCCGGTATGGAGGCAGCCATGGCGCTAATAGCACCATGGCTACCTCCATACTCGTAATGAGGCCCATAGTGTCGAAATACAACAGCTTCGACTCAAAAGCATTGAGAAAAAAAAATGTCGGATGCACGTTTTTTTTTGGGGGGGTTCCCCCTCAAGCCCCTGTTTTTTGGGAAAAACCACTATTTTTACTACACGAAACACACAAAAAAAGACATTAAAAACAATGCACTTTAATTTTTTTTTCTAGATCCTTTTGTTTTGAAAGTATTGTATTTCGAATTCGAAACTTTGACTGGACCCCACAAGAGGGTTTATAGTCAAAGTCTCTACAGTCATAGTGTCGAAATACAACAGCACTGCCTGGGCCACACTGCAATGCACTTCCTTAATGTCTGCTGAGGGTGAAGGATATGACTTCCAGTGTGCACTGCTCAGGCGCTGGTGGGGATAAACAAACCAAATCGATGCCCGCCTCAGCTCGGCAAAGTGACTTAGGTGCTGGCAGCCTCACACTCCTGCATGGTGGGAGATAAAAAATGAAAAAAATTAAAAAATGAAAAAAAAGGTGTACATCATTTGTCTGTCCCTGCACCTGGTAAGACGTCCTTAACCTCTGCCAGTGTTTGCATGCCTGGCCCCCAGGACATATTTCCAAGTGCCAACGCTTACTGTTTCAGACTCAGTTCAATTATGATGTGGTCTTTTGGCAAGTTTATTATTTTAATTTGTACTCTCACTGATAGTCGCACAACAAACAGATACAGTGCCACATGATACTAAAAGGACAACAGGCCCGTTAACAGCCAGAGCCACCGCCACCACAGAGGCAAGGGAAAATACTACTGCAGAGGAAGCAAGTCAGCTATTTGACAGGCAGTTCATCATTTCAGTAATGGCGTTGACTGCATTCATCCATCACATAATTACAGAAAGAACACGCTTTTCCTCTATTTTCTATGGATAGATGGTCAAAATATGGCACTTCCAATCTGAGGTAAAGCATCACAATGATGATTTGTTAAAGAAGAAGTTACTGTCAGAGCTCTCCCTACCTGGCACCCCGTGGCTCTGCAGGCAGATGGTTAGAGACTCCATTTACATCAGAATTACAATTTTTAATCCCAAAAATGCCTCTGGTTTTAGTTCTCTGCTTTCTAGTTACAAAGTTGGAGCAAATACATTTCATTTTCCATTCTGGGTTTTGGTTTTTATCCAGCCGAAGCATTCTGGTAAATGTATGCTGTCCAAGTGTCAAAAGGCTGGAGGAGGGATGTTAATTACATTCACCTGCAGCAGGCTGCTGAGAACTGGAGCGACCTTAAGCGCACTCAGCGGCTGCGGTCTATCAAAGGCTAGAGTGGGCTAGATAGTGCACAGCTGCCGCAGGTGGCAATCCGTGCCACCCTTTGTGGCTGTGGACGGGAACATCTCTCATATGCCCACTCTCTCCAGTAGCAGTTGTCTATAAATTGCCTTCACTGGGAGTTTCTGCTTCGTGCTTCTGTGATTAGTTTTGTCTCATTCTTTGGGGCCCAGTTTTTCCCTTTGAATCTTTTCCTTTTTATGGCTGCTTCGTGCAGTATCCTGAATCCTATTTATCTAAGAGTTTCCCCTTCACCGACCTATTCCTACTTTGCTACACACAACCTGCTTATTTGTGAGCTTTCCACCTCAGAGACCCCTTCATGTAGTGCTGCAAAAACCATGTATTGCCTATGAGTGTCCCCCTTTCACACCCTTTCCTATCTTGCTACTAACACTGTTTATCTAGAAGTTTTCCCTCTCACAGACATTCCTTCTTCTGTAAGTTCTGTAGCTTTCTGTTTCTTTTATAAACTATTTGGCCTTTTCTACGTGATTGCGATAATTTCTCAATGATGTTCCACTTGCAATCACCCTCTGTGTGTGATCTTTCTGCCATGCCTATTATAAAACGTGATCTGTGTGCATTCAATCGTGTAGACATCTTTATAGTTGTATATCAAATGCACACTACATTTTAGGGACATGCTAGACTATATATCAAATTTTTAGAATTCCAATTTCAGTGGAACCTTCGTTCCCATCTCAAATTATTCTTTCACAAGACATTAGCCGCTGGAGTCATATGGCATAATAGGCAAGGGCCACATGGGTAATGTCCCCAAATCTGTGACAGACCCCCTAACTCTCTCCATGATTGTGCTCGCAGTCCTATATAGATTCTCATTAATCAGTGTTAATTGCTCATGCTCTTTTTGAAAGCAAAAATTGTGTTTTCTCTATCTGGACACTGTCTTTTAGTATGCACCAGTTTCACCTAATGATATGTTTAATCTGATCACTATTTGGGTTACACGTGGTTATACATGTAATCCTGTTGATGCTTGGTGGTCTCGCTCATACATTAAATTAATCAGATGTGTGGGTGTGTTTGGCACATTTGACAGTGTTGAGAACAACCTTCATAGGGTATCCCTTTTCTCTATGCTTTTTCTGAAGTTGTTGAGCTATCACAATGAAAGTTACTTTCATGTTTCAGGAATTGCACATGAGGGGGAGCTGTTTGTAAACTCCCAGGGTGAACATTTCCCAATGTACTAATGTACTATCTGTCACCTTTGTATAAGATCTATCATTCAGCAATTGTCCCTCATTCCAATTATCTAGATCCAGGATTGTCATTCCAATCCTGTCAAACCATAAACAGAATTATATGGGGAGTGCAACCATTTAACCACTACTTAAAAAGTAGTAACTCTTCTGATGTACCTTCCTAGATCATAAATACATTGTCAATACATCCTTTCCAGAGTTTTATATGATTTTTAAATGGATTATGGTCTGCCATCATAAATGACTTTTCGTGGGAGTCTGCAGACATGTTCGCTATGCTCTGTGCAAATGTTGCTCCCATAAAAATTCTCCCTTTTACTGAAATGAATAATTGTCTCTGCAAAATAAAAAAATAAAAATCATGGCAATTTCAGTTTAGTCAACCAAAAAATTCCGTGGGGGTCTTCTGAGGCTCATCTCTCTGATTTAGTATATATTCTACTATATTGATTGCTTTGTCCGGTGGGATATTGGTATATAGGTTTTCCACATCTTATGTAGCCAAAAATGGTTTGGAATCCTTAAATTCCAAACTCTTAACAATGTTAATAAAATGCATGGTGTCTTGACATAAGATGGAATGAGTTTAACAAATGTTTTCAAGAAAAAGTATACAATATTAAGGAGTGGTTCTAGGACTGAGCCGACCACTGACACAAAAGATCATCACAGAGGATTAACCATATCCTTTTGAATTTTGGGAAGTATATATATATATATATATATGGTGGGCTCTGCTCTATGCAAGTACACAGTCTCCCTTTCGGTTATCAAATACTCCTCTAATGCTTTTGAAATTAAAGATTGGATATGATCCTGAATCAGTGGAGTGGGGTCTTGACTCATAGGTGAGTAGAATGAATCATTCTGTAATTGTCTTTTAATGTCTTGATTGTACTTGGTAGTGTCCATGAATACTACTCCCCCTCCTTTGCCAGTGGGTTTGACAGTTATGTTAGGATCTGTGCTCAACACCTGCAATTCCAATTGTTCTCCTTTCGAAATGTCGAAATGTTAGACTTCACAAACAATCTTTTTTCTTTAATCTATCAATTTCCCACTATATGCGATTCTCAAACTTTATAATTTCGGGTAACATTGTATAATTAGCAGCTGGATGTAAAGTAGAATTTAGCCTGAGGCCAAGGTTTGTTTCTTCCTCCTCATGCCTATGAGTCCTTAAAACATATTCCAATCATACTTTCCTTAGGAATTGAGCTATTTCAATTCTAAACTATGCAAACTTAGTTTAGGTGGCCAATCTCTTTCCCAGTGTGCTAGCTTTGGCCATTGATAGCCCTCTTGAGGACAAATGAAACACTATTCAGGCCGTTCCAGATCTGATTGTCATGATGGTTGAGGCCCCTCCTTTTTGTATTTAACTGGTGGAAGGTAATGGTACCATTGTCTTCTCCCTCTCCCCCTCTCTCGGGTAAACAATGTTGAGCATTGGTTCAGTGGTTGGCCCTCTTGTCCCAATTGAAAGGTCCTGGCCTGGGTTGGATGACATTCCAGTGCTTTTTGATGTTTCTGAAAATGTAACACATTTTCTATTTCATCCCCAATTGTGTGGGCTGCTGTTTTTTTTTAAAATACACTTCTCTCAAATATGGGTAAACAATATCCTTTTTAAAACTTCTAATATCTTTCTTTCAGTTTCGCTAATTTCTTTTTCAGTTGCCTGATTAATTTCTTCTATTAGTCTTTTAGCATCTTTGATTAAAGGGTTTCAATGATTTCTTTTTCACTCTTCACTATGGAACACACTTACAGGCTCTCTTCTCCCTCCTGCACCCACAAGACGACCCAACCGTGCGTATCTTCCCAAACATCCAGGTATGCCCAGTGGGGCTAAGCTGGCAATTCCTGCACACCTCTTCATTTCACATGTTGTGCTACTCAACCCTCGAGCTTATTTACATTTATGGGCTCATTCATGTAGATTTGGGAGTAGGTGGATGCATACATCCTTCAGTCCTGGCAGAGATGCTGCCTCGTGGCCCCTGAGGGATTTCTGCTAGTCAGCCTCCTCCATTCCAACACGGCCACCGGCACCTTTGTTCTCTAGATACCCAAGTGCCTCTGTGTTTACTTGCAATGTGGCTTAGCTGAATGGCCATTTCCTGAATATCTGGCCAATGAGTAAGCCGGCAGGCAGGTGAGCCGCCCATCCACGAAGGCCCCTGTCTGACCCTGTCCGGCACTGCTTGGCACCCTCTTTGCTGCTGCACCTGCGTTCCTCCCATTTCTGAAGACACTATATGCTTCCTGGACCAAAAACCATGGAATATGTCACTTTGCCCTGGGAAACACACCGGATCGCCTACCTCGGCTGTTAACTCATCACCTGACTGCCTGGCTCATGTCCCCCTTGGCTTTCAGACACACTGCTAATCGGTGTCCTCCTCTAACTTGCAATGGTTACCTATTGCACATTACATTTCTTCTTACCTGGTCTGCTGCCTACTGTGCCTAACCCTTTTAATGCTGCACTGGCGTTATTTCCCTAAGTCAGATCTAGATGTGCTTTTACATTTTTGCAATTTCCACTTGTGTGCTATTTTAGTGCTTTTGTGCAAAGTCAGATCTAGTTGTGCATTTAAATTGTCGCAACCTTCCACTTTTTGTGCTATTTTGGTGCTTTTGTGAAAAGTCAGATCTAGGTGTGCTCTTAAATTGTCACAACCTTCCACTTTTGTGCTATTTTAGTGCTTTTGTAAAACGTCGATCTAGGTGTCCTTTTAAATTGTCACACCCTTCCACCTTTGTGCTATTTTAGTGCTTTTGTGCAAAGTCAGATCTAGGTGTGCTTTACATTGTTGCAAGCTTCCACTTTTTGTGCTATTTTAGTGCTTTTGTGAAAAGTCAGATCTAGGTGTGCTTTTATTTCTCCAACCTTCCACTTTTGTGCTATTTTAGTACTTTTGTGAAAGGTCAGATCTAAGTGTGCTGTGCTTTAACTACCCACCACCCCCGGCTGCTAGGCTGCCTGGTGAACTGTCTTGTGCCTGTGCAGTATCAATTCTGGTCCCACTGCTCCCTCTACCTCTCTCTATGGCTTTCTTCATCCCTCCCTTTTAGTCTAACTGCTATCACCTATCCCCCCTCTTTCACTAAGTATGGAAGGAATGCCTTAAAAAAAGATCTCCTTTCTTGTAATCCTGGATTACCTATCGCAGACACTTATGTCAGTGCCACATTCAGACAAATTGTCACCGACATACTCTTTTCTGTCCCCTCTCCTGACGTATGAACTCTGTATCTGATTTCCATGCCCCCCCCTTCCTCTTCCTCACCCATTAATGGTGGCATTAGATGGGAACCTCTCTTGGCTGGCTTCTCATCCTTGAGGTGCATCATTAATGTCTATCACAATGGCACTATCATGGTCGAGGGTCCTCAACCCAATCTCCTCTTTGACTGGCGCCTGCCATATCTCATCAACTTCCTCATTGCTCTTACTATTCATTCTTCCTCTCTCTCAGCACCTCCATCACCAACTCCGATGGGTGTTTCACCCCCCTGAATCCCTCCTCAGAAAATCTTTAAGGGTGGTGACCAGCTTCACCAAGACCCTCTTAATGCTTGCTCCGCTATCAAACATTCTTCCGACATCTAACTCCTTCTTGAAGACTTTGATCACGACGTCCTCGCTCTCACCGCAATGTGGTTCAATGCCAGCTCAGTCACTGCCTTTGACTCACTTCTCCCTGATAGCTACTAGATTATCTCAAAGCATCGTCCCAACCACACTGGTGGTGGTGTAGCCTTGATCTTCCCTGAGTGGGTCCCTTCTTCCCTCATACCCACCCAGCCCTACTACTCCTTCAAAAGCCTGGTCTGCAAGCTTGGCATCATTTCCACTTCCTCTTTGACCATTGCTACTATCTACAGGCCACCAGGCCCTATCTCCTCTTTTCTTTCAGAATGGGCTGATTTCTCCTCTCTCCTGACCTCCACCTCCAATCTCCTCCTTCTGGGTGACTTCAACATCTACTTTGACTCCTCAAGCATGGCCTACACTCTCTTCCATGACCTCTGCACCTCCCTCTACCTCTCTATTCTCCCATCCGGCCTTACCCACTTGGCTGGACACACTCTCGATGCCTTCATCCACTCAGATCTTTTGCTCTCTACCCCACTCTCCACCTGGCTATCCTTGACGGACCACACTCTCCTTTCCTCCGACCTCGGACCTCTCGGCCCTCTGACCAAACCTCCTCCACCCCTGCCAGCCTCGTTTGTGGACATCCATCCAATGAAGTAAGTATCAGTTGCTGGTTTCGCTTCCTCCTTCACCCCCCACCTCCAACCTGTGGCTTTTCTATTGACGCTACTCTCAACAATTTATCTCTTGCTATCACTCACACTCTCGATATTCTTGCACATGTCGCGAGGATCCACCTGAAACCTCCGGCCCAGCGTAGCACTTGGTATGACTCTGATCTAGCAGCCCTGAAACGCAAGTGCAGAGCTGCTGAACGGAAGTGGCAGACCTCAAGCTCATCCACTGATACACTGGCCCGTCGCCTTCTCCAGAGGCAATGTCATCTCTCCATTAATTCCAAGAAGAGGGCTCACATCCAGGCCTGCATCTCTGGAGCTTCTAACAACATGGCTCTTTAAAATCTGCATGGACTAGCCATCCAATCTACAGTTTTTACCTCGCCTCTTCCTTCCCAGGCCCTCTGCACTGGACTGGCCACCCATTTCACTGCTAAAACTCAGAACATCCTGTGCTCTCTCTCATCTTTCCCTTTCCCATCGCCTCCCCCATCCCCCTGCCACCCTTGGCCCCTCCTCCTCCATCACCCACTCTTTCCTCCTTTTCTCCTACCACACCAGACAAGGTCGATAGAGTTGTCCGCTCTATGAGGTCTCCTGCAAGCAAGTCTCCCCTTGCTCTTTCAGAGATATTAAGGGCAATATCAGCTTCCTTGCCACCGCACTCGCAGACTTCTGCAGTCCCTCTCTTGCCACTGGATCTTTCCCCTCTTCCCTCAAGCACTCTCTTGTGTACCCCCTCCTGAAAAAGCCAGCGGCTTACCCCTTATGTCCAGCTAACCACTGCCCCATCTCTCTCACTCCCTTCCTTGGGAAACTTCGAGAAGTTGGTCTTCCCCCAACTTACTCAGCACACTGAGCTTGTTGGCTGCCTGCATGACCATCAATCTGGATTCCAAGCATCCAGAGGCACGGAAACCTCTCTTCTGAACACCAGTGCAGAACTGCTCACATCCCTTGAGTCCAACTCCCCTGCTGTCCTCATTCTCCTTGATCTCTCTTTTCCATTTGACACAGTGAACCACTCCATCCTCATAAAAAGGCTCTATGACACCCTTGGTATCTCGGAGTGGGTACTGGACTAGCTTACCTCCTTCCTAACTGACCGCTCTTCCAAAGTCATACTGGGCAACTTCTCCTCCCGTACTTCCATCTCCACCTGTGTTGTCCCCCAGGGTTCCATTCCTTCGCCTTGGCTATTTAACATCTAGCTTACTCTGCTGGCACGCCTCATTTCCTCCTTCTCCCCCAACTTTCAGTGCTATGCTGATGATACACAACTCTTCTTCAAACTTCCTACAGACACCGTTGCACCCTCCATCATCCCTGACAACCTCTCAACCATTCAGGCCTGGTGTACTTCTAATGATCTCTGCCTCAATGCCAGCAAAACAGAGATCCTCCCTATTGGGACGCCGGCGCCCTGCTTCTTCCCTTCACTCTGGCCTTTATTAATGGGCTCCCCGCTGTTCCCTCTTCGGAAGCCAGAAACCTCACGGTCATCTTCAACTCCTCTCTCACCTTCCTCCCTCATACCCAGGACATTGCCAAGAAGTCCCACTTTCAGCTTTTCCTTCTCAAAGGAATTCTTCCTTTCCTCACATTCCCCAAGAGACTCAATGTTACCCGGGCTCTGGTTTTCTCTAGGCTTGACTATTGCAGTAGCCTCCTCCTTAATCTACCTTTGTCCACTCTGAGACCTGTCCAGCTAATCCAGAATAGGGCAGCAAGACTTATCCTTGGCCTCAAGCCTAGGGACGGCGTCTCTCCTGCCTTACAAAGTCTTCACTGGTTCCTGATCCCAGCACGTATTAAATTCAAATCCCTCTGCATCATCCACAAGGATGTCTGGGGCAGGGGACCATTCTATCTGCAACTCTTTCTGACTAAATATTCCCCTCTAGACACCTGCGTTCTTCTGGCACCAACTCCTTGTGTGTAAAGCGGTTTGCTAAACAGATGGCAGGTGGTCAATCACTTTCACCTGTGGGCTGCTTTCTTTGGAACAGCCTCCCCCTCCCTCTTCGTCTTGAGCAGGACCTCCTTAAGTTCTGGAAAAGCCTTAAAACCTTCCTCTTTACCTCTTCCTTCCCTCCCTCTCGCCCCTGTTAATCGCACAGTAGCTTGATTGATGTGCAGGGCCCGTATGCATCCTCGGGCCCTGATCCCCCACATCTTATCATCACAGCTGCTGTCTATCCTCTGTACTTGCCTCGGCTCACGCTACAACACTGGAGGTTTGCACTTACACTTCATAGCACTTCACCTACTGCTCTCCATGAGCACCACAACACCTATCCCATAGCTCCCCCCTGCACTTTCGTTGTATTTAATTATTTAACAGTGTTGTAAGTATTTTGTCTATCACCCCCTGTCATCCCCTGTCACCCCCCTGTTGCCCTGTAGGCGCTTTGAAACAGAATTTGCTTCCTGTATACGTGCCTAATAAGTGAACAATAAATAAATAAATACAAATAAATAAAAGGGGTGGGGAGAGAGTTGGGGTAGGGTTAATGATATAGGGAAGGGGCACTTGGTGTGGGAACACCCAATATAAAAAAAGTTTTGAAATAGCTTTTTTGAAGTCATTTTTAAAAGAAATTACTTTGAAAAAACTGTTGTCGGTAAAACAACATAGAACCCACGAATCCCAACATTCTTCTTACAAACCAAATCTCACTCATAAAATACATCATGAACTTCTTTTACATTGTGTCCATACAGATTATATTTGATCTATTAATACATAAGTCTGCGTTTCATGATCAAAAATGAAAAACATATTTGTGTTCCTCCAGGAATGGAATCAAATGAAATATTATATAGGACAAACATTAAAAAATACTGATAAATCATGCTCGTCGTACCTACGTTTTCATATGGTGTAGTTATTTCTCTTGTTTTATATCCTATGAAAACTGAATGTTGTCGAATCATACAACTCCACATTCTTAACCCAAAAATAAATAAAACTGGATAGACTTTCAGTACTGAAAAAACTATGTAAGGATATGGCGTTCCACGATCCATGATTATCAATAGATCACAATAGATCACAAAGTGTACCAATGGCTCACACAATGGTAGCGGAGTGTACAGAGTGTTTCCTGTGTTCCCTGGTGGTCCGTGGTGATCGTGGAAGGCTGCGAACCGTGATACGAAAAACCCCGGCAAAAAGAACAGCGAGTGTCTTTCTACTTTCTACTTTCAAGGCTCTCCTGACTCGCCTCATAAGTGGAACAGCGGGTAAGAGCGCGCGCAAGCTATCGTAAAAGTGAGCGAGTGAGAATGCGGACTGGAGCCACGGCGAATACCCGTGCTCAAGCTCAAGCTCAGGCAAAGCACGATATAGAAACCGCAAATATTTCAAACATTTCAAGTCTGCAGGCGGTATTAGGAAGGAACGCGCATGGGGAAGTGAGACGTGCTGCTTCGTCCGCTCTGCTAGACTCACCGTTCCCCCACCCAGCGAGGATGACTCACGCGGGAGTACGATCTGGCGGTAGGGTGAAAGCGACTGCAGCGGTCACAAATAGAATGCGGAATGCTGACCGCGATATGAGTGGCGACAGCGATAGTACAGAGATGAGTGAGAACGAGAGTGCGAGCGAGGTGGCGGATTGTGAGGACAACAGATCGAGCACGGCAATGAGTGAGAGGAGGGGAGAGAATGGGGAGAAAGGGCCTGCTCCCAGTGAACAACTAACAAGAAGGTGCGTACAGTCATTACAAATGGACGACCGGACGACGAAGAAAAAACAGGAGGAGCCCTGGTGGGCTGTAGTAGCTGCTGGTGCAGAAAAGGACAAATGTTCTGTATTGATACACCACTTACAGGAGGAGAGTCCCTGTCCCATCTCATACAACCCCTCCCATCTCGATCAGAGGCAAAGTTCGTCCTCTGTTACATCCAATGGCTCACCTTAGTTTGTTGCCATTGTTTGCTTCCTATGTCATGTCTTCGCAGGTACGCATTCCTGAGTTCCACATCCTCACGGCACACCTGCCAAGTAAAGTCCCCATCTTGTTCAATCAGCTATTTGTATAGCTGTGTCATAGCATAGATTATTGGTGCCAGAAAAAGAGGAGCAAGCATCCATCCAGCTCTGGTTAAAATTAACCAAACCTGGAGTTAAATGATTATTGTGAGCAAGTGGGTAATCCAAAATGTACCCAAGGGGCCCCAGAAGAATAACGGACATGCCACAACCCAATATTATGTTACACCTCATTCTCTAATTTAACCTGATTGCTCAATTATGTAGATTAATAATTATTCAACGCCTCACTTGTCTGTAGTGTGAGATTAATTCTTCTCTGCCATTCAAATCTCCCTGAATAGAATGAGTTAGGGCCATGCAATATTTCCCCCTCTTCTACAATGTATGAACTATGTTGCTTTTCCTACATGCTTCTGATAATTTCTCAATGATGGTCCACTCGAAATCATTCTACATGTGTGATTTTTCCAAAAAGTGTTGAACTATTTAATTTGATGCTGTGTCTATTCTCAGACGTGATCTGTGCTCATTCAATTATGTAGACATCTTTCTAGTCTCAATTCAATGTACACTAGGGACATGATAGGGAGTAAATCACATGTTTAGAATTAAAATTTCAGTGGAACCTCTGTTCCCATCTCAAATGATTACATTCAACGACGTTAGATGCTGAAGTCATGTGACATGATAGGCAACCACTACACAGGTAAGGCCCCCAAAACCTGTGGCATCATTCTCTCAGTGATGGTGTTGGGGGTCCTATATAGGTTCTAACGAATTGTTGTCTAATGCTCATGCCCTTTTTGAAAGCAAACAATGGTGTATTCTCTTTCTGTGCACTTTTAGTATGCCCCACTTTGACCTAATGATACGTCTAACCTGATCTCTATTTGGGTTAAAATGTGGTAACACATAGAATCTTGTTTATGTTGGGAGGTCTCTCTCCTATTGTGTTTGACACATTGGAAAGTTCCAAGAACAACCTTCGTAGATATACCCTATCTCTACATTTTTTCCCAATGATTTTGAGCTTCCACAAATGAAGCTGGACTTGGCCGTGCAGTTAAGTTTGTCTCAAAAAGCCATTATTATTAATCCAAGTGGGGACTCTATTCTAAAAGGCTCCCAGCAAATTGCAAGAGCAGTCACCAAAGTTCAAACAGTACAGGACTTCTGTAAATACGATCCTGAGGATTGGGGGAAGTGGCAATCCCCCAGTGTGGACAAAGGGCTGACTGCCTTGTCCCACCTAGCACATCTATGGCGACTTCTGGGTGGGCAGCATAGTGCCCCAATGGTTGGCAGATTGGATGTGCAGGTGCCCACTTGGAAGTCCCCGAGCAGCATTGTAGAAAGAGGTCACAAGTTCAGCATATACGTAGTTGCCTCAATCACCTCTGCCTTTTGTTCCTGGATTCCTCTTCTCATGTTTTTCACACCCACCAACCCTTACGACAAGGTTTCGGGTGTTGTCATTAGTGTGTCATATGCTGTTTTCCTTACATCACATATACAGTTGCAAATAGCAGATGTTGTCATTGAAGAGATAGCCTAGATCCACCAATGTTTGGGCTACTCATTACAGTGACGGTGGCCAAGAACCTACTTCGCTGACCTGTACATTACAGTGTTGGTTTTTTGGAGGATGGACGGTTGTCAAGTGTTTCCAAATAATTGTAATAATATGTGAAATTTTTCCCTTATTAAATGTCATTTTGTGTTTTAGTGATGAATAAAGTTTAAGAAAATTATGTTCTCCTATACATATACACGTAAATGCAGCCTTTTACTGTATTCAAAGTCAACAATGGGTCCGCAGTCGTTATTAGATGGTCTGGCGAGTCCTCATCTTGCCAAAATTTGACAGTATCAAATATTTTCTCTGTGTCTAAACTAAGAAGCATGTGAAAACGAGTGCATTCCTTGTTGTGAACTTGCCTGGTATTGTCAAATTCTCAGCATTTCTTCCCAAATCGCTTTGATCATGATGAAGACCTTCTTCAGCCGCCAGTGGATGTCTTTCTGCTCCTATTGTGGTTATTTGTTCAGCTCCGGGGAAACTCATTTGTCTTGGAAGCAAGACATTGCAAAGCAACACAGGTCTGAATCCCGGTCCCACACTGTAATGTTTTATAGTAGGGCCCAATCCATACATACACAGACCAGCTGTGGAGCCACGCAGTTTATTCCAGGAAGCTTGATTGTACATATATAAACCATGTATAAGATCCAGTTACTCGCAATATGTACATCACAGGTTTATGTAGTCACAAGTGGACATTACAGGAACAGAGACCCACATCCTCTCACCCCAAGCTCAGGCCCCCAACTGACATTCATAGAGCACTCACACACACACACTCACTCAACATTCTACTGAGCTGCCTATCATGCACACATCAACATTCCATCAGAATGCACTCCTGGCCAGTGATATATAACAAGATGGACTAACTTACATCAAAACACATGCTTAAAGATTGGCTTCTTCTGGTAAGCGCGTTACAAAAGATTAATTGATTAAAGATTAAGTAATTCGCTTTTTTGTGTCCAAATTCATTAAGGATATCAAAAGTTAGTTTACACAGTCCTGGTGGTCTCTGCAAGGTTTAGACAATGCAACAATATTTCATAGCGTTAGAGCACAATTGCAAGTTGAATAAAGGTGTTCGGTTGCATTTGATCTTTCATAGATTTGCATGCTAGAATCATTCTGTGTCAGTGGGTCGGAAATCCTCGCTAAAGTGTAAAGTCATAGTGGTAAGAAAACACTGTTAACTAATAGCCTATCAACCATAGTATTGCCTTTTGGTAATTTCCCCCCAATGAGCAAATGAACGAGAGAGCTAAGGCTCTGAGACAACCTGCATGGTGGACAGTTCAACTACCGGCATGGAAAAATACTTCCTGTATCAGCCTGGTCCTGCACTGCATACTACAGATTCGCCTGGCACAGGTGGAAATTGATCCCCAGTGGGCTCAGTTGGCACACTACTGGAAATGTATCCTGTCCCTCAGCGCTAACTCCAGAAGATATCTCCAGTGGTGGACCAAAAAGGCTCATCTCTATGTGGGTCTGCCCTTCCAACTATGAGTGGCAGGGCATGTCATTATCTCAGACGCTTACATGTCAGTATGGACCATGGAGATGGAGGCCCTCAGCACCAGGGGTGTGTAGTCAGCACCAGAGGGACTACTGTACATCAATATCCTTGAGCTTCTACCATCTGGTTAGCTCTGAATTCTTTACTGCCCTAGATCTCGGGAGTCGATGGTCATTGTCCAGACTGACACATAACCTCTATGCACTATGTAAGCAAACAGGGAGGTCCAAGGTCAGCCGTTCTCTCAAACGAGAATCAGCTCCTATGGACATGGGTAATACAACACCAGGGCCCTCATTACGAGAACAGCGGTAGCCATGGAGCTATTAGCTCCATGGCTGCCACCGTTCCGGGCTCCATTACCGGGTTCCTGCAAAGGGGACTTACCGGGTTACGTCGAGATAGGAGGACCCGGTAAGTCCTCCATGCAGGAACCCTTCCCCATTCCCATTTGAACCCCCATAGGGCTCAATGGGAATGGGGGGAGGTAATAACGGGTAGATTACATGTGGCCCATTATGGCCTCCCTCTTCACCTCGCGGGACCCGGAAACCACGCCTGGTTTTACCGGGTTTTTCGATCCGGGTCCCGCGATGGGAAGCTTGTAATCAGCGCTCCCCGAATGAAGGGGGCCGGTGCTGTACCGGGCCCCTTCAATCCGGGAGTGCCAGGGTCATAATGAGGCTCCAGGTCTCTTTGCAGGCATGGTATTTACCAGGGCTCAAGACGAGGGTAAACACGGGCAGACACCTCACCCCCCACCCCCCCTCTGCCCCCTGGTATTTTAGAGGTATGTGTAAAACAAGAAACATTGACTTTCTTTTTTACACCAACATTGGGACTCGGACCGCAGTCACCAGGTTCACAGGTCAATCACTTCACCACTGCACCATATAACTTGATGAAACACAGCACACAACTAAAGTAAAGGTGAAATGTCACATTTCGGGACTGTATTTTCCAGGGAAAACACTGATATGGTTTTTGGAGTTTAAAACATGCACGTCTTTTAACGTTTACAAAACACTATTAGAAGAAAATATCCTCCCTTGGTTTTTTGTGTATGTTGATTTTATGAAAGACAAATGCCATTCGTCCTATGCAGTTTGTATGGTTATGCAAAGCCAATGGAATGAAATGTGCATTTTTCACCTTGATATGCTGATTTCTGGCAACGCCACATTCCATTGGTGTGTTAATGAGTCCCCCCACTTATTTTTAGGACTTGAACCCTGGTATTTACTTAGGGTGGATAAACCCCATGTCGGACAAGTTCAGCAGGACCCTATCCTATTCTCATGAATGGGACATTCACGACAAACAGATATCCTACATTTTCAGAAGGTAGGAGATACTTCAAGGTGACTTGTTTGCCATCAGGGGCAAAAGAAATTGCAAGAGCTTTGCATCCAGATTCCATGGAGGCTCTATCAGGTATGCCTTCCCATTGCTGTGGGAGAGGTTGGTTCCTCTACGCCTTTCCTCCCACCCCACTGATACAGCGTTTCCTCTCAAAGATTCATTGGTTGCCATGCCGGATGGGCATTGCCAATTTATTTACTGACCCTGCTGTCTCTCTCTATGACCCTGCTGATAGCCCTCAAGTGGTCCCGGGATGGGGGCTGAGTCCTTCACCAAGACCCCAATTGGCTTGCGCTGACAGCATGGAATTAGAGGTGGTGTTTCAGTGCCTTATACCTTCCTGATATCTGTCTTGATACCCCACAGTACCATAGACCCTGCCATAATCAGGGTTTACTCAAAGAAGACCATGGAATTCCATTCCATATGCCACAAGAAGGGGCTCCCTATTCTATCTTCGCCCTACAGCATTCCGTCTGATCGCAAGGGGCTTTCCCTGGCCTCCATCAAGGTCTACCTGTCAGCCATCTCCTTCTAACTGTGGTCCCTGGATTTGGGGTCCTTCTTTTCCATGCCTGTTGCCAAACTGTTCCTTAAGGGCCTTCTTCATTATATATCCCCTGAGACTCACCATCCTTCTCCTGGCATTCGCCATGAAGATGCATTCTGAATCAATTCATAAGGTGAATGTTTAATTGGACTTCTTGGAAAACTGTTTACTAGTAGCCATCACATCTTCATGCAGGGTGGTAGAGTTGCAGGCAGTCTCTTTTGAGGAGCCCTACACAATATTTGTTAAGGACAAGGTTGTGCCTCATCCTCATAACTCTCGCCACTTTTGCTCTGCCAGTGACTCTGCCTACTTTCCTTGCCAATCTGATTTCTTCCACACCAAAATCTCAGGATTCTCTTGATGTCCGCCAGTCCCTACTGTATTAAATAACAAAGTTTGAAGACTGTCGGCCATGCTCTTTGTAGCCTTCGATGGTGCTTTGAATGGCCAAGTTATCTCCAAACAGGGTTTAGCATATTGAATAACGTCCTGCATCAAGCAATGCCAGGTCACGCCTGTCTAGGATGGGCCAACGACTGTTCACTTCATAAGCGCCATGGCCACAACCACAGTGTTTCATGCAAGACGTTCCCTCAGACATCTACAAGGATTCTACCTGGACGACTCCACACATCTTTACCAGGCATTATTGTGTATATGATGATAGCAGATCACAAATAGCAGTTGCCCCATCAGCACTGAGTCCATCCTCTCCCATTGGAGCCCATTGAGGGTTCACTGCTGTGTATTTTATTCAAGCATATGCATCAAAGAAAGATCCAAAGCAGGAGAAAGTTTAGTTAATTATCTATTATTGCTTTTGTACAAATATAACATGGCTTTCGGCGGTGGAGCCTCAGCCTCTCTCCATCATTGGCCTAGTGTGGGGAAAAAGCCCAAAGTGCCATAATGAGGTATACAGTCTGTAGATTAAACATATTTTATTACTACTATATATTTACACTTTACTGAGGATTCTCAGCCTGACGACAGGGAATTATTCTAGTATGCAAATCTATAAAATATACTAATGCTGGTAAACAGTTACAGTTAAAACCATATAAAGGATGAACAGAGTTGGCTATATCCCATGTTTAAATGTCTCGTAGTAATTCAGTGAGTCAATTAAGCATTCCAGTTCTTTTAATGTTATTTTGTTCTCCCTTAACGTGCTGGTCTCTGAGAGAATAGGGTCATCAATTTATTGGGAAGGCAAATGACTGGGAAGCATTACAAAGAGGCTGGTTATAAAGCTCCAAGTAAAATCATTTGAAGACATTTATGCCTTGATACTTTTTTATTACAACCTCTGCAGAATTGAGCCCGGGGCGATACTGAACAAGAACTAAATGCTAATAGAGCACATACAAGGAGCAGGGGGTGCACATACAGGGAATGCGTGATCATCTTAGTGCATGTGTTATAAGCTAAATGGTAGATGCGGTTGTGGACACCATCTTGGCAAGCGGTAATCATCTTAGAAGTTAGGCCCCTTGCATGAGCACGAACACCACCCCCATCCTGGCCAGGTCTCAGAAATCCACAATCTCCTCCATTGTTCAGAGAGCTACATATTCTTGCGCCCTGGAAAGAATGCGCCCTGCAAGGTCCCGAGAAAGGAGCAGAGCGCTTGGCAGTACCATCCCATGAAGCAGATAGTTGCTGATCTGTCTTCGAACGAGTGAAGTGTGTGTGAGTTAGTCTGACCTCGGTTCTCCCCCAAGCCCAGCCCTGTATCTGCCAGGTGCATTTATTTTATTTTATTAGTCATTTATAAAGTCCCTATACACTTAGCAACAAGTGTTTCAAAGCGCTCCAATGCAGGGAGGGAATACAATGATTGAACATTCTTAATACTCATTAGTACATTCATAATGGGTAAGTGCAATGCGTTTGGAGGTACAAAAATAGACGTGGGAAAAACGTACTGTTAAACATCACAATAATTAATGCGCTTGCCTGACGGTCATTGCACTGTGCAAGAGCTTAAAGAAATATGAGGGAGAGAGGGAATAGGGGGATGTAAGGGTAAAACATAACAAGCAAGTGCAAGCATAATAGAGGTTGGTGGAGGGTGGGGGGATGGAGGCTGAATAGGGACAAACCAGTAAACACCTAGAATCGAAATTAGGCACAGATAAGACAACACCTGGAAGCCAATAGTTGCAAAGATGTAAGTATTGTCAATTAAAGAGCTCAATGCTGCCAACTCAAGAATGACTTCAAATCTCAGGGTGCCATACGATATGAAATGTCGAGCCCGAGAAGTCTGATATCCCCCGGTCTCGGTGAACACTAGCAGGCAGCATGAGGAGAGGGAAGAGGAAGCGGACTAACAGACCGGCCAGGAATCGACAGGTTCAGATAGTGGCCTTAGTTGGAAGGGCCAATTGTACAACCGTTGTCCAGCTGTTGCAATTGGAAGGATAACATTGTGTGTTGAGTAGCTAATTAATTGTTAGGTCAGCTCATCGTGGATGATGAGCCCAGCAGCACCCATGTGAACAGAGATGGACAGGTGAAGATGGACCAATGGCCTGGCATCCCATAAGGAGCAGGCCCTACATCTATAGGCCTCCGCCAAACTGTGTTATAGAATTGTACTGTATAGAATGCCATCATCAGTGACGCTTTTGTGCTTATAACCTCCTGCACATGCCAACAGACCTCAGAACGTTCTGTGGCAGCAGAGTTCTTTGCTGATGCATTCCTATTTTTGTAGAATTAAATATTTGGTGTCCTTGCAAGAGTGTCTTGGGCCTTTTTCCTAGGTGGGCTGTATTTTTTTCTGGTGTGAACGTGCAGGGGCATGCCTTAATTTGGTGACCCCGACGTGATCCCAGCGAGGCCCGCACTGATGGAGGCTTCCAGGCCACTTCTCCTGAGGTGCTGCACACACCTGCATCGACCAGTCCCAAAAAACACGTATGTCCCAGAGGTTTACAGAAGCCATCTTTGCAGAATTCCTGTCCGCTCTTTGAAGCGAGTCGCGGTTCCAGGGTGTAAGAAACCAGAAGGTGTTTCACCCACTAGTCCTCGAGGATCTGTCATCCAGGTGGCCAGGACACGCCCATCGCTTTTAGATATAGTTCCTGAGTGCAAACACTACCCACATCCTGGCCAGGTCTCATAAATCCACAACCTCCTCCATTGTTCGGAGAGCTACAGGCCCTCGCGCACTGAGAAGAATGCACGCCGCAAGGTCATGAGAAGGGAGCAGAGCGCCTCTTGGCAGTACTATCCCACGAAGCAGATAGCAAGGCCCTCCTGAGCCCAATGATCCCCAAATGAGAAATACAGCCATGCAATGCTTTCATCCCATTACCCCCGCATGCCACAGTATCATGCAAACCCAGACCACCGACCATAAAGCTTTTACACCCCTCGATCGATCACTAAGATCGAAGGCAAGTCTATCGCACATTCAGAAATGGGTCACGTCATTTGTGCGGCGAGGTGCAGGGTACCATCAGAATTTTAGAATTTTAGCTCAAACCTAAGGGGGAGGACGTTGGTAGTAGCTAATCTGTCTTGGAACGAGTGAATTGTGTGTGAGTTAGTGTCTTGAGCCTTTTTCCCTAGCAGGCTGTATTTGTTCTAGTGTGAGCATGTAGGGGTGTGGCTTCAGTTTATAGATTTGATGTTATAATTTACAGCCAATGTGTGAGCTAGGAATATGCCTGTCTTGCTACTACCTTCCTAAAATTTTGATCAAAGTAGGTAACACTTTTTCAAATAATGTTAGTGTATTTCATACTTTATTCTCACAGTTTTAGGGATCAGATATTGGTTCACACCTGAATGCTCAAGGTCCACATCTTATTTAATAATCACTTTAATAGATCATAGATTGTTGATTCTTCCTTTAAGACTGTAGTTCTTGATGTCTGGGACTTTGATGTCTAGGACCTTTAGCATGAAACTGTCTTTAGTGATTATATTCAGGGGGTCAGAGTCACCTGAAGGGGGAACTGGTGCTGACAGTTCAACAGGACACTAGAGGACAGGCGTCATCACTGAGTGATTCAAACAGATCCTTCTTTGCCACAGTAACAGAGGTTTTGGAAATTCAGAATTAGTTGACAAAATTGAGGAGCAGTAAGTAGGATACAGACCAATGTCCTTGAAGCCTGGAGGCTGAGGCACACCTCATGAATTGCAACAATGTGGGTATCAGGGCATCATAGCTGAAGGGTGATTCTGCAGGAAGCAAATGTAAAAAGTACATTGATGCTGCAACCTACATTGCAGGCTAATACTTTGTTTCACACCTGTACTGGCAGGGAGTTGAGAGATTTAAGGTCTCTTGATATGCTGGAACCTTTGCAACCCCAATATAAGGTAGTATGAGGAACCTGAGGGTGTCCTCACTTCTTTTCCCCCGTGTCCTCTTCTCAGATGGCCAGTGAAAGGCCATCGCTTTTGGATCCCGACCTTGGCGTGGCTATGCGAGGGAGAATGACCTGGGTGGAGGGAACTTGGGGAGAGGATGTCTTTAGGTGAGACCTGGTATCCCCCTTTTCCTTTTCACATTGAGCCCTATATCCCAAAAGCCTTTGTGGGGTATTGTCAACCCTTTCCCTTTTCCTACTTCCGAACTGTTCCCCAGAAACAACACCTTAGTACTGGGACGAGGAAGAGACCAACTAGGAGGACACATCCTAATGTTTCTGATACAAACACAGATCAGAGACAGGATAGAGTTATGATTTCTCCTTTTATTAAATCAGACAGTTCCAAACACCACTCTGGTACTGAGTCGAAGAAGAGGGCTATGGAGGCATACCAATGGAACAACCAGGCATGTCCGCCTAATGGAGTTCTCCATAGTCAGGCAATGGACCTCAATGACCCACTCCTGGGGTCAGTTAGCACACCTTATGGATATAGAAAATGCCCACTGCTTTGGGAAAAGAGAATGGGCTGGAGGAAAGGAAGCTGGAGACCCAGGTGACGGGAGAGGTGTTGTGCAGGAGAAAGAGACGCCGGAGCAGTGGTCGACTGTGCAAGGGTCCAGAGGTCCTGTTACCCTCTGGAGCGGGTCTGTTTCGTGGAAGCTGTGGAAATCCCATTGACCCCAGCTGCCGTCACGGGAAGGCAGGAGAGCGAGCGGTGCTCTCTGCGCAGGCAGCGAAGGAGAGGCGGAGTCTTGGGAAGCCGAAGAAGGCCGTTAGGAAGGATATCGAGGAGAAGGACGCTCCCATGTGCTACCAGTAAGTCTAAAGCAGTTACACACTCATGCTGTGGCCCTCCGGTAACACATAACACATTTCTTTGCGAATGTCGAACAAACTGAAAGTAACTAAAAGCACTTTTGCATGCCGGAATAAGTACTTTTAAGACACTGAGCGAACTGAAACTGACTGAAAGCACTTTTGAATGCTGCAGAGAATGCACTACACATTGAATACTCATAAATGGAGTAAAAGCCAAGTATTGTATGAGACAGAAATCAAGGAATGCATTGTTTGAAACAAGTATTGTAAAAGTCAAGAGAATACCTAGAAGGGTATGAAAGTGAGGAGCCAACTATTGGCCCAAAGTTAAGAGGGACCCATGGAACCAGTATTGACAAAGTCAAGTAAATACCAAGAAGGGTATCAAAATGAGACACCAAGAAGGTAATGAAAACGAGACACCAAGTATTGGTCCAATGTTAAGAGGGGCCCATGAAATAAATATCGGCAGAGTCAAGAGAATACCACGAAGGGTATAAAAAGGCGAACTCAAGTATTGGCCCAAAGCCTAGAGGGGGCCCAGGAATTGTAGGCTAAAAGGAAACATGGCTTGACAAGAGCCAGAGGACTACAGAAACATATAACAAAGTGCATATTGGGCAAGCAAATCACGGTACAGTGTCTGAAGAGTGTGACACTGGAGCATCAACTAAACATCACCATCAGGTGCAAACTGTGCATATTTGTTGATGGAAACAGTAAGAAGCGGTATCAGTTGTGTGACCTGTAATGGGTGGACCATGTGGTTCGACAACTGCGCCTAGACCGAGTACCCTACATGGAAGAAGCCAATGAAAGCATGTCTAAAAAGGTTTATGTTTTGCAACAACCTGAAATGGGCAATTGAATTTAAGAAACAGTACTGTCTAAGTGAACTGGTAAAATATATTAATCTTAAAGGAACTGGGAAGTGTCCCAAGGAACTTTTTTCTTTTGAAAGCTGGAAGATTTCAACTCTTGGGGAAGGAAACCCTGAGGTGGCAGGTGTCCCAAAGAACTGTGTTATTTTGGAAAAGCTGGAACATTTTAACTCTTGAGGAAGGGAGCCCGAGACCTTATGAACTGTGTTGAACGTTTGGAGAAGGGAACCCCAAGACTTTGTGAACTGTGTTGAACTTGGGGAAGGAAAGCTGAGTAGAAGCCAAGAGTTGGAAGAAGGTCAGTACTTTATTTTGACCACTATTCATTGTATTGCTGGCATCCCTACACATATATACAGTTAGTTGTGAGGGCAAGTATAGGTTTCGGACACAGACAGATTTTTGATTCAGACTTCCTGACACAGACTATCCTATGGAGAAAAAACCATGGCACACTAAGACGAGGAAACCCATTAGAAGAATACAGAGCCATAATCAAACAAAGAGAAAGGACTTTAACGCTGCACTGGGAAAGCCCTGCAACCGTACTAATAGCAAATCTCACGACTGTTAGGATATGTGTTGCACATTATCTACTTATGATGCTTACTAGTGAGTTTAGATCAGCCTGTTCCACTTCTATATTGCTTACATTACGGTGTCATTTAAATCTGTCATACTTCTATGACTTCTGCTATACCTCTATGACTGTGCCTTCACCTATCTGCATTTAAGCACTCTTTGTACCTTTGTTGCACCCCACACTTCCCACCGCTGTTTCGCAGCACCTCCCCACTACCATTGTACTGCTGCGAAAGCCTTGTTACCCAACCTCTTATCTCTGTGCCCACTTGTCCTTTGCTGAGATCCCTATCCACTGTATTACTGATAGACACCCCTACCCATACATTGTGTTACTTGCCTATTATTACCACTCGTTGCTTGCAGTCGCTAAAAACTAACCACCAGCATAGCACTGCTTCCAGGCCTAGACCCTATCTCATCCTCTCCTTTACCCAGCCACTTGTATACTAGCTATAACTACCTTAAGGAGAGTAACACTCACTATGGCAACTATCCTTCCTCTATTTCATGCCATAACACCCACTAAATTCTTACCAGCCCTGCAGACTCACCTACCCCTAGACACACGGCACTTAGACACTGCCATCACAGCATATCCTCTCTCCCCAGCAGATTGGATCACCCGCTTTGCCTCCCCACCTACACCTCTGATTCCATGCCGACTCAGCCTCAGAAATGCTAGACTAGGCTCTCGCCTCCTTCGCAGGAAGATGACCCACTGTGCACCTGCCCATCACCACACTAAAATTTGCATTTCACCTACCCCCACTTGCCCACTGAGCTACGCAAGCCCCACCACAAACCATAATCCCCCACAAGAAGCCCTAGACATTGATACACCATCCTTTTAAGGAGCCCTTATCAATGCATGTTTGTTGGTTGCTCATGCTCCCGACATTGCCTCATTACCTCCAACCAATTGGACTTTCTCGCTGTTACTGAAACATGGCTACACCCAGCCGCAGGTCCCAATCTATCACTTGCCATTCCTGACAACGACACAATCATTTGAGTAGACAGAGACACCGGGAAAGGTGGCAGGGTGGCCTTCATAGCCAAATACAACTTGAACCTCAGGAAAGTCTCTAACTCAGGCCTACCCTAAGCAGAACTCCTTTCAGTTAAACAATCTCTCTCCAACACCCGTACCATCCTACTTCACCTCATATACAGACCCCCAGGAGTCTTGTCATCCTTTCAGGAAGACATTACCCATCTACTAACCCTAAACACCAAACCAAACACACAAAGCATCTTATTGGGTGACATCAACCTTGGTCTTCACGACCCTAATGACCCTAGCACCTCCTCGCTTGATGACACCATCACGCAATTAGGTTTCACTCAACGTATCATTTAGCCTACTCACTCCAAGGGCAGAACACTGGATTGGCTGGCCGACTCTAACTGCAATGTGTCAATACTAAACAATACACCTTGTGCCTGGTCAGACCACCATTGTATCACCTTTTCCATACATAAAGGTACTCACACTAACACTCCGCTGCCCTCGCACCACAATATGTGTCTAGGAACAAACGCAATATAACCTTAGAGAACCTTTTACATCTAATTCAGCCTATCACTAACCTGCCTGCTAACTCAGATACTGACCCAGCCTCCTTGGTTGACCTCTACAATGTCACCTTGGAACAAGCCCTCAACCTAATTGCACCGCTAAAATTGAGGAAAGTTAAACCAGCCACCCACCTAAATAAATGGTTCTCCGATGAACTTAAAGCGCTATGCACCATTAAAAGAATTTCTGAAGCTAATTGGTGAAAAGCCCCTTCCTCTCCCAACAAGGAAAGATTCTCTATTGCCGCGGCCACCTACAAATCAGCCATCACCAATACCAAAAAAGAGATTTACAATACCAGAACTCAGAACGCTAAATCTGGAACTAAAGAACTTTTCTCCATCCTAAGAGAACTGGAAACCCCTGCACCGCCCACTGAAGACTGTATTAAGGATAAGACTTGGTGTGAGAACATCCAGAAGGCCTTGTCAGACAAGATAGCTCTTCTTCAATCCAAAATTGAAACAAAAAAAACAGCCTTGCCCCCAATAGCCAGCTTCACCTGGCGCATAACCGTCATTTGCCATCCTGCACCCATTTCCACTTCTCCCCAGTAACTGTGACTGAAGTGGCTAATATAATCCCAAGCCTCAAACCATCTAACTGTCAGGGAGCCTCCTGCCCAGCCTCAGTCATTAAGGATGAGGCAAAGGAACTGGCACTCTTCATCACAGCCCTGATGAACTCGTCTTTCAAAAACTCCGTCCCTAACAACTTCAAAGAAGCATGTGTCATGCCTCTACTAAAAATGCTCAATCTAGATCCTAACATACCGACAAATTACAGGCCCAAAGCAACAGTCCCATTCCTCGTGAAGATACTAGATAAAGTGGCTTACCTCGAAATTCAACAAAACTTGGAGGATAATAATCTCTAGGTCTGGGACTTTCAGGCTTCAGACCTAGGCATGGGACTGAGACAGCCCTATTGGACCTTAAAATCCAAATGGAGGAAGCTAAAGACAAGGGCAACCTGACCATCCTGCTCCTGCTGGATCTCTCCGTAGCCTTCGACCTGGTCGGCCACCACATCCTGACTAAACAACTCTCCTCTGCAGCAGCCTTCTCTCTCAATGCCACCAACTGGATCCGATCCTTTCTCTCAAATCGGACAACTAGGGTCTTCGCACCCACGGCAGCTGCCGATCCAATTCCCATCCAGTGTGGAGTTTCCACAAGGGTCCTGTGTTTCACCTACGCTCTATAATATTTTCACGAAGCTCCTCTTTGATCGTCTTGATGATCTGGGTGTCACCTACACGAACTATGGGGATGACACCCAGATCCTCATCACGCTCACTGGTAGCTACGAGAGGGACTCTGAGAAACTAAACAAGATCTATTTAGAAATCCAGGCCTGGATGCCTACTCAGAGCCTCTGCTTAAAGAACGATAAAAACAGAACCTTTGATCGTCGGTACCCAAGCTCTGCTAAACAAACTTGACCCCGTTACCAATCATTCAACATAGATGGTAACATCATCAAGGGGGCCAAAGAGGTTAACACCTTAGGCGTATACCTTGACTCCACCCTATCCCTTAAAAAGCAAGTTAATCCACCACAGTGTATACAAAAAAACTCATCAATGCCTGCAAACCCTTTGTGTCCACAAACAGTTGCCTCACCCTGGCAAGGGCCCTGATTTTGTCAAAACTGGACTATTGTAACATCCTATTCCTAGGTTCCACCAGTCACAACCTGAATAGATGACAAGTTCTCCAGAACAATGCCCGCCGTTGCGCCTTAAACATACCATGCTGCAATCACATCTCATCCATCAGACGGGATGCACATTGGCTACCTGTACGTGATAGAATTAATCTACGTACACTTGTTATCACCCATAAATGCTCATCAAGAACAGCACCACAATACCTGACTGACACATTTTCAAGGCACAGTTCTACCAGACCTACCAGATCTCCTTATCTACACTGCCTTAACATACCCAAATATAACCTGAAAACAGCATGTGGGTCGAGTTTCCCAGTATTAGCAGCTAAATGCTGGAATACACTCCCCACTGACAGCAGAGCAGAACCTTCCTTCCGGTCCTTTAGAGCTAAAGTGAAGGACATGCTCTTCACCCAGCAACATTAAGGCACATTTCACTTGATATGCCTCCATTAGCACTTGTTCAGGCTCTCATAGTTTGTCTTAACTATTGCACCCACACTACGGCCTTGTCTTGTCGTCAGTTTGGGGGCACCCATTCCTCTCCTATCGCTTTTCCTGTACTCCTGATTATCTGTCATGTTGCAGACATACAGACCACTTTTGTAACATGGTCCTTATGCCGGCTGAACTCCTGATTATATGTCATGTTGTAAACATACAGACCACATTGTAACCTGTTCCGTACGCTGTTAGCCTGCTACTTTTGTAGCAACCTTGTTGTCTCAATTCTGCATTCTTCTCCTATTGTAATGACAAAACCGACCACTCTGTAACTCTGGTTCTCACAGTTTTCTGTTCCGTGCCCACTGTACTGTAACATATGATTATCTCTATGCGCCCAGATACGTCAGGGTTAGGTTGCGCTATACAAATAATAAACTAAACTAAACTAAACCGCATAATAAGAATGGGAGGCAGAGACCTTCAAAGCGAGAGAATGCGCAAGCTTCAAAAGAGCGTGTCACAATACAAGAAGGAAGACCTGGACGCACAGCATCCAACTTTACCAGTTAGCATGATAGCAGACACTGACGCGTCGCATTGGAGAGAACAGAAGAAGCGATAAGCTGAAGGGAACGCAGAGCATCCTGAAACAAAGGAAAGTCCGTTGTGGTGGATCCGGGGGTCAATTATCTGCGCTGATACCACCTACAACATGGATCCGAATAGCAAACCGATCGGAGGAAGAGCGAGAAGATTCTTGAGGCCAACCTGACAATTTGAAAAGAGGGTCCCAAGCTGCCATGAATCCCGGTGACATTATCCTTAAACAAATCAGGTAACGTGAAAAGCGGGAGACTGGGAGGGGGACCGAAAATAATCACACATACTAGTGGCAACAATTCTGAAGTAAATGAAGGAAGTAAGAATAAGGATTGGAGTACTCATACTCATCTCAGTTGTAACAAAGTATCGGAAGTGAGTGTAAGCACTGAAGTCTTCATACTCGTGTCAGTTGTAACAAATTATCTCAAGTAAATGAAGAAAGTAAGAATAAGGACTGGAGTACTCCTACTCGTCACAATTGTAACAAAGTACCTGAAGTTATGATATAATATGATATGATATGACATTTATAACGCGCCTATACACAAGGCACAAGTCTTTCAAGGCACGACGAGGCAAGGAAGGGGGAACAAAGGGAGGACAGACAACGATCTTACTAGGCCAGGTGTCATTCAGATTGTACAAGTGCATGGGAAGGGGGAAAGGGAAAAGTGCGTGTGGGAGGGGAGAGGGGCAAGTGCAGTACATGGGATAGTAGAATAATAAGATAATAAAAACAGCCAGATGGTGGCAAGTGCGAGGTAAGTGCAGACATAAGTGCTGGTAAGGGGACTGTAGGGATTCAGAAAACAGTCCCAGGGGTTGCCAGGGAGGCAGTGCAGGTGTGCAACTGGCAGGGACTGGGCCCGAGATCGGGAAGGGTGACCAGGTAACCAGTGCAGTTTCAGCCAGGAATTCAGGAGGGGAGAGTGGGAGAGAAAGCAGAGGCAAAGAGGAAGGTTTTGAGGTGCATCCGGAACCGGAGATGTTCTCATCAAGTTTCAGGGAAGCAGGAAGGCTGTTGAAGAGAGAGATCGACCACCAACTCGTTGCTTGGAGAAGCGACTGACCCTGAGGGAGTTGGAGGCAGATGAGCGAAGAGCTCGAGAAGGAAGATATTGGGGAAGAGAGAGTTCAAGATATTGCGACCCCAGGCCCCAGAAGGCCTTGTGGACAATGCAGAGGGTTTTGAACTTAATCCTTGCAGCCACTGGGAGCCAGTGCAGAGATTTCAGTCCTGGAGAGATACGATCCCTGGGCTTGAGGCCAAGCATAAGTCTTGCAGCCTTGTTCTGGATTAGTTGCAGAGGGCGGAGAGTAGAGGCAGACAGATTTAGATAGAGGCTGTTACAATAGTCCAGCCTAGAGAGAACCAGGGCTCTGGGGACGGTGAGCTTCTGGGGGAAGGAGAGGAAAGGAAGAATACCTCTGAGGAGGTGCAACTGGTAGTGTGACTTCATAGAGACGTCAGAGATGAGAGGAGAGAAGGAGAGTGTGGAATCGAAGATGACCCCAAGGTTTTTAGCCTTGCAGGTGGGAGCAGGAAGAGGGCCCAGAGAGGCCGGCCAGAGAGCTGAAGGGAAGGAGGGAGTGGGTGTGTAGATGAGTAGAATCTCAGTCTTACTGGCATTAAGGCAGAGGTCATTGGCGGCACACCACTCCTGGATAGCAGACAGACAGTCAGAGATGAGGGGATGAGGGGAGGAGAGGAGGAGGCCGAGGGTAGCCTGAAAATGAGCTGGGTATCACCCGCATCCCAAGTTAATAAAGAAAGTGAGAATAAGGTCTAGAGTACGCATACTCGTCTAAATTGTAAAAATAAATCTGAAGCAAACAAAGAGAGTGAGAACAATCATTGGAGTGTTCATACTTGTCTCATTTGTAAGAAAACATCTAGAGTTAAGGAAGATAGAGCGAATAAGCATTGGAATATTTGTACTCGTACCGGTTATACCAACATGTCTGAAGTGAACAAAGAGAATTAGAGCAATCACTGGAGTGTTCATACTCGTTCCAGGTATAATAAAACACTTAAAGTGAATAAGGCAAGTGAAAATAAGCAATGGAGTGCTTATACTCGTCCCAGTTGTAATATACCACATAAGGTGAAGATGGAAAGTCAGAATAACTATTGGAAGGTTCATACTTGTCTCTGCTGGAAGAACATATCTAAACTCAATGAAGAGAAAGGGAATAAGTATTGGAGTGTTCATACTCGTCCCATTTGTAACAAAGTACAAAAGAGAATGAGAGAGTAAGAATAAGTACAAGAAGGTTCATACTCATCCCAGTGACCACAAAGTAGTACAAGTGAATGGAGAGAGTACGAATAACCTCTAGAACAATGAGGTTTTGTTTCAGACAAAATATAAGACTAAAGGTGAAAGAAGAAGAGAGGAAAGGAACTAATATAAAATAAATAAGACCAGAGGAGTACAAATAAGGAAGGAAGGAAGGAAAGAAGGAAGGAAGTTTAAAAAAAGGGGAAAAGACGGTCGAGACAGTGGGCCGATATTGTTCTGGACTTTCACCGGCGACTGACAAGCACCTTAGTTGCTCAATCTCATCATACCATCTGTTTAGGAGCACCACTCGCCTTTCATACAAAAATATAGATTTTATTCATTGGTAATACCATTGAAACTACACATACAAATTACACTTAAAAAGGGTATATACAACACCTCTGACAATTGCATTTAATACTTCAACAGAAGCTGGTTGGTGGGGTTAGTAGGTGCGCCAGAATCAAGGTCATAGTTCTCTAAATTATTTTCTGGCAAAATTTCACTTTCAAAACAAAGCATTAGGTTTGACTGTAATTGACTTTTGGATGCATGAGTTTTGGCAGTTTGAGTACTAATCAAAACCATGAGTAGTCTATTTGGCCAAAACCCAAAGGCATGCACGGCAGACTAAATATGTTAATGGCCTCTGTGCTTTTCATCTTGGACCACATTCAATTGGTTATGCAATGTAATAAAACAACAAAATCTGGACACTGCCGTGTTTTGGCCTCTGAATTTAGGGTTACTCTCCTTGCGTCGTACCCCTTTCATTTTCGATCTACGCCTTCATCAGAACATAAAACAATGTTGCACTAAATTGTTGTGTAACAACACTGCTTTTGATAATGGATTCAAGAAAAGCTTCCTTTCCTTCTTTTTTCGGCTCTTATAGGAAATTCATATAAACAATCCGTCAAACAGCACCGTCAAACAATCCAATCAGCTACAAATGTAATATTTCCCACAGGGAACAGCATAAGCTCAACACAATTTACTTAGGACCTGAAAAATGTAGTCACTTTTTTGCAATTAATGCTTTTTCCAAGGTCTTCATTTTTTTTCGTTTCTCAATTCAGTTGGACTCTCAAATGTCTCATTGTTTCAACCTGAGAAAAATGAAAAATAACAGAAACTTCGAATTAGTCCTGTGCCATCATTTGAATATGTGTCTATACTCACGATTCACCATTAAACTTCGTCTTCCATGTCCATTTGGAAGCTTCTAAAATCAGGTTCTCCACTCTGGTTTTTGTGAGTCTTATCTTAAAACGCACACTCTGAGGTGAAGAAACAGGAATATGTATCTACGTCTATTTTGCTTCACCGGATCTCTCTAGTTTGCACCATTCATGTAAATTATTGATTTTGGGGAAAGTTCAATTTCTGTTTTTTATGGCTCCCCTAACAAAGTTGTAATAATTAGAAATATTCAACAAATCGCATCACTCCTGCAATAATCACTCATCACCAGAGTATGAAGGCCATTTCGAGAGAGAGGCTGAAGTCAAATGCAGTAAATGCAGTAAATGCAGCCCAGGCCACTGCCCAATCGGAGACCGTGCTCAGGAGGACAGTACCATTCATACTCCACACTAATCGAATCCTTGGCTTCTATGTCAACAAGAGTGCCAATTATTGCTAAATATAATTGTAGACTTTGAGACCAGCGACCTACAACTCCTACCCTCTCAGAGAACTTTCACACTACATCATCAGCCCACTTAACATAGAACACTAAAGATATCACATGGGAGGTCTGAGTTTTCATCATTATCAGCGTTATGGATCAGATTTGAGTTGTTGGCCAACAAGGAAAGCGTCATTAAAAAGAGTACTTGCAAAATACACTCTGGCCAAACTATCATAAGAACAGTCATTATCAAATCCAACAGTCCACCCCATTGTGCACCACCAACTACAAGTCTCCCGCTCCTGACTAGCCACCGCAATTCCCATTCCCCACCTGAAGTGTGCTTTCAAATGTCCCTATTTAATTAAAATAATGTGCCTTAGTTCAAAATAACTATTTCATATCTCTGTCAAAATAAATTAACACAATTTCAGAACATCTATAAAATACATCATAAAATGTAAAACATCATTTTTACAATTTGATAAATCAGTACCTATTTACATCAATCAAATTCATATTTTATACCATTATAATTTCTCTAATATTTCCCATGCAACCTTCCATACATTATATAGAGCAATCATTACACTGATGTTACCTGAATTAAGACACTTTTTCCAAAAAGGGGCTTCTTTAAGAGCCGTCTGATTGCGCACTGAGTGAGCCTGAGTGTGTTTTCAAGATTTCTCTTAATCTCTGTTTCTAGGGCCCAGATGTTTCAACCTATTTGTTTAAAAGCGGGTTTCCTTTGAGTTCCCGACTCCCCAAGAGGGAGAAGGACTAGAGCAGTCAAGGCAGCCCTTAAGAGGATATGTGCTGATTTAAAGGTACAGTAAATACTTATGATTAGTACCGGGCGGGGAAGCCAGCCAATAAGGTTGCTTGCATCGCAGGCTGAATTCCACTATTCAAGCCTGCATTTACAAGCAACCTGATAGCTTTTCCCCTGCCCTGCCATGTTCTCCCTACCCTCACCTCCCTTTCCTTTGGGTCTCTTGTCCCTTCCCACCCCCTACCCCACTTACCTGATTCCTTGACGGCGGTGCCCCTGCTGCCGCCACCATTGCCGCTCTGTTTCCCCGCTGGCCAACATGGAAATGGAAGAGGGGCTCTGCATGCAGCCCCGCCTTCGAGCTCCATGGCAGTCATCTTAAGTATTTTTTTCGAATGAAAGGGACGCTGCAAGGTTAGCACTCGGGGTTTGTGGATTCAAAACCCAGGATGCAAATAGCAATAACACCTGATCCAGCCCGCCGGTTTGGGTTCTAATGGTGCCGGGGCCCATCCATGAGGCCATCACTTCACTCATGCCTATAACTTGGAGCGCGAGCCATTACCCTCGGAAGTCAATGGCCCAATGTTATTCCATTGTTGTAGGTTAGGAGGCGGCACACTGGGCTCTACGTGGCTTTCAGTGTTACGCGGATGACACGCATCTCTCTTTCAGGCTACCCTCGGCATGCCCCTCCTCCTCGCTCATCCCTGAGTGTCCATAATTCAGTCTTGGTGTGCTGCTGACGATCTTTGCCTGAATGCCAGTAAGACAGAGATTGTACTCACTAGGACCCCTGCTCTTGCTTTCCCACTTTCACTCTGGCCGGTCTCCCTTGGCCCTGCCCCCACACCTAGTCATGAGGCAAAATACCTAAGGGTCATCTTCGGCTCCAATCTCCTTCTCTTCTCACATCTCAGACATCTCTAAAAAGTCCCACTACCAGCTGCACCTCCTCAGAGGTATTCTACCTTTTTTCATGTTTCCCCAGAGGGTCACCATCACCAGAGCCCTGGTTCTCTCTAGGCTGGACTACTGCAAAAGCCTCTTTCTCAATCTTCCTAATTCTACTCTCCGTCCTCTACAACTCATCCAGAACAGAACTGCAAGATTTATCCTTGGCCTCAAGCCCAGGGACTGCATCTCTCTGGCACTGAAATCCCTTCACTGGCTCCCTGTGGCTGCTAGGATCAAGTTCAAGACCCTCTGCATAGTCCACAAGATTTTCTGGGGCCAAGGCCCGCACTATCTACAACGTTCTCTTCCTACATACTTTGCGTCTAGAGCCCTCCGCTCATCCTCCTCCAACTCTTTGCAGGTTAGCCGTTTTTCCAAACTGAGATTTGGTGGTAGATCCTTATCCTCTGTAGGTGCCTCCCTCTGGAACAGCCTCCCTGCCTCTCTCCGTCTTGAGCTGAAGCACCTTAACTTCCGGAATCTCCTCAAGACCTTCCTCTTTTCTTCCTCATTCTCTCTCCATCTCTCCTGCTAACCTCCTTTCTTTTCTCTCCAGCCTCCTTCCTTCTTCTCTTCCATTACTCTGCTCAGTTTTTTCTGACTGGTTGCCTGGTTCACCTTCAGAGCCTTACAGGTCCCAGGCTCCCCCACCAGTTCTTGCACTTGCCTCTGTGCCTTTGCACTATGCTCATCATTACTGCACTTCAGCGTACGTTCTATGAGTGGGGCAACCTCCCTGCACTTAACCCAGGGCCTTGCTGGACTGGGCGCCCTTGTTCCCCCTTAACCCCATCCTCTCACGTGCCCTCTGTACACATGTATGACCTGATTGTACTAGGACTAGTAAGTTTGTTTGTCCTGTCCCCCCTTTTTTTGTCTCCCATCCCTAACATTGTCGCAATGGTAACACTTCATGCACTTGCACTAGGAGAATTGCCTTCAGGCATAGTACGCTAGATACTTTTTGTTAGATCATTCGAAAACTTCAAGGCCTAAGAATGATTGCTGTAGTTCCTTGCTCCCTTCCTGCCTTGAAGTGCTTTGAAGCACTCCACTTGTGTATAAGCACTGTATAAATAAACAATTACAATTACAAGAGGTGTCCAAAGAACACTTTCAGGTGGACCACGGGACCCCTAAGAAGGTGTCCCACCACAGTCTTCCATTCACCACTCTTCAGGACAGGAAACTGGGTAGGTGAGAGGTAAAGTCACCAGCAGGGTTTCCTACTGCTTCAGCTTGCTGTGGGCATACAGCCACAGAATAATGGAACAAACCCCACAGGTACATAAGAAGAACAACAACAGGAGAGAACAATGAAGAAGTGGTCTCTGATCCACTGAGGTTCATAGTTGTAGATGTAGCACCAGGAGCAGGAAAGGGAGAGGTTGTGGGGTGTGCTGGGGCAGAACTGGATCATCAGACTGCAGCATCAGAGGAGCAGAACTACCACTTCCACCAGCCTCAAGGGACCTGTGAGAAAAAGAAGAAAAGCAGTCATAGCCACCCCATTAAGGCGCTATAGGGTGGAGTCCTTGGAGCATGTGGTATGAAGCTAGCAGTTGTAACCCATATGGGCTCAGCTAGCACACCAAGAGCTCGACCCCGGTAGATTGTTTCAGCAAGCCAAGCTGAGGTTGGAGTCAGTCCTCGAAGAGTTGCATGTGCAGAAATGGAGACATGGCGTCTTGAGATTGTTGTTTTAGAAATAATGACCCACTAGACTAGAGGTCCAATTTGGAAGACTGAGTCCAGGACCCGGCACCATAGTGAATGAATGGTCAACAGCAGAAGAAGAACAACCTTGCTTGCGATTTGTGCGACAGGCACTGGCCACATGGACATTGACCAGCAAGAACCTGTGGAGCCCAAAAGACAATGGGCCTCATTACGAGTCCAGCGGTAGCCATGCCGGAAAAACCGGCAGGCTGCCGCCGGACTCGTAATACCATTCCGCCTCCGTGATTGCCGGAATCACCGGGGAATTACAACCCCGGTGGCCCGGTAATTCTGGATGCAGAATTTTGTAAATCCCCATTCCCATGGAGTCCCATAAGACTCCATGGGATGGGGACCATGGAAACACCGGTTCCGTCTATGACAGAGCCGGTGTTTCCATGTCCGCCCGTAGGCGGGTGGTGTTACTCCCGGCCAGACACCTCCCGCCTGCAGGACTCGGAATAAGCCGGTCCGGAAACAACGGTGGCAGCAGATTTACCGCCACCGTTGTTTCCGGACCGGCTGACTTGTAATGAGGCCTAATATGTTTCCACCTGACCTGTTGGAGGAGCTCTCAAGAAGAGCCTTTGGCACTAAGGTGCGATCCCCGCCGGCTGTTATGGGATCCTGAAGTCTCTGCATCCCACCTTGCATGATGGAAGAATTCAAGTTGATTTTTCTGCATTAAGATGAATATCAAGTTGCATAGGAAACCCAAAAATTGAATTGCTTATAACTTTTGACTTGCATGATGGATTTGGCTGATATTTTGCAAATAAAACGTTTGTCACAGCCCCGCTAGAATGAATATTTTGAGAAAGATTTGTAAATAAAAGAAAAAAGAAAAAGTTAGTAAGAAAGCAAAAAATTTTGTTTTTGCCCTACTCTTATTCATTTCCTTATTTAGAAAAAAGTAAACATTTGTGTGCAGAGCACAGAAAAAAACTACTGGATGGAATTGAACCAGGGCATGAAGCGTTGACTCAATTTCCGGGAAAGGTCTGGGGTTATTCCATCCGGTAATTGTTAAAATATTTGACGGAGAAGGGGGTGCCACCTTCTCCCAAAATTATAGCTATATTTCCCAAGGTGCATTGCAGCAGAGAGCCTGAGAGACTTTTCAGAAATGAAAAAACAGCCATTTCTTCCCACAATTCTATTGCTAATAAGTTTGGGCTTGCTGGATGGATTTGGATAACATTTTGAGAACAAAGAGGTTGGTTGTCATGGCCTCTGCCCTACAAAACTGGAAGTTCTAGGAACAATACGTTATAAAATGAAAAAGTAATTAAGAAAACAAAACACCTCAGATTCACAGTTTTCAGCCCATTCATTTTCCCATAGGGAAAAAGAGCTGTTTTTGAACAGCCGTTGCATGAAAACTGCTGGCCAGATAAGAGACAACTTGGACACAAAGCATTGACTTTAGTTACTAAAATAAGTGACAGAGAAGGGGGGGCCCTGTGCTCATTAAAACCTTTATATCAGCTTTGGTGCTTTTTACAGCAGAGAAACAATGGGGATCCTGGGAGTCCCTCTGCCAGACATTAGTCCTGGTTACGAGAGACTTACCCAGAGTCTTTAGCTAACTATCTTTCACAAAGAAGAAATATCCCAAACATATCAGTCTTTGTCCTGCCCTGGGGCAGTCCAGCACCAAAATGCTAGGCAATTCTCCTCTGAACAAGAGTACCAACAGAAACCCCAGACACGTGTTTCGGTCTGGTTGGACCTCATCAGTAGGGTGGATCTGTACCTCTCTAAGAATAGTGAGCAAGGGGTCCACGTCTGGATTCCCCTAGTAATTTAGGGTGAGACCCAAAGTTACTTAAATATGCAAATTAACAATGGGGGTCCTGGGAGTCCCTCTGCCAGACATTAGTCCTGGTTACGAGAAACTTACCCAGCGTCTTTAGCTCACTATCTTTCACAGAGAAGAAATATCCCAAACATATCAGTCTTTGTCCTGCCCTTTACAGCAGAGAGGCTGAGCAATGCTAATAAGTTGACGTGCTGGATAGATTTGGATGACATTCTCTAAACTAAATGTTTGTTAAGGTCCTCCCCAAACTGGAAATGTTAAGAACAATTTGTCAAAAAATGAAAAAAATGATTAAGAAAACATTAAAACACAGTTTTCAGCCATTCGTTTTCCCATAGAGAAAAAGTGCAGTTGTTTTAACAGCCGTAGTGTGAAAACTGCAGGGCAGATTTGGACAAAACTTTGGAATGAACTCCCCCACGATCTTACAGAATCTAATAACATTCTCGACATCAGAAAGAGACTCAAATGGTTCTGTTTGTATATGTTTGTATATGATATGATATGGCATTTATAACTCGCCTATATACAAGTGTTTCAAGGCGTGACGAGGCAAGGGAGGGGGAACAGAGGGAAGACAGACAACAATCTTACTAGGCCAGGTGACACTGAGATTGCACAAGTGCAGGGGAAGATGGATGGGGAAAGTGTGTGAGGAAGCGGGAGGGGGCAGTGCAATACAAGGAAACAACAGTAAAAATAAATAGAATAAATAAAAGCAATAAGTAAAAGTGCGGCAGCTAGTGGCAAGTGCAAGGGTAAGTGCAGACATCAGGTGTCAAGTGCTGGTAGGGGCTGTAGGGATACAGAAAACAGTCCCCAAATGCGGGGGATGTCAGTGAGGCAGCGCAGGGGCGCAACTGGTGGGGGGGCCTGGGCCCGAGATCAGATGGTAGCCAGGTAACCAGTGCAGTTTCAGATTCAGCCAGGAGTTCAGCAGGTGAAAGGAGGAGAGAAAGCAGAAGCAAAAAGGAAGGTTTTGAGGTGCTGCCAGACATGGGCGTAATTTTAGGGGGGGACGGGGGTGTTTGTCCTCCCCAACTTTCATGGCACACTATTTTGTCCCCATTCATTTGAATGGGGCGCCTTTTCTTCAGAGGTCATGTCCCCCCCAACATTTTCAGCAAAGTTTCTCCACTGCTGCCAGAACCGGAGATGGTTCTCCTCAAGTTTCAGGGAGGCGGGGAGGTTGTTCCAGAGGGACGCCCCAGCCGAAGAAAGATCTACCACCAACTCGTTGCTTAGAGAAGCGACTGACCCTGGGGGAGTTGGAGGCGGATAAGCAAAGAGCTTAAGAAAGAAGATACTTAGGAAGAGAGAATTGAGGGTATTGAGGCCCCAGGCTCCAAAAGGCCTTGTAGACAATGCTGATAGTTTTGAAAATAATCCTTGCAGCCACTGGGAGCCTGTGCAGAGATTTCAGTCCTGGGGAGATACGATCCCTGGGCTTGAGGCCAAGGATAAGTCTCACAGTCCTGTTCTGGAAGAGTTGCAGAAGGCGGAGAGTAGAAGCAGGCAGACTTAGAAAGAGGTTGTTGCAGTAGTCCAGCCTAGAGAGAACCAGTGCTCTGGAGACAGTGAGCTTCTGGGGAAGGAGAAAAAAGGAAGAATACCTCTGAGGAGGTGCAGCTAGTAGTATGACTTCTTAAAGACGTCAGAAATATGAGGAGAGAAGGAGAGTGTGGAGTTGAAGATGACCCCAAGGTTTGTAGCCTCACAGGTGGGAGCAGGAAGGGGGCCGAGAGAAGCCGACGAGAGAGTGACAGGAAAGGAGGGAGCATGTGTGCCGATGAGGAGAATCTCAGTCTAACTGGTATTAAGGCAGTGATCACTGGTGGCACACCACTTCTGGATAGCAGACAGGCAGCCAGAGATCAGAGAAGAAGAAGAAGTGGCACAGGGGAGCCTGAAAATGAGATGAGTGTCATCCGCATAGCACTGAAAAGTGGGGCAGAGAGCGGCAATGCGGTGGCCAAGAAGTGTCAGGTATTGGTTGAACAGCCAGGGAGAGAGGTTAGACCCCTGGGGACCACAACAGGTAGAGATAGAGATAGAGGAGAGGAAGGACCGAAGTTGGACCTGGGAGGGTCAATCGGAGAGGAAAGAACTCAGCCAAGCCAGGGCTTGATCAGTGATACCCAGTTTATCCGAAGACGGTTGAGCAGGATGGCATGGTTCAAAGGCTGAGGAGAGATCAAGTAAGGTCGGGACACAGGTGGTGTTGGAATCAAGGTTGGAGAGCAGGTCTTCATGGATGTTCTTGAGAGCAGTTTCTGTGCTTCTGGCAGCTCTGAAGCCAGACTGATGGTCATGGAGACAACCAACATATTCAGTGTGAATATTAAGCTGGGAGATGGCCAATTTTTCCAGGAGTTTGCCCAGGAAAGGAGTGATGGTGATTGGGTAATATTTAGCCGGGCAGGAGGGGTCGGCAGAGGGTTTCATACAAGTTGGCATCAAGGTTGGAGAGCAGGCGTTTCTGTAGTCTTTATGTAGTCACTCCTAGGGAAACAATGATTGTTTTGAATGACAGTGCTTCAATGGCCTGGCGTCATGGCCATGGATAGTGGACCGCGAAGAAACATATTGGTGCAAATGTGCAAATCTACAGTGTACACAGCCGAACGCCATGGCTAGTGGGCTCATAAGAAACCTATTGGTGTAACATGCCCCTCTCCTCCTCTTACTGTCACATCTCCCCTGACCAACGGTCTGCATTTTCTCCTCTTCTGCTACTTCTAGGCCCCCAGTCCCATAATTCTCTGGCTGTTAATTTGTTAACATTATGGCGCTTATTTACTCATTCCTCCTTCATTTATTTGGTAGTTTCTTTCTTCTAAACACCTTGATGCTGTCTCCTAGCCCTTCCTTCTACTCCTGTCATCCCCCTACCCATCCTGCCAATGATCCCTTCAAACCTTAGTTACCTCCCTATTCTGACCTCCCTCCTTCAATCAACCTTATCTTTTGGAATACACATACCCTTTGTAATCAAAAGTACTCAGCTGTTGACACTTGTTTACCTGTCAACCTTCAATTATTCTGCATTATTGAAACCTGAATTCCCCCTGTCAATACTGTTACCCCTGTTTCTTTTTCTACTTCTTCTACCTCCTTCCTGGATCTGCCTCTCGGGCCGTGGCAGGGATAAGGGAGGTTGGTATTCTCTATCAATTACCTTTACTATCGTCCCTGTTCTACCTTCTCTTCCTGTTTCTACCTCCTTTCTGAAGCCATACCCTCTGGCCTTCCTTCTGGTCAATCGCCCCACTGACACTATCTCCTCCTTTTGTGACGACCTTGATGGCCCTCCTCTCTATTACAACCTCACTGCCCTACTCTATTCCTCTAATTCTCCATGCCAATTTTAACCTTCACCTCTCTTCTACTCACTCCTCTGTTCCCCTACTCCCTATTCTTGACTCTTATTGTCTCTTTCCTATTCTTGAATCTCCCCATATTTCTGGCTCTCATATTTGCTTTCTATTTACCTACCTTCCCTGAAATAACTGCGTATTCTTCTGATCATCATCTTCTCCTTTTCTCGATAACCCTCCTCTCTTTTCCTCCCCTTTCCCTACTTAATACCGTTGTGATCTTTGTGCTTTGAACACCCTCTCTTTCGTCTCCTCTTTTATTTCTCTTCTTCTCTCTAGCCCTACTTTTGCATCTCTTTCTGACAATGCTGCCTCTTCTCTCTCTTCTTCTTTTCCTTCTTCCCTTGACACGCTTTATCCTTCTTCCCCTTTTCACCTACCTGTAAACCCTTACAACCATGGTTTACGCCACAGTTCCACTCCATACGACAGGCCCTTTGTCGCCTAAAGCAACACTAGCGTAAATCACACTTTGGCTCTGATTCTTTGTTACTGTCCTCCTTTCACTCCTCCTACAATGATGCCCTTCTCTCTCTGCTACGCAATCTTCTTATTCTGACCTCCCCAATTCCTACTCGTGTCACCCCCGCCGTCTTTTCCAAACTCTGTCTCATATACTTTCTCCTCCTGCTCCCGGCCCACTCTTATTTCCCCTCTTTCAGCTACAGACCATGCATCCTAATTTACTTCTAAGGTCACTCTTCTCCGCTCTGCTATTGTCCCTTTCTCCACTCTTGTTACCCCTCTTCAACCCAAACCGCCTTCCAAACCGCTCATATGTCATCTTTTCTCCCAATCTCTAACTCAGACACTGCACTCCTATTGTCTGGGGCCCATCCCACCTCTGCTCCTTCGTACCCTATTCCTTCATCTTTGATTCTTAAAGTCTATCCTTCTTTGTTGTTTTACCTCTCTTCTCTCTTTAATATCTCCCTTGTCTCTTCAACTTTCCTCAGGTTTAAGCACACCATGATTCTTCCTATCCTAAAAAAGCCTTCTCCTGACCCATCCCTCCCTTCTAATGTCCGGCCTATATCCCTTCTTCCCTACCTGTCCAAGCTTCTCGAATGCCTTGTCTATTACCAAGTCTCTCATTTTATCTCTACTAACTCTATTCTCCCCCTCTTCCAATCTGGTTTCCGCTCCCACCACTCCACAGAGACTGCATTACTCTCTGTCCGTGATTCTCTTCTTTCTGCCCGTTATACAAAACACTCTTCTCTTCTAATTCTTCTTGATTTGTCAGCCGCCTTCAACACTGTGGACCACTGTCCTCTTCTCTCTTCTGATGGGTTTTCTGGGTCTGTCCTTTCTTTTCTTGTCTCTCCATATTTCTTTGCTTTCCTGTACCTGCAGTGCCCACCTATTTGACATTCTTAAGGAGAAACCATTTCTTACTTTACAGGCATCAAAATTACCAATCTCGTCTTTTATCTTTTCTCACCTATTGTATAGCTCTCAACTATTTATGTTGCAAAGGCGGGTGAAAACACCCCATTTTATTTTTGGTGGGGGAGAGGCCCATTGAAACAAATGGGCATGCATGAGGCTTGGCGGGCGAGTCAGCTGTTTACAAGGCGGGTGACACCCGCCAAAAGCGTGTGAGTTGAGAGCTATGCTATTGTACTGCTCCTGCCTCCCCTTTGGCTTCCTTGCCTCTCGCCTTTGTCCTCTTATGTCTATTTGTTACTCCTCTATTTGTCTTCTCTGTTCCCTCTCTCCTCTGGATTCTATCTCTTCTGTTTGGTCTTCTCTTCAATGGCTCCCTTTCCACTTTTGTCTTAAATTTAACTTTCTCTGTATGGTCTCAAAGTTCTTGTTCCCCCTTTTCTTTCTTCCCTGTTGTCATTTATTCTCCCTCTTGCACCCGTGGCTCTCAGTCTCTTTCTCCTTACGGTTGCTTGGCCACCCTGTGATCAGTCCCACTTTCGCTCGTTTTCTCTTCAAGGCCTGCTTCATTGGAACACGCTGCTGCACTCTCTCCTCTCCACCTCTTCATATCCTCTGTTCCGATCTGCCCTTAAAGCTAATTTCCGCTAATTACATTTTTGGATTTGACGTCATTTTTCTGTTCATTTGTACTGTGTAGCTATTATATGTGCAGCGCTTTGGCATAAAATACAAAAATCCAAATACAAATATTTCTATCAATAATTAAGTGTGAACTGCATAGTTCAGAAACTGAAATTGTTAGAATTTGGTCATAAAATGAGTTGTTGAATATACAGATTAAACCAAACTGGCAACGGGGAAGAACCCTGAAGAACTACACATGTAAGAGGCTTAGGCTCCGAGGACATGGCCTCCATCTGCACTGACTACATCCTTCCTGTCAGGAAAGAGGAAAGTGACTGAAGTACCATTCCTTCCATCCCAACAGACTTCAGATGGTCCAACAGAATTCCATGATCCTCTGTATCAAATGCCGCTGATAGATCCAGACGGTTCTAAGCCAAGAATCCTCCTCCATCAACATGTATTCTCAGCTGATCAAGCATGTGTCTAGCGATTAATCCAGTGTTGCTGCCTGGATGAAAAAACAAGCTGGGCTGGATCCCCAAGAAACTTTTCTTTCTCAAAAAATATAGGTGTTCAAGTACAATTCGCTCCAGCTATTTGCCAAGAAAGGGACATTGAAAAATAGGTCTATAATTACTAAAGACACTATGGTCAAGGGAGTTTTTTTAAGGTGTGGAGGAATCTCTACTCCTTCAGTTACTGGACCAGTGTCCTTAATTTAGGATAGGTTAAAAAGTTTGCCCAGTTGACTGGCATGGAGTCATGAGTGTAACACGAGATAACTTTGCCATATAGGGTGGAAAAATGCCCAGCTGGGATCCTGCTCATTTAGCAAAGCCCAGACCCTCATTATGTTCCCACTCACCTGACCCACAATGCTCAGATGAGTTTTTTTGTGTTATATGGTGGTGTTATAGACTCAGCCACAATTTTTTACTACATTTGAAATTGTTTCTTTATTCACTTAGTACATATTGTTCTAATATATTGTACATTCTTTGCCTTTTCTTGTGGGATGGGGATTGTTGGTGCAGGGCCAGGTGACCTCCCTGCATACCAACCGATGGCAACGATTAAGTTGGACTGAAAGGCTGTGATGTACCGTAGGTCAGAGATGTCCCCTCTTATGACTGGCATTGACCCTATGGTGACTGATGATGTTGTGAAACCTCAGATAGAATTTCTACATTTTTAAATGTTTGTATGGGCTTGTGAAATAATTGTATACAATTGTTTTCGCTATGATAAATGCAGCCAAAATTGTTCCACATCCGATTCTTCTTAGGAATACTAACAAATAACGAAGCAGCTCCATTTCAATGCGCACGCCTTTTATTCACGTCACAGCTCCTTTTCATGCATTTGCATGTCGGATAGGGGGCAGATCTACTGATGTAACAGGGGCCCCTGCAGCCCCTGCGCTGCGGGGGTCCCTGCTAGCATATGTCCTGGGAGGGAGCCTCACTTGGAAAAAAAATGAAAAAAATGTTTTTTCAAAATCTTTTTTTTAATTTCTTTTTGAAATCACTTTGCCTTCATAAAGAAATTATTTCTGTAACAGAAATAATTTCTTTATGAAGACAGAGTGACTACAAAAAGAAACTTTCTTTTTGAAGTCCAAGGGCTCCCCCTACCCCATGACATGGAAGACCCCAGACTGGAGGCCTCCATGTCATGGGGTGGGGGAATCCTATGACTTAAAAAAGAAATAGTTTATTTTGAAGTCACTCTGCCTTCATAAAGAAATGATTTCCGTTATGGTTCGGTCCGTAACAGAAATAATTTCTTTATGAAGTCAGAGTGAGTTCAAAAAGAAATAATCAGCCTCATTACAAGTTTGGTGGTAGCCTTGTGGGTAAGACCGTCAGGCTGCCACCAAACTTGCGCTTTTTTCTGGCACCCGCGAATGGGCAATTACCAGGTCATTACGGCCTATTTGCGGGCACCAAAAAGAAATGCTCCCCATTCGATCCCCATAGGGTTCAATGGGAATGGGGAGCTCGGATGCACCGGCACCATTCATAATGGTGCCGGTGCATCCGACATGCTCTGCTCGCGGGTGCCGGTATGCCCGCCAGGTCAGACCTGGTGGGTGGGAAGGCACCCGCGAGCAGAACTCGTAGTTTGCTGGTCTGGTAGCAACAGTACAGGCAAGCTTTCTGGTACCGTAGTTACCGGACCGGCTAACTTATACTGAGGCCCAATTTCTCTTTGAAGTAATAGGGCTCCCCTATACCCCATGACATGTGTGTGTGTCAGTGTATTGTGAAAGGGTGCACACTTAAATGTGGAGGTGGCTGCCTGTGTGAGTGTATGGTGAAAGGGTGCACACAAATGTATTGGTGACTGGGTGTGCATGTACGGTGAAAGGGTGCACACTTAAATGTAAGGATGGCTGGGTGTGCATGCGTCTATATGGTGAATGGTGTTTGTGCTTGTGTTCAGGGGCGCAACAAAACCTACATTGGGGGGCTGATCCTTCATATGTTGGGAGCGGCGCTAACTTCACGGGTGGAGGGGAGGCAAATGTATTTGTGTGGGGGCATCTAACTTCTTTACGTATTTTAATGAGACTATTCTAGTTCAGCTTCAATGTTACAAGCGGTTAACTCTCTCCTTTAAGTGTGGAAGCACCCACTTATGAACTGTTGTGAGAATGAACGGTCTCCTGTTCCCTTTCTACCCTTCCAATCACTTTGCTGGCATGAAATTATTAAACACACATCACAATTTCAATTGCCTAAAAAATTTGGCATTTGAATGCAGGTACTAAAAGTGAAATGCTTTACGTTAACTTGTTAACAGCGAAACCCAGGTGCCGTTTAACATCTGTGTCCTGTTCTGTCCGGCAGCTGCTCTGAAGGTCATACAGGTTGAGTCAACATAGCCCAACATTTCTGGGGGTGAGTGCTGCAGCCCAGTCAACTGAATGTTGATAAGCCCCTACTTGTGTTTAATGCCTTAATTACTTATTGGTAATCACCATTACTCCTAGCCCTATTCTTCCTTGTCCATGTACTTGTGTATGAGGCAGTACTTGTGTATGAGGCAATATGCCTCATACACAAGCACTGGAATGAGGTAGAGGTACATGGAGGTAATGCCTGACTTACCTACCTGTATCTTCATTACTCCTAATCCCACTCTTCCTCATCCCAGTACTTACCTATCAGGCAAGGAGCCTCAAACGTAAGCTCTGGGACAAGGAAGAGGGATGTGAAGGTAATTCCGGGCCAAGGAGTTGATTTTGGAGGTTGGGCTAGGGCATGGGAGGGAGAGGGGATGTGTGGGCGGTGGGATTGTGCGATAAATCATAATGGTTGTCCGTGTCCAGGCTAAGCTGGCATGATATGTGGTATTAGTGGGTAGAGAGGCGTTTTGGTGTAGCCAGTCTAGTTATTCCTCAGTTTGGTATATGACTTTTTTAACTGCGCATTTCTGATAAAGCAGTCCTGCTAAGTGTAATTACCTGGCTAGATTGGCATTTGGGTGCTGCCAGTCTAGCCATTTCTTACTGCAGCATTGTATACGTTGCATCTGTGATAAAATTATATGATATAAGTCTATTATAACACACCTGTACACAAGTGTTTCTTGGCACGACAAGCAATGGAGTGAAGATAGAGGGTGGACAAGACAAATGATCTTACTAGGCCTTGTGTCATCCAAATCGTACACGTGCAAGAATGAGAAATTCAAGGGGAAAGGGAGGGGGGAAGTGCAAGGAAGAAGGGAGGGGAAAACCACGCTGTATTGCTCTGAGTAAGTGCAGCCAGGACAGTGCAGCTTTGGGTAGTGCAAGGAGAACAAGGGACTGTAGGGCTACAGTTACAGTCCCTAAGTGTGTGGTAGGCCGGAGGCAGTGCAAGGGTGACTTATCAAGAAAGAGTCTGGACTCAGTGAGACTCTGATGGTAGCCAAGCAACCAGTCGGTACAGCAGACAGGTAGGTCAGGTAGGTCAGCAGGGAAGGGAGAGAGCAAAAGCAGCGGAGAAGGGGAAAGTTTTGAGCTGCTTCTGGTACATCAGGTGGTCTGCTAAAGTTTGAGAGGGGCAGGGAGGCCATTCCAGGGGGAGGCATCTGCAGAGGAGAGAGATCTACCCCCCACTCTCTGCCTGAAGAAGGGTCTAGCCGTTAGAGAGTTGGAGGTAGCTGGTGGAAGGGCTCGAGAAAAAAGGTATTTTGGAAGACAGCATTGGATGTAGCGTGGGCCCGACCCCTGAAAGCCTTGTGGACAATGCCAAGGGTCTTGAACTTGATTCTTGCAACCACTGGGAGCCAGTGGAGAGATTTCAGGGCTGTAGAGATATGATCCCTGGGCTTGTGGCCAAGGATAAGTCTTGCTGTCCTGTTCTGGATTACTTGCAGAGGGCGGAAAGTAGAGGAAGGCAGCTTGAGAAAGAGGCTGTTGCAGTAGTCCAGCCTAGAGAGAAACAGGGCTCTGGAGACAGTGAGCTTCTGGGGGAAAGGGAAGAGTCCCTTTAAGGAGGAGCAGCTAATAGATAGTGGGACTTGTTGGCAACGTCCGAGATGCGAGGAGAGAAAGAGAGAGTGGTGTCAAAGATGAGACAAAAGGTTTTTTGCCTCGCAGGAAGGCGAAGGAAGAGAGCCCGAGGTGGGCAGCCAGAGTGAGAGAGGGAAAGCAGAGGCAGGGGTCCCAATGAGAAGGATTTCCATCTTAATGGCACTAAGGTAGATATTGTTGGAGGTGTACCAATCCTGAACCACGGATAGACAGTCAGGAATGAGCAAGAGATGAGAGGAGCCTGAAGGAAAGCTGAGTGCCATCCGCATAGCACTGAAAGTTAGAGGAGAAGGTAGAGATCAGTGGGCCAAATGGGCCAAGTAGAGGTTGAAAAAATATGGTGAGAAGATATAGCCATGGGGAATGTCACAGGTAGAGAAAGAGGTGGCGGAGAGAAAGGGACCAAGTTGGACATGGGAGGGGCAGTCCAAGAGGAAGGAGGTCAGCCACTCCAGGGCCTGATCTGTGATACCCAGGTACTCACGTAGTCGATTGATCAGGATGGAGTGGTTGACTGTGTTGAAAGTAGAGGAAAGATCAAGGAGGATTAGGACAGAAGGAATGCTGGAATCAAGGTTAGAGATCAAAGTTTCACAGGTGTTCAGGAGAGAAGTTTCCTTGCCTCTGGCAGCTCTGAAGACAGACTGATGATCATGGAGACAACCAACAGATTTAATGTGGAGAGTAACCTGGGAGATGGCCAGCTTTTTTCCAAGAGTTTGCCCAGGAAAAGGGTGATGGAGATTGGGCGATAGTTTGCTGGACAGGTAGGATCAGCAAGCGGCTTCTTGAGGAGTGCGCACACAAGGGGGTTCTTAAGGGGAGAGGGGAACGTTCCATTGGTGAAAGAGTGATTACAGAAATTGGCCAAGGTGCAGTGACAGTGTCAATATGGTCCTTGATGGTTCTGGGGGAGCAGAGGAGCACCTGTTTGGATGACACTTTCATGGATCGGACTTGTCTAGAAACGTTGTTAGGTGTTGTCAGAGAGAAAGAGGAGAAAGGAGGAGAGGTAGAGATGGCCAAAGGGGGGCCGAGAGAGGAAGAGGGAGATGAAGAGGAGATAGTGGACAGGATGTCCTGAGTTCTAGCAGAGCATTGAGAGGCCAGAGCCATACAGAGGGCCTGGGAGGGAACAGGAGAGGTGGAGACTGCAACAGGATTGACCAGTTCCGTGCAGATTTTAAAGAGTTTGGCCGTGTTATTAGAGGCAGCAGAGACCCGGGCTTCATTTTTAATAGCAAAGCATTAATGTTCCTGTGCACTGTTGGTGACTTACATGTATTGGATTGGTGTTACCCTACAAAACAATTGCAAACACTCTGGCTTTTTAGCCAATTATTCTCAGAAAGTGTGCTGTATATTGCATTAAAAAGATATTTACATCTTTCTCCTAATACAGTGTGTGGCATACCCCATCAGCAGCACGTTCATGCGTATTGTGCAGGCGTGATAATCTAGGCCTGCCCAGAGTGTAGCACGAACCCGTGACATGTTGCCGAGTTGGGGGCGGGCCCCCTCAGCATGGCTTGAATGGGGGGCCCCCACATTTTGTGTTACACCACTGGGCAGATCGTAACTTACGATTCTGCCACCCCCTTCCTGTCCACCGTACAAATAGACCAGCGTCTGCACCAGCATGGATTTTCATGCGGACGCAAATGCTGTGAATTCGTATGGAGCCTGCTGGCTCTTTGCACCAGCAAAAAAGGAGGCAGACACCTTAAACGCTGCCTGCCATGCGTACATGGCAAGCAGTGTTTACTCATTTTGCAGGGCGAGTGCAAAAGGGTGGCATACAACCATGTACGCCGCATTTTTCCACTCCCCTTTTGCACTATGCTGTGCAAATGAGGATAATTCTGCGGTGGGGACATGTACAGGAAAAAGTGCAAATGTAACAGGTCCCCGCTGCCGAATTACAGGAGCTCCATAGGGTTTGGTATATGTTGCCCATATACACAAGGTGCAGTTTAGTTCAATAGCATCGAACAAGGGAAATACCCTATACAAGTGTGTCTGCAGTTTACCAGTGCCCTCTGTAGTAGTACATAATTCATTTTCAATTGTTACTGTTAAATACAAATAAATACAGACAACGCAAGCGCGTTCGACTCTGGATTAATTTGTAAAAACTGGAAAAACAGCTTAAGGGCAGACCCGAGCAGGCACTGGGACCAAGGTGACATCCAGGCCTGCTCAAACAGTGAAGCCTTTCTATGGTACAGCTCAGTAAGTCTGACTATATTCCATGTAAGAGAAAGAACGTATTAAAAACTAAAGTACACCCAGGAGCGCTCAAACCAAGGGACACCCTTTTGCAATATCTATTGGAAATGCCCCAGAAGGACAGTTCGTATGTCGATTTCGGAAAAGCAGATACTTATTTACGAATAAATGTGTGAGACATGCCGCCAGTGCCTCCAAAATGCGACACCTACCTCGTCTATTGAAAACATATATTTTGGGAAAAGAAACAGTACACACGGGTTATACACCATTCTCTGTCCGGGTACATGGAAGGAACGGAATCATGGGAGGTTGTTTACCAGCTGTTAAATCTATTTGGCGCAAAAGTTTGGAAAAGGGTTTGCACCCCTCACGCAATAGACATTTGATACAATACCATGCAATAAGGCTTCAATGGCGCGATTTAAGAGAGGGTGAGGATATGCCAGGCCTAGGACACTCTCTCTAACCTCGAACTGACTGTACCCAGGCGGGCAGGCCCCACCGCCGACCTGTCGCGAACTCTTCGGCCTTCCCAAGAGGCCTGCCCGCCGCGGACTACAGAGACGCTGTGACCGAAGCCGACCTGCACGAGAGACTTCTGCCCAGACCAGACTCGTGTGATTGCAGCTGAGCGGCCTCGGGTTATGTGTATTGCCCATGTCTGGCTAATGAGGTGATCCGAGGGGGTCCTGTTTACACAAGCAGAAGGATTTGGCAGCCAGCAGGGGGTGTTGGGAGGGTTGCAGCCAGACTCCCTGAACATGCCAAAGCTCTGATTCACAGGAATGTGTCACTTCGACGGAGGAGGGGTGGGAAGAGGGTCTTGCCGCTTGAGCTCCGCCTCACTTGTAAAACTTCCCCCGTTCAAACAGGTTTCGTTTGTCTTTCGCAGGTTTTTGGAGCTAATCTGACGATAAGTAACTGGGGACTGGAACTGCAGAGCACAGACGGCCGAGGATTAAGCAACAGAATAAATTAAACATAGACTGAGATTAAAAAGGAATTATTTGATAATAGACATTCAGCCCTTCCCATAGGGAGGGAGGAGGAAGTTTTGAATGATACATTGGAGGTGCCAAACTGACGCTCCGCTACTGCGCTAGTTGTTAACAGCAGGAAACAATTATGAAATGTTCTCTTGGTTCTTACAGAATATGTACCATATTGTTTAACAAAACGGTATTAACGCGAGAGAAGAAAGGCTCCGTCTGCCACGCTCAGAGTCGATCATGTGACCTTCAGGTTGCAGCGATCTTTGCAACAGGTGCTCAAACGATGCGCTAGCTAACTTGCTTTCAGTCATCTCTTGTGCAAAACACACCCCACTGTCTTTCAAAAGAGGTCTAGCTAGTGTAATTGTCCACTCCAACAACTAACCCCCAACAGGGCCCCTCTCATAAACAGACAAAGGGAACCCAGAACTATGTTAGGGGACAGGCGCAGTGCTTAATTTGTAAATAAATAAGTGCCAGTGCCCAAATATGTTTTAGCACTTCTGTGCTGCACTGGGGTGCCAACTCACCGCCCACTGCTTCCTTCACATATTGCTGCTCTCCACCGTGTCACCAATGTTTGGGGTTGCAGCTGCAACTCACACTGGCTCATTGTGGGTGCTCTGCGAGCTAACCATGGCAGATCTGCGATTTATAACTACCAATCAAAATAACAAAACAGTAGCTTTCTCTTGAAATCAGACATCACATGTTTAACGGCTTCTTTAAACACATCATTATGATTTTCTTCTGCTTCTGTAGGTGGGAAATGGGACATTATTTGACCGTCTATCCAGAGAGTTAGTATGTGAAACAACTCAGCAAGATCATCTTCTAAAGGTTGGCAAGCAGCACAGGCACTCCTCCTTGGTAAAGGCAATTTCCCTGGCCTTGTCCCTCTGGTGATGCTGTTGGCTGGCGACTGTCCAGTTGTCCTCTCTGTGCCAGGTTCCCCTAGGCCCCACTAATGTCTCAGGCAGCTATGCAGCGCCCATTGCAATCATGCTCCATTGTGTGACAAGACTCTATGAGCTAGCAGTCCGCAATGTGCGTTAATATTGGGGCAACCGATGCTAGCTGCATAACAGAAAAGAAAGGGGAAATGCCCAACTTAACAAGGCCTTGCATTTACTTTCTAAAATCCCATGCCAGCAGACGCAAGGGAAAAGGCCTACTGACGCTGGCACATATAAATGTGTATGCTGAACTAGTGAGCTAAACCTGGTACTCTGGGGGTCTGGCTGCTGCATGCCCCAAACGCACGAGCCAGCCTCCCTGTTGCATTAGTGCTGCCAGTCATTACACGTTATTTCACAGTTTCTGTTTGTGTCCGTTCTTTCTGTTTGTGTTGGGAGTTGTGGCGTGGCCACGGAAAGAGGAAGAGGCGGGGCTACCGCCTCCGACGCCAGTTCTGGCGCGGACAATAAAGGGAATAGCAACTCACTACCCCGGCTCCTTCGTCTCATTAAATTGCCTCCATTCATTTGCATGCTTTACATATCCTCAGGTTCCTGACTTATTGGGAACCTAACATTGGCGAAGAGGACGTCCTACTCACGCCCGCCTGCTGGCAACTCCAGCGTCGCGTGTGGGCCGCGGAGCAACGCCGCTGCCTCCAGATCTGTTGCACGTCGCCGGCCCGCCCACGCCCGCCCGCAGGCAGCTTCAAAGTCGCGCGCGGGCCGCGGAGCAACGCCGCTGCTTTCGGCCTGCAGCACAACATCAACCCGCCCACGCCCACCCGCAGGCAGCTTCCGGAGTCGCGTGTGGACCATAAAATTCAACGTTGCTGCCCCGGGCACGACCGTTTTCGTTTTGCTTGCGTGCCGCAGTGGAAGGGGAAAGGAAACCCTGCAACTCTCACACACGCACCAGGAGGGAAGTGCTGCAGCCCAGTGAATAAGGGCCACCCGCTACTCATGATGCCCTCATGCAACCCAAATCGCCGCTAGCCCCCACGTTCAGCGGGCGGGGCCGCGCTGGTGAAAGAAGTGGTGAGGGACCTTCAACACACGACACCACAGTGAGTAGAGTGCCACAGCAGCGCAGCCCAGCCATGTCCACCAGCATGTCAGCAGACAATATTGACAGTGGCTTACAGAGCCCCCAAGCCAGCTCCACTCCGAGAGCAGCCAGCACTGGAGAGGACAATTCCTCCGAATCCCTGCAGCTACAAGCGGTCCCTCATTTCGATATGACGGACACCAACAGCCTGGCACCCAGATGGGCTCGATGGCTGAAAGAACTCCACATCTACATTGATGCCTCGGGCGTGCGAGAAGAGCGCCGGTTAAGAGGCATCCTGCTTCACTCTTTGGGTCCCGTGGTGAGGGACATCGTGTTCGAAATGCCCGAAGACAACACTAACTCTTTTCAAGGCATTATTGACTCATTGAATGCTTATTTCGCACCCTTACGGAACGTTGACTACGAGAGACATGTGTTCCACACAACAACGCAAGACAATGATGAAAGCATGGACAACTTCATTATGAGGCTAAGAAAAAGAGCCAAGTACTGCGATTTTGACAAATATTCCACTGAAGAGGCACTAAAATCTCAAGCCATCGCAGGGTGCGGGTCCCCTGACTTTCGCAGAAAATTGTTGCAGAAAAGCAGAACGCTAGAAGAGATCCTTCAAATTGCAAGAGCAGACGCTGCACTAACACTACAAACAGAGTCCCTAGGCAAGATTTCCATCACGCAGAATGCCAAATCAGCCTCTCTCTGCCCCATCCGCACGCCTGGCGGCCCGTCGGAACCAAAGAAGTGCTACCGATGCGGTTTCCGTTTTCCTCATGTTGGTCCATGCCCTGCGATTGGACATCAGTGTGATAAATGCGGGGGAGACAATCATTTCCAATCTGTCTGCAAGAACATCAAATTCCTCCAGAACTCAGGAAGCAACAGGGAAGCCGGACGTCAAGAAGGTGGACGCTCTAGGCGGGAAAGCCCGCGCAGAAACTCTCATCGACGCTCCACGCATGGAAGGAGGCGCTCTCACAGCTCAGCCAAAGAACATGCGCCTTCATCGAGGAGGCGGGAAGAGAGGAGAGAGAGAGAAACGTCCAACTACCGAGAGAGCAGACGCCACTCCCCGCACCGCAGACCAAGACATAGGATTAGATATGTGAATGACTCGCCTCAGGACAGACAGGCAATCAGATCATCTTCATCCAGTGGAGAAAGAAAGCAGGCATACGTGCATGCCATTGGAAATGCCACAGCGACTGAATACAGTCCGACCCTCCTACTCCAACTGAATGGCCAAAATCTAGAATTCTTGATAGACACAGGCGCCACTGTGAATGTCATCAATGACATAATATACAAATCGTTGGAAGTCAAGAAAGACTTAAAGAAGGCCGACACGCTCATATACCCCTATGGGTCCAACAGACCGCTAGACTGTATTGGGATGTTCAACGCACACTGCAACTACAAGGAGCAGAGCCAGAAAGTAAAAATATATGTAATCAGAGGTGAAGTCCCGGGAGGAAGCATCCTAAGCTTCCGCACAGCGATACAAATGGGCCTCATCAGCATCATGTATCAGATCATGTCTGCATACACCTCCAGCGCCAAAGACATGATACAAAAGGTATTTCCGACACTTTTCAGAGGACTAGGGTGTTTAAAAGACAAACAGATCAAACTGCACATTAATCAGCAGGTGAAACCTATTGCCCAACACTATCGGGGCATCCCCCTCAATATACAACGGCAAGTTGAAGACGAGATCCATTCATTACTACAACAAGGCATAATTGAACCAGCGTCAGGCCCGACTCCCTGGGTCTCACCAATCGTACCGGTACCCAAGAAAGATGGCACATCCAAGATACGCATCTGCATAGACATGCGTGCTCCAAATGTGGCCATCGAAAGAGAGCGACATCTGGCTCCACGTATGACCGACATGATACACCTTCTAAGTGGGGCCACCATCTTCTCGAAGCTAGACCTGAACAAGGGCTACCACCAACTCAAACTTCACCCGTCTTCTCGATATATAACCACATTCTCAACCCACCTAGGGCTCTTCAGAAACAAGAGACTAAGCTTCGGTGTGTCATCCGCAGCCGAGATTTTTCAGAATGAGATACACCAAATAATTAAACACATCCCGTGTTGTTTGAATTACAGTGATGATATTCTTATCTTCGGCACATCCCAAGAAAGCCACGATGACACGCTACGTAGGGTCTGCATGGCGCTGGAAAATGCCAACCTCACGCTCAACCCAGAAAAGTGTGAAATCAACAAGACCACACTCAAGTTCTTTGGACACATATTTTCAAACAAGGGCATGCGTCCAGATCCTGAAAAGGTGCAAGCCCTGGTGGATGCCCCCACTCCCACTTCATCATCGGGCATACGATCATTCCTGGGCATGGCAAGTTAGTGCACGAGATACATTCAAGACTTTGCGTCAGTGAGCACCCCGCTAAGAGTCCTCACCGGGAAGGACCAGGAATTTGACTGGACAACCGAGTGCGAAAAAGCATTTCAGGAAATTAAATGACGCATATCATCAGCGTCCTGCATGGCTTATTACGACCCTGACTACGACACGGAACTCACCGTAGATGCCAGTCCCGTAGGCCTGGGCGCCATTCTAGCTCAATCCAGACCGGGAGCGCCACCCAATGCACCCAAGCGCATAGTAGCCTATGCTTGTCGGAGTCTATCAAAGACAGAATGCGCGTACTCGCAACCCGAAAAGGAAAGTCTCGCAGTCGTATGGGCGTGTGAGCATTACCATCTCCTCTTATATGGCCGCCCATTCACCATCGTGACCCACCACCAAGAGCTAACCACGATATATGGCAAACCCACTGCCAAAATGCCACCCCGAATTGCCAGATGGGGTCTACGCTTGCAAGAGTATTCCTTCAAAATTATACATCGCCCAGGGAAAGAGAACAACCCCGACGATTTTCTCTCCAGATACCCGCTACCAGCTCAAGTGGAACGACAATCCACAAAAGCGAACCAATACCTTAATTTCCTGGTCAACAATGCACTCCCTAAGCATGTCTCCATTGCCCAACTCGTGGAAGCCACATCCACAGATAAGATGATGCCCATCATAAAAGAGTGTTTGCGAACGGGCCGGTGGCATGTCAAGGAACTAACTGAAACAGAAAAGGCTCAACTTCGCGTTTTCAGACTGATACGCCACTCGCTATCAGTGTCTCCAGAAGGTTTGCTTCTCAAAGAGAACCGAATTGTAATCCCCTCCAGCCTGCAGAAGCAAATACTGGACATAGCTCATGCTGGCCACCGTGGAATAGTGTCCACCAAGAGACAACTGAGAACAAAGGTCTGGTTCCCCAAACTGGATGAACAATTAGAACAAATCCTAGGCAACTGTCTCACCTGCCAAGCGGTGGGCCCCCGAACATTCCCGGCACCCCTACAACCATCAGAGATGCCTCTGCAAGTGTGGGACCGAGTGGCTGTAGACATGTTTGGTCCCCTGGCAAATGGGAAATACGTGCTGGTAATTGTGGACGAAATGTCACGATTCCCTGAGGTGCACCTCATTCACTCTACAAGCGCCCAAGCGGTTATACCTGCCCTAGACAAGACGTTTGCTGACTACTGCATACCATCGACAGTAAAGTCAGACAATGGCCCACCATTCAGTGGACATGACTTCGCAATGTTCGCGGAACACCTTGGTTTCCAGCATAGAACAATCACACCGCTGTGGCCACAAGCGAACGGAATGGCTGAGAAATTCATGAGCTCTCTCAAGAGAACACTCCAAATATGTTCCATAACAAATAGGTCATTCATGCAGGCCATCTGCACCCTCCTACGTGAGTACCGGAACACTCCACACAGCACCACAGGGGTGTGTCCGTCCACGCTAATGTTCGGGCGCATCATACGAACGCAACTGCCCCACAATCCCCATGCCCGTCCGTCGCCAACAGCCGTAGGTGACGCCATCAAAAGAGACAAACGGAGCAAAGAACTAACAAAAGCATACACTGATCAAAAAAGACAGGCCAAACCTTGCCACATTCAAGTGGGCGACGTGGTGTTGGTAAGGCAAGAACAAAAGACCAAGGACACCCCGGCGTTCAGACCTGAACCGTTAGAAGTGACGCACGTCAATGGCTCCATGATAACAGCAGCCAGCCCCACAGGGACCATCACGAGAAATTCGTCTTTTTTCAAGACCTTTGAGGGACACGCCGTACCGACCACTGATCACTCGAGGTCTGACCAGGAATCCTCAGAGGTGGAGTCAGAGTATCAGGTGGAAGTGCGAGATGCGGACAACAGTGACAGCGACACCCCTGTGCGCTGGGAGAGAACACCCCGGAGGAGCCCGTCCAAAAGGACTATTCGTCGACCTCCTCGATGGATAGAAGAAATGTAACAAGGTGCGCCCCTCTTTAAGTGGGGGGAGATGTTGTGTCCTATTTCTATGGACACGTTATTTCACAGTTTCTGTTTGTGTCCGTTCTTTCTGTTTGTGTTGGGAGTTGTGGCGTGGCCACGGAAAGAGGAAGAGGCGGGGCTACCGCCTCCGACGCCAGTTCTGGCGCGGACAATAAAGGGAATAGCAACTCACTACCCCGGCTCCTTCGTCTCATTAAATTGCCTCAATTCATTTGCATGCTTTACATATCCTCAGGTTCCTGACTTATTGGGAACCTAACAGGAAATGGAACATTTTTTGACCGTCTATCCAGAGAGTTAGTATGTGAAACAACTCAGCAAGATCATCTTCTAAAGGTTGGCAAGCAGCACAGGCACTCCTCCTTGGTAAAGGCAATTTCCCTGGCCTTGTCCCTCTGGTGATGCTGTTGGCTGGCGACTGTCCAGTTGTCCTCTCTGTGCCAGGTTCCCCTAGGCCCCACTAATGTCTCAGGCAGCTATGCAGCGCCCATTGCAATCATGCTCCATTGTGTGACAAGACTCTATGAGCTAGCAGTCCGCAATGTGCGTTAATATTGGGGCAACCGATGCTAGCTGCATAACAGAAAAGAAAGGGGAAATGCCCAACTTAACAAGGCCTTGCATTTACTTTCTAAAATCCCATGCCAGCAGACGCGAGGGAAAAGGCCTACTGACGCTGGCACATATAAATGTGTATGCTGAACTAGTGAGCTAAACCTGGTACTCTGGGGGTCTGGCTGCTGCATGCCCCAAACGCACGAGCCAGCCTCCCTGTTGCATTAGTGCTGCCAGTCATTATGGTAGCAGAGCAGCGCCAGTGTCCTGTAGGGCTTCTGAAGCAGTGTTCTGGCATGACCAGTAATAGCGTTTTGGATTTTGGAATGGCTCCATGACTGATTTAAGAAATGTCTTGGACTATCTGAATGAAATTGATCATCACATTCAATTTACTGCAGAAATAGGGAATCTAGGGATACACTTTGTGGATGTTGAAACTGATCCAAGTGACCTAGGCTTAGCAACAATGGTTTTCTGCAAACCGACCGACAAACCGACCGTCAGGAACAGCCTGTCACATAGACTTAGCTTGCACCCACCCAGTCTGATCAAATATTTACACTATGGTCAACTTCTTAGTATTTAACGCATCGCCATCAGTGATGGTAGAGGCCAGGAAGAAATACAGCACATGGCTCGGAAATGTATAGACAGATGTTACCCTGATCGCGAAGTGCAGGAAGCAATTGATAAGGCTCAAGCAATTCCAGGGACGTCCTGTGTGAACCCCATAAAATCCTCCAGATGTAACCCATCGGTATACGTATCTAGGTTTTCCCTACACCGTCAAAAAATTAAGAAATGCATCGCAAAACAGTGGGAAATACTTAGATGTCATAGTAGAGTCAAGAACTGTTTCAGAATGTGCTGATTTTTCATTTACTCGTAGTCCCAATCTTAGGGACTGCCTTGTAAAAACTGACATTGAGCGTTCTAAGAAAAAAATATCCTAAGCATGTTGGTACATTCACTGCTTACATTGCCCGAACTGCTGTTATGTTACGAAGGGGGATGTTGTGTTTTAGCCCCGCTCTGGGGAAAACATTTTATTGTATGATTACGGTACTTGTGACATCACAAATGTAATTTACTCGATCAGGTGCCCATGTCACATCTGTGAAGGACAGGTGGAACGAACACAGACCCAATGTATGTATCAACTATCAGAACTCAACGGTAGTAGGACACTTTGAAAAACGTCACCATCAGACTGCCCAAATGCATTTCCAGATCATGGAAGTGCTGACAACCTTATGTGGTTTATTTATTATTTTTGTTTTGTGCTTGTATGTGCCTACTGCCTGTTGGCATTTTGTTTGTTTATTTGTTTGTTTGTTTGTTTATTTTATTTATGTAGCGTGCCTGACCCAGGGGTATCTGGGCGCTTGAGGGTAATGGTTACAGGATACAGTTTATACAGTTTATGCCGTTTATACAGTATATACCGTTGGAATACAAATAATAAATTTGGATAGCAAGACAGGTCAAGGATAAAGATATATACAGTTAGAGGGGTTGGGTACAAGGTGATGTCAAGTGTGAGGTAGGTAGTGGTAGTCTTTGTTCAGTAACCACGTGATGACGTGACTTCTGAATGATTGAAAGGTTGGGATAGATTTGATGTCCTGTGGAAGTATATTCCATAATTGGGAGGATAGATCCGGGAAACTGGTTCCGCCAGCTCTTTTTAGGATATACCTGGGCACCACCAGGCAAGATGTGTTGGTGGATCTGGTGATTCTGGCTGACAATTTCAGGGTACATTTTTCCGTGAGATAAGGTGGGGCTTAGTGGTTCAGAGCTTTGTAGGTGAGGCAGATGGTTTTTAAATCAATTTTTTCTTGTATGGAGAGCCATTTGCACAATCTTCTGGTTGCAGAGATGTGCTCTCTCCTAGGTACGTTTAATGCAGCTCGGAGTGTATTATTTTGCAGAACCTGCAATTTATTGATTATGGATTTGTTGGCGCCTAAGTATAGGCCATTGCAGTAGTCCAGTTTGGACTTATAAGTGCTCTGGCCAGTATAAGGCAGCTATTGGAGTACAGTAGGGGTATGCAGGCCCTGATCAGCTTGCCAGTGTAGGCAGTGGCTGAAGCAGTCATATTTATTTGTTTGGTGAGGTTGGTGTTGGCATCACGGTAGAAACCCAGGGTTTTTACACTTTTGGCAATAGGTATATTGTTTCCTTCAATGACAATGCTGCAGTAGTTGGGAGTGAGTTTCAGCAGGTTGTTGGGTGAGCCAACTAGGTGTAGCTCAGTCTTATCATCATTCAGGCCGAGGCCATGTGTGGCCATCCATGCCTGAAAGATAGTGAAGACTTCGTTAATCCGGCAAACATCAGAGTCGTAGGTGCCTGATAATGTTAGGAGTATCTGGGTGTCATCAGCATAGTTGGTGTAGGTGACACCCAGACGGTTCAATTTGTCAAATAGGGGCATTGTAAAGCTATTATACAAAGTAGGCGATACACAAGAGCCTTGTGGGACATCGCAAGTGATGGGGATCGGGTTGGCCTCAGCTGTGGGTGAGAAAACACGTATGGTTCTGTTTACGAGAAAGGAGTGGATCCACGTGACAGCAGAGTCAGAGAAGTTTGCTGCCGATGACAAGTGGTCGCATAGGATTTTATGGTCAACCAGGTAAAAGGCTGCCGATAGGTCTAAAAGAAGTAGGATGGCAACTCTGTCTTTATCTTTTAGTTCGTCGATCTGACTTTTAAGGTCAACAAGGGCAGTTTCCGTTCCATGTTGGGGTCTCAAGCCAGATTGATGGATTCCTAATATTTGGTTTGCCTCTAGATAGTCTTGTATTTGCAAGTATGCAACTCTAAGATTTTGAGTAAGAACGGGACAGTGGTGATCGGTCTATAATTGGTGGGTATAGACGGATCTAATGTTTTTTTCTTGAGTAGTGGGAGAACCCACGATTGTTTCAAGTTGCTTGGGACTGAGTTGCTGGTGAACGAGGAGTTTATTAGTTTGGTGATAAAGGGAGATAAATCACTAGCTGCGTCTTTTATGATCTGAGCTGGGCAATTGTCAGCTTTGCAGTTAGATGGTTTCAGGGATGCTATGATTTTTTGTACCTCAGGTATGGTTACCTTATTGAATATGAAACCTGAGTTAGTGTATGCGGATGAAGGCGTGATTGGACTGCTGGATTTGCCAGAGGTGAGTTGCTGATATTTGCCAGCTATTTTGGCTTGGAGCCCTGTAATTCTATTGGCGAAAGCATTCTGAAAGCAGTTTGCTTCACTTGACCAAATTACAGGACTTTACCAGTATTCACTGGTTATACAGGAACATTACCATCTTATACCCTTTCCTTCATAAGGTTTTGAATCTTTCCATTTTCTAATTTCATTTAAGTCTTAAATTTCCTCATAGGCTCCTATACCGATGCTCTCAGCGATTACACATTTGATGATTCATACCCGTAGCGCATGACGACACAGGTACACTTGATGCTTAAGTCACATTTGGCGTACTTCTCTACTTATTGTCGTGGATTGAATACCACAATTTTCTACTTTCTCCATTGCTTTTTTCCTGTTTTTATAGATTCAGTCCTGATGATGTATATTGTCCAAAATGCATTGGCTGGCTTTGTTTTGAAACTGTTTCCTTGCTATTCTCTTGAATTAAATTATTGAATCATTAATAATATATATGTGGATGTTCTTCTTTTTGACTAAATGTTCACACAAATGATCTTAATGCAATACCAAGAATAACTCTTAACAAATTGTTTAATGGGTCTGGTTGACCCACTGGTACTATGGGAGGATATCATGATTTATCATATTCTATTATGAGCAGTATGAGACCCAAACGCTGTCACCTTTTGGCCCATTGATACTCAGCACAGTGGATAAGAAGCACAGCAGCGCAGGCATGGCTCTAACTGTTGTTGCTTGTTATGTGTTACTAATTATGCTACTCTTTAAAGCATGTTGCGTTATCATAATATGCAAAGCAAATCCCTTTTTTAAATGTAGCCTGAATTATGTCTTTAGTTTACTTTCATAGGCCTGATGATCTATCAAATGGCATGAAACACGGGTCTTCGTTTTACTGTATGATGCTGATGCATAACATTCACAAATACATTTGGATCCTCAGAAATGAACTTCAGAATCAGTAAACATTTCTTAAATTTTGTGAAAAAATATTCACCTTCAAAGAATCTTTCCAATAAGTGCCTATATCTCCATAAACAATGATTTTATTTTAGCCATTTGTGGCATATATCAAGCCCTGGCACAGTTGTGGGTGGGGCAGAGAGGGATGCAATATGTTCCCAAAAAGACAATGAAAAATTGTGTTTTGACAAAAGATCCAAGGGGCCCAGTCTAGGTCTGAGGTTCCAGAGCTGAGTGCCTGGGTTCTGTTGAGGGCCTACATACCCGGGGATGTGTTTGACAGGCCTGTGGGCCTGGAGGGGGTCTGCATGCATATCTCGGGGAGTCTGCTAATCCTGCTCTTGATCTGCAGACCCAGACATGGGTCTCTACCCAACTCATAAACCCCGTCTCAGAGTGAGTTGGCCCTTTCTGTGTCTGTCTGTGACACACAGCGATCTACGTGATTTTACTGCAGCGCACAATTTAGAATTCGAAAATGGCAAATTTGAAATGCACGCTATGGTGAAATCAGTGCATGATTTCAGGCGCATCTCCTAACCCGATCCCCCGCCGCCCCCCTCCCCTACTTTCCTGTTGGCGGCACACCTCGTTGTGTGCCGCTGACTCCCCCATCTCATTGTAACGCCGGTTCCCTTCACTTACATGGATGGGAACTGGTGCCTCAGGGTCCTCTTTTTTGTTGTTGTACAACTTTATTGTTCAGGAAGTGGGGTACACCCCCGCAACTTCAGCACCCCTTGTTCGCTACAATGGTACCATATGGTAGATTTGATTGAAATGTTTGGCTGTATGAAATTTTCATACAGCTGAAATTCAATCAACTGTACCATATGTTTTTTATTCGAGATTTTGGGGCAATACAGACTCACACGCATGTCTTGGTGCCTGCAGGCCCTCAGCTGGGTCTTTTTTAAAACACATTTTTTTATTGTATTTGGTTTAAAAAACCTTTTACAAAAAAAGCAAAAGCAACCATTTCAACAAAAGAGAACAACTTACAGAATTGCACAATCATTACAAAGGAAAAAACAGACATTAATCAGTAACACTTAAAATTCTTAAAAAGGGACATTTCCATATGCCAATTTTAAAATGTGATTAAACTCAATGATGACCAATTCCTCTCTTAACTTACCCAAAGTGTTTACTTGATTCACAGTGGATACACTACCCAATCAAAATGACCCGGAGCAAATGAGACATGTGGCTAGTTAGAATACAACGTTGCATCTTTCTAATACCTGGATTACAGCTATTGTCATTCCCTGTGAATAGCCAGAAATCATCCTCTCCCAGAATGTTTTTGGTATATAATGATTGGCTTCAAAGCCGAATCTTTCAAAGAGCCTATATCTCTCCTGCCAAATGCCCTTACAAACCTTAAGTAAATGTTTTATAGATTGTTCTTCTGGGATTTTGCAAATATCACACAGTTGAATAGCGGACTCTCCCTTCCCTCTTCTTGCGAGAACTTCCCCGGTGTGTATTACGTTTAACCGTAGTCTCAAAACATTTTTCCTAATCCTCCAATCTGAAAATTTCACCAAATATTTGTTCGGATAGCCCTGCTTTTTATCAGCCTTCAGCAGTGGATTCAGATTTGCCCCCACCCACACTGCCTCAATCGTGTTTATCCAATCCATCTCATCCCAGCATTTTTTTGCTTTCCCTGGGTTCTCTACTAGAGTTTTAATTTCTATATCAGCCTTGGCTAGCCATTCTTCTACCTGAAGATGCAGATGTGATAGCATTTCATATCTGTTATTATCCAGGTGGGACTTTATATCTAGATGTAATGTCCCTTCTTGAGCCATTGTTATAAGTCTAAAAAGGGAGATTAGCTTCCAACCCACTTGGGATTGTAAAGATCTTAAACCGAATTCAACCCTAATGTTTGACACTTGTAAGCACATCGGTAACCCACGACTTTTTTCCAGATCTGTCCCTCCCATTTTTGCCAGTTCCCATTCCATAGGAGGGGCTTTTCTTGCTTCTACACCATATAAGACGATTGGAATTACGTTTGCCTTATAATATTTGATTAATGGCAAAAGAGAAAATCTGCAGTATCTCCTCAAGATTTTTTTCATCTGGGCAGTCAGTCGTGTTAATTTTGTGTGGAGATCTTGCTCTACTTTACAGACTGCCGGAGATGCATAGATTTTATATCCCAGCTATACCAAGTCCTCTACCCTTTGGACATTTTGGCCACCAATCACCCACTGGGGGTAAACAACGTTTTTGTTCCTATGTTTAAAGACCATTATCTTAGACTTGTTGGGATTTAGAGATAGACCATTTTCTTCTGCATAGCAATGCAGTTTATTCAAGAGGCGCTGCAGTCCGATTGCCGTCTTGTCGAGCACAACGACATAGTCCTCATATGTGAGCCAGTGGATCTTAACCCATTTAACACTGGGCTTGCCAAGGCCGATGAGGCTAGAAACTCCCCCATATCAGCTAGATAAAAGTTGATAAAAAGGGGAGCCCCAGACAACCCTGGCAAACCCCCCTTTTAACCCCATTGATTCTGATAGGTGACCTTCCTCATCAAGTCAAACTCTGCCTGTGGTATTCTTGTGGAGTTCAATTAGCATGCCCAGGGTTCCTTCCTGGATGCCCCTAGCTCTTAACTTCAATCAGAGCCGGTTTCTATCCACCTGACCAAAGGCTTTGGAGAAGTCTACCCAAGCCCCAAAGAGCTGTTGCTCTCCTCTGTTGCCTGTATTTTCACTCAACAGGTTTAATACTACCCCATTTAGTGCTGTCGATAGACCCGTCCTAAATCCTGTTTGGCATTTCAACGAACCCTCACTTTCTTTTCCAAACTTTCCAATTCCCCTATCAAGATTTTCATAAAGAGTTTACTCTCTATGTCCAGCAGGGAGATTGGCCGGTAGTTCGATGCCACTGACCGATCGCCTCCCTTGAACAGAGGTATTATGATTGCAGATTTCCACGATGGGGGGAATTCCTGTCTTGCCAAAATTTCCCTGAAAAGCCAGTTCAACAATCTGGCCCATAGATATGGATTATTTTTCAGTACTTTGTATGTCAAACCAATGGGCCCCGCTGCCTTTGAGGTCGAACTGTTACCAATTATGTCAACAAGGGATTGTTCATCAAATGTGGGCCTCCAACCCACTCCTTATTGCTTTGAATGGTGTTTTTTTTGGGAGCTTCCCAAAGACCTCCATTAGGTGCATGATCCAGCCTTTTTCGGAAACCAAGTTACACTGAGTTATCCGTACCTTATCTTCCAGCTGGTGTATCACTGACAAAAACTCTCTTGAGTCTCTTTTTCCAATTAGTAACCCGGCGAGAGCGAAGCAGAATGCATCAAACATTCTGATTGGCTCTCGCCAGGTCCCTACCCGGCCGGGAATCCCTCTGTCGGGATTCCACGGCCTTTGTCCCTGGCGGGGGGCGTGGCAGCCCCTCAGCCAATGAGGAGGCTCGAAGCGGGGCCAGCCCCAATCCAAGCCTCCCCGCGGCTGAGAGGCTGCCTTCGCCCCCCGCTAGGGACTCGGGTAAGTCTTTTTTTTTTTTTAATCCCTTCCCTCCCTCCCACCCCCCCAACTTACCTTCTTGGTCCTACATCCCCGGCGGGGGACGAGGGAAGCCTCCAGCTGTGTGTGTGCCATCCCCGCTCCGCGCCTCCACACGGCTGGAGGCTTCCCTCATCCCCCACCGGGGACGCAGGTCCGTTTTCTTTTTTTTTTTTCCCATCCCACTCCCACCCTCCCAACCCCACTTACCTTCTTTTTGATCCTTTTTTCGGGAGCGGATTCGTTGGGAACACTTGTGTTCCCTGCGCGTCCACTCCCTAAGGCCACCATGGAAAGGGAAAACGGACTCTGTTTTCCCTTTCCATGGCATGGCGGCGGCCATTTTCTTTTATTTTTTTTCTCCCGAAACGCCGCAGCGCCGAAACGCCACAGCGTTTCGGGACAAAAGAAAAAGCTTTTACTGCCCCGGTCACGCAATTTTTGCGGGCTGGGGTACTAATAGCAATAGAACCCTCACGTCGGGGGCATTACCGTCCCAGGTAATGCACCGGGGCCTTCGGTGAGCCCCTCGCTTCACTCGGGTCCTTACCTATGGGCCCCGGGGCATTAACTGGGACGGTAATGCCCCCGACGCTCGGGTTCTATTGCTTAATTAGTTTCAACATGGATTCACCCTTCTGCTGAAGTCTCCACATATTTTTTGCTACAGACCACGCTTTATATGACTGTCCCAAGGCTCTAGATTCACTTTTGCGGACCTCTTCACTCATAGTGACCCTTTTCAACCTTCTCAACATTTGGTTCAGCTTTTTCATCCTCAACATAGTTTCCTTGTCAAAAGAGTGGCAGAATATCTGTTTTTTTTCCCTCCTCCGCTCACTGAGGAGGGACAGACTGACCACATAAATTTGACACAACTTTCTGGCTGGCATCTCTCAAATTGGGAACTCTCTGAAACTTCCATAAGGCAGTTATTGAATTCCTTCCCTCCCCATTTATACTTCTGACGACGCACTCTTCCTTTCCTACTAATGATGGCCTGTTTGTATTTTTCTTGGGGATTAAGAAGGAGATATGGGAAGACCAATTCTAAGCGAAGATGATCACTATTTCGACCCTTCATAATAACTTTTTGTGTGGATAGATCTGCTGACATAAAGAAATAATCTAGTGTGGAAATAGCTGTTTCTAGTTGGTCTTGCTGGAATGTCCCCCGGTAGTTTTCCGTTAACCTTTTCCAGGCCTCAACCTATAAGAAACTCCACCCAGAGTCGTCCCTTTTCAGATGTTCTACGTGTGGTGTGTTTCGTTATTTCTTTAATGAGTTGAGTGCATTGTGACTTCAGATCTCCTCCTAAAATTTTTGGAGTACTTCCATTCATGGCCTTGATTTTTCCTAACAAAGTAGCTAAATCAGCAAAAAAGATCTGCTGGGTGGAACAGGCGGGGTTCCAATAAATGTTAATAAACATCACTTCGAAGTGGGGCTCCTGCTGTCTAACAAGGACTTTGCAGGATTGAATACCCATATTATTATTTGCTATCAGTGTGGCCTCTTTAAATGTCAAATTTTTAAAAGCCATCAACAAACCACCACTTGGTCTGCCTTTGGCCTTTTGTAGTGCCGGTTCGGTAAATATTGAATACCCTTCCACACTGATTGCGTTGACTAACCAGGTTTCTTGGAACATCAATACATCACCGTTTCTAAAATAAATAATCTTTCATTTCTTTGGAGGTGAATGTATTTGGACCCCACGTGTTCCAACAGATCACTTTTAAGCCTGAATGGTTAAAGTGGCTTCTGACCTACTCCTAGTCTCTGAAAGACCTTTGTCAGTATTTCTGGTACAGGGATGGAGAATTTGCAAATGTTCCCCAGGTGCCTCCATCCTTTTTGGTGGAGTTTTAAGGTTTGATCTAGGCGTCTCCTCGAACCCCACTCTAGAGATCCATTTTGGCGCTAATACAGGTAACTTTACATTTTCATCTGGTTGAGGAGTGGTGACTAAAAGGTCTTGTTTCCCTAATTCATTTGCAGCCCCCAATATTGCCTCAAAACATTCCCTTGATGATGGCCCCACTTCTGCTACCAGATGATTAGCATGAACTGGAAATTGAACAAATTCAATGTCATTTGATTTTATGAGGTATAGACTATGCAATTTTTTCAAGATGGATAATATCACACCCCTACACAGGGATTTTAACTTATTTTTGTTTGATCTCAGCGTGAGCCGGATTACAGGCATTGCAAATGCCGAGCTCCCTTTGTCCTTTCTTTCCCATTGTGGATCTCCAGACATCTGATAATTCTGTGTGTTGGATATATTTCTGTGCATTGCCCCCATTCTTGTTGATTTCCCTTCTCCATTGGATATTGTTTCCAACATTCTAGATTTTCCTTCTCCCAGTCTAACTTCCTCAGAAACATTGAAAGTCTCTAATATCTTTTTTTGAGCACCTTTCAGAAAGATAAGAGCTGTTTTCCGGTTGTCGAGTACTAGTTTCTTTTCCTTCGCTTGGTCAGACTGTTCGCCCGTCCCTGACTTCTGTTTCATTATCAGGAAGATAGGGGCTATTGGAATAAACACCCCCATCATTTGTCGATTTGGAATTGGTTGGGATCTTGGGTCCGTCCCACACTGAATCTCTTTGGACTCCTTGTATGTTTTCACTTTCTCACCGGTGCTCGAAGTTATTGGGGCTTGCCCCTCCTTTTGAAGCCCCACACTCACATTTATAATTTTAATTATTTTGGTGTTAGCGGACGATGAGGGAAGTTCATTATCTTGATTCATTTTCTCCCCACCCCCTCTGTCGTTGATTTTTCTATTGATTTCCTTCTGAGATCACTCATTGGAGTAGCGGTGGAATTCAATACTTCTTCTTCATCAGGTATAGTTACCAGCAAAGCCTTAGATAACAATGCAATTTCTTTAAGCCTTCTCTTTCTCCGTGCTTCTCCCTTCCTCTCCCTTCTTCTACCGAAAGGAGTGGCAGGAGTTTGATTCTTCCACCTCAACAATAGACAGATCCTTTTCATGTTTTAAAAGACCTACAGAGAGCAGTTGATCTGAGGAGCCTTCCTCTTGGGTTCCCTCCTCCACATTTGCCAATCTTCTGAATTCTTCCAGAACGTATTCAGATTAGGGCGTATCATCAAAATGTTGGTGGGCTCTCCTACTACTTTTTCTTCTCTGTTCTCATTTTCTTCTGTGACCTCGCCCCTTAAATGAGCCAATATATTCTGCAAAAGGAGAGACAAGTAACATCATCTTTCCCTTTCATCTACAGGGCTGGTTGGATTGCTGAAATGTCCAATCCTTGTTTAGTTGTTTCTATCCTGAGGTCCTTCATGGTTGGGGCTACGATTGTATTAATTACATTATTACATCCTGTAAAAGAGGAGTCCAAAGTGGCCAGTTCTTTTGTTAACAAAGTATGCCCGCTTGGGATTGTACTTCTCCCCTTAGTAGTTCGAAAACTGACACTAGAGAGCTGAGGACATAATTAAGTGCTGAGAGAGTGTTCTCATTTGCTTGGGCTGCACCCCCACTTTCAGAGTTTAACTGTGGGGGACAAAGTTCCCCTTCATCTGTTCCACTTTTTTCTGAAATTGTCTCATTTACCATGGAGTTATTGTGCAGGCCCCTCTCTGTAGCTGAGATATCCAATCTTTCAATCTCCACTAGGGATTCGTTCGAATTAAGAGAGACTTGAGATTCAATGTAATCTTTGCTGCCTCTTCTTGTTAGGGGTATTGCATTTTGATTGTTTAGTAACACCTCCTCGTCATTTACACTTTTGCTTCTTTTTTGTTTCCAAAATGATCTTCAATTTTTTGTTGGATTGTTTTTGTTGTGATTGTGTACTCCAATTTTTTTTTCCATGCTTGTACAATAGAAATTGGTTCTCCCTCTAACTCCAGACCCCTCCTGTGTGTAGTAGATGATGGCTCTGCATGTATTTGGGCCTGAATATTTTGCTTGCTTGACGGCCCACAGTCAGTCAATTCAGCCACAGCGCCCATTCCAGTTTGTTGGACTCTGGGGGCTGTGAGTATTGAAGGCGGTTCTTCCCTTCCGGTGATCTTCTGTCCTCTTGTAATGGGTTACTACACAATTTCATTATAGTAATTGCTATTACTTATGGTCTGACCTTTGCTAACTGTTAGCTTCTGAGTGTATATTCTTTAACTTAAGCGATGGGATGAACCTGTGACAGATTCTACAGCAGCTTCCACTTCCACGGTTGTTCTTTACCCGGTAGCTTTCCAGCGGCCAAAGGTATTTTCGGTTAAGAGCAGGATGAAAGGGGCAACACCCTGACAGTCTACCATTCTTGGGCACTCATTTATTTGAGATGGGACCCTATATTATCTCTTCATGCAACAAAGTTGTGCACACAAATAACTCTTCCCATTCATGACACAGGGATTAAATGTGCTTTACCTTGGTTATGTAAGTCCATGGGATCAAAGGGGGGCTACCCCCTACAGTTTCCCTCTAATCGGATTCAACAGCTGTGTTCAAACATCACATTACTTGCTCAGTTTACCAGTCTTGTAGTGGTCCGTTACTCCGGTTTGACGTTGTTAATAGAGTGACAGAACAGTTTGTCCCAGGACTCTCCGGCCCCTCAATGGACCACAACAGACCACTTAATACCCCATTTGTTCCGCCGGCGCTACGCACCGCGAGTGAGTCTTTGTAGCTTCTGGCTGCACACAGCGGCTGATGGCTCCTCCTTTTTTCCAGAGAAACAGAAAAAATACTGCCTGACCACAATAGAACACTTAATTCCCCACTTGCTCTGCGCGCGCTCTGGGCCGTGAGTGAGTCTTTGTAGCTTCTGGCTGCACACAGCGGCTGATGGTTCCTCTTTTTTTCCAGAGACATGGAAAAAACACTGCCTGACTACAACAGACCACTTAATTCCCCACTTGCTTCGCTGGGTCTGAGCCAGAACTAACTGAGTCCGCGGATTGTAAGCCATGTCTGATGAGCCACAGAGATGTAATGGGTTCAGAGGCTTGTCTGAGGACCTATAGACTGGACTGAGTGGCTCTTTGAACTAGCTCTTGGTCTGCAGACACAGGGCTTGGCCTGTGCAGGGCTCCTGGACCTTGCTCAGGGGACCAGAGTATGGTCTGGTGACACAGTCACAGGTATATAGGTCCAGAGGCAGGTCTGTGGATCTGCAACTAAAACTGAGCAGATTTGTAGACCTAGCTCTTCATCTGTAGACTCAAAGCTTGGTTGGTGTGGGGCCCACAAACCAGGTACAAGCAATGTGCTATGTCTGTGCGGGGCCCACTTTATCAAAGCTGGGTCTTTGTGGGGCTTGCAGACTTGACTTAGGGACATGGACATGAGTTAGATCTTATATGGGTCTATGCAGGGCCTGCAGAACTTGATAGGGATTTAAAAGCTGCAAGCCAGGTCTGAGTTGGCTCTTTGCAGGCCTGCAGTCCCAGAACCAGGCCTGTGAACCCTGAGCGACACCTAGGGACCGGTAGACCACATTAGGGCTAATCATTGTTGTTGGGAACAGACATAGGCCATGCCCTGGGCACTGTGTCAACTGGATATATTGGGTATTTTAGGGGTGTACTTGCAATGGCCATAGCAACCATAACGCAGAGATTTATAATTCATAATTCAGGATACCCAGGGGTGCTACAGGACATGAGAAACAAAAAAAGCCAAGGGAAACAGTAATTCGACAGCATGCCCATGTTGAGTTTTTGTTCTGATTAAGGTCCAGAACAATAACAAATCCCACATGGACGGCCAAGATCATTTTCAAAAGTCTTTTTTCTTTGTCAGTTAGCTCAGCGTGTGACATAACGAGAGATAAGCTGTGGTTGCTTTAACCATAACTTGCCCAGTTCTGTGATTTTTAGGTTTTGTTTTACGTCCACAATGTCCCTTTAAGTAAACATTTTTCAGTGGCTAATATTGATTTTTCATTATTGTTAGTGTTTTTGAGAATCTTGATTCTTGAGAGCGGAGGACTTACTGTTGCGCAATAACCCCGTGACCTTCACTATTTTTCACACATGCCTTGAATTATGGGGCATGCTCCCCAGTTGTCCCCCCATTAGCACTGCAGAATGGGAAAACGGTTGGTGGCACGCACACCTCATCTTCACGGTGGAGGCTGTGACCATTGCAGGGAGGTCTGCACCAACTGGGGGAACCTGTTAAAGCATCATGATGATTGAGTGTGTCAGATAATGAAGTTGGGGTTAATGCAGGGCGTTGTGGGAAATCAGCATTCGCCCAGTGTGCCTTCAAAAGGCACTGGGTGCCTCAAAGTCTGACTGTTTCTCTGCTTTCCATCCTGCACCAACCTAAACATGTGACTCCGGTTGTGATTGTGCTCCACATTTTCCACCCCCCCAATGTATGGTCAGAGTGTAGAACATGAGGATGTCCATGAAGGGTACTGAAGAAGGGGGATGTACCTACGAGAGAGGCTAACAAGGGAAAGGGAAGTTTGTAGGGTTCATCGCAAGCCCTGCATGCAGAGTTGCCAATGGAGTTGCTCTAATTTGGTAAAGTACAATGGTAAATGGTGCCTTAAATCACTGTCCCATGGTTCTGGCTGTAGGGTTTTGAATTACGGTCCAACCATGCTTATAGGCGTTGGACTGTGGGAATGAACCTCGGGATATAGGAAATTGTGGGAGAGGAAGGAGTTGGGGACAACTAAAGCCATCCCTCCATTCAAGGAGTGTCTTCTTTATCCTACCAAGGAAGAAAAAAAGCAGACCCCTCGCAATGTCATTGATTGTGTGCGCTCTTCACCAGTGCAGGGTGTGGGAGCGAAACAGAAAGTCACTCTTTTACAAGTTGTAATGATTAGGAGTTGTGAAGTTTGGAGTGACATGTTCTGAAATGTGTTATTTTTCATTGTTTAATTCCGGAAGGAAGGTGGGCTGAGCAGTGGGCATACCCAGGAGAAGAACAAACACACAGGACTCTCACTTTGGATGCCATACCAGCCACATTTTTTAATTCCACAGTAAACCTAAATCACCACCAGAAATGTGACATTTCTTAAAAACACAATCATTAATAACAATCAGTACGCAGTTGTTAACACTTCTACTGACAAGTGGTCCAGGTGGACCATGGCTCCCCGCCCCCCAGGGGTGGCGCATGGTGATGAGGTCATGTTCACTTCCCACAAGGCCCTTCTTGGGAGGCGTTACCAGGAGGCAGCCCCCTTTTTCACCCAGCCCAGCTGCCCCGTGTCTTTGTCGCCCCCTCTCCCGTGCCGGGAGCCTCTGGTAGCTGTTCCCCATTCCAGCTCTGGAGCCTCTCTGAAAGGGATCTCAGTGTCCCCATGGTCCTCCCCCACCTGCAACTGCTCTCCCCTCCTGCAACTTAAAAAGGTTGGGTGGGATGGGGAAAACGAAATCTTTTCAGCCGTTGAGGGCTCGGGCAGGGCAGTGCATGTGCGCTGGTGACAATCCCCAGCAGGACGAGACAGAGATCTGGGCCCTTCTCATCCTGAGGGACTGCTTTTAAGCGCTCAGATTGGCGCCACAGCGCCCCCTCACACCGTGACCCAAGCCCACGCAACCCGCTTCGGCCCCCCACTGGGGGTCACTTCCCCCCTGGCTGCCTCCCCTGCCTGCCCAACCCAGCAACTCGTAGTGGCGGGTTTTTGCCTCTGTGGGCTGAGCAGGGGGGCATCCCCAGGGGAAGAGTGAACACATGTGACTCTCACTTTGGATGCCATTCCGTACACATTTTTTAATACCACAGTAAACATAAATCAACACCAAAAATGTGACATTCCTTAAAAACACAATCTTTAATAACAATCATTACGCATTTGTTAACACTTCTACTGGCAAGTGTTCCAGGTGGACAATGGCTCCCTGCCCCCCTGGCCCATCCCCACCATGCCCTCCTTACCAGGAGGCAGCCTGCTTTTTCAGTGGGCCCAGCTGCCCCTTAGTCCCGCTGCCCCCTCCCCTGCCGGGAGCCTCTGGTAGCCCTGCTCCATTCCAGCTTCGGAGTCCCCCCAAATGGAATCTCAGTGTCCCCATGGTTCTCCCCCGCCTGCCACAGGGGTGTGGACGCACCAGTCCGTGACCCCACTCACCCACCCCAATGTTCTTATTATGGGTAAATAGTTCTGTAACAACAGCTCAGTTCTGTGCTGGGAAAGGTGCACCCCGTCTTGGTGACAAGTCCCTGGACCCCTCAGCAGGCCATTCCTCACTATTCGTAGGCGCCCGTGGCACGCCCATGCCACTTTGTACAGACATGTTCAATGGGCGTGCTGACCCCAGAAACCCCCAGTTCAGTCTTGGAATTATCTGCGACCAGGCGAACAGTGCCCCTCGCAGGCTTGTCCGAACCAGGTGAACAAAGATAACAAGTGTATGATCAGGTCCTTCCTACCCAATTTCACCAGGTCATTTCCCCCCACTTGTAAAATCACTAATGGAGGGCTTAGCAGCCCTCTCCTCATTTGACCTTCCACCCATGAAGGCACTTGGCACACCTGCAGACCCCCACAACTAATCCAGTGGATGTCAAATGCCGTCATGTCAGACAACAACCCCGGGCGCTCCCACACTCCCTGTTCCATCTTTTCTATGAACATCTGTTCTACGACCCACATCACCGGTTTTGCCATATTCCTGCTCAAAGCAACAAGACAGTATGTTAGATATATCACAATGTTTGCCCACCATTATAATTTTTTGCAACACATGCTCCCCGCTATACCCCATGCTCTCCTCAGGAGCCTGTCCTCTAACACAGGAGATGTGGCCTGATGTACCCTTGTAGGTGTGTGACTTCCACCGCCCTATTGCTTTAATCTGTCTGTCTATGCAGTCGTAGTCTGCAGCTGTTGTGGAGGCCCCAATTCTGAAAGAGTGCGCGGCAGAACCAATCCCCAAGCTCACTTTTTCAAATGGTTTTTCCATAATCTCCCAGAACTGGTACCTGGATAGGCAAGACCCATCCCTGTGTAAAAACAGCTGGCCCCACTGCTCCCCTCTGTTCATCAAATATGCCTTAAGCTGCCTTACCGGGCAGCTATCCGCCATTGCCTGGACAGTCATTGTGACCCTGACACCCTTCCGTTCTTGATCAGTTTTTGACTTTCTCAACCATATGTGGGCCAGGACCTTCCCCTCGATTGAAAGTTCATCCCTTACCCCCCCCATCAGGTCGGATGTGGACGCTCCCAATATCTCCCCAATTCTGAATGCACCAAAGAATGCTGCCACAAAAACGGCCCTGAACAACACCACTTCCCAGTCATCTCTGCATATGCCCTGCACACCCGTACCATTTCGGGCAGTTTCTCCAGGTCTAGGGGCCTCCTACTATCCCCCCTTGTACCACTGCCCTTTTCTAGCTGGTTAAGACCTTTTTTATGGCAAAATCGGCAGATGGCAGGCACCTTCCTTGCAACTCTGCAAAAAACACGATGGCGCCATCTTTGTTCTGGCCACTGTGAGGATTCTGAGGGCATTCTCACTTCTTTCCCCAATATATCCTCCTCCCAGGTGGCCAGGGAAAGGCCGTCGCTATCAGACCCTGGCCTTTGTGGTGGATATGGGAGGGAGGATCACCTTGGTGGAGGACACTTGGGGAGCGGGGATGAGGCACCCTTCGGTGAGACACAGTATCGCTTTTCTAACGAGTTCAATATCTCCCAGGCCTTTGTAGGTTATTACCAGACCTTTCACTATCATTCCAGTAAATCATCTCCCAGTAAACACCAGTCAGGTACTGGGACAAGGAAGGGACAACCCAGAGCCATACATCTTCTCTTTATTGTCTCTTACACACACAGACATCACTTTGATACTGGGACGAGGAAGAGGCAACAAACACTGAAGAATGTCTGTTTGGCAAGGAGCGGTCTAGTCTTTTTAAAACCTTAATTGATGCCGGGAATTTTAAATTGGAGATGTGAAGTCAAAAAGTGTGACCTCTTCCTCTTTGGAACATGGCAGGACACGGGACGAGATGCAGAGACCTGGAGAAGCTGCAGCAGTGGAGGAACTGGAACCGGAGAGAAGCCAGGTTGAGACTTGCGAGTAGGCCGGGTGTAGAGGAACCAGCATTGTGGAATGCTGTGGAAATGCCAGGAGCAGAGGGAAGCTCCCTGGGTGTTCACAGCTGCAGACCAGCAAGCACAGTGCTTACCGGTGCTACAAGGAAGGCAGCGGGCGAAGCAAAGTCCTTCGGAAGGGAACCCGAGTCTGCTGAAAGGTGGTACGAAGCACCAAGAAAGGAATGAGGTCTTCCAGCGCCATACCGGACTCGACAGACATGCAACTGGAAACCAGTGAGTCTGCCCAGAAGGAAGGGGGACCCCGGGGAGTAGTGATTGTACAAGGAAGCTAAGAAAATTTGAATACATTAAAGGTACGAGAAAAGGGGACCGAGAACTGTTAAAGAGGCAAATATAGAGTAGAATAAGCATTATCTAGAGCTAAATGAACATTGTCAACAGGCAAAAACGCATTACCAAGAGTCAAGCAAGCATTGCTAAGGGTCAAGCAAGCATTGCCAAAAGCCAAATAGATATTCTTAAATATTACTGAAAGAAATGAATGGTTGTGAAAAGAAAACCTGAATACAAGACGAAGGAACTACAAATCCTGGCAAAGGGCTCCAGACGAATTCTCTTGGTCAAGAGAATTGAAACAGTGAATATGCTTCCTAGCAGGAGAGTGTGCTGGGAAGCTTAGGATTGCTTGTGCAAAATAACTGTAACAGTGAATGGGTTTCCTAGCAGGAGAGTATACTGGGATGCTTATGAATGGTAGCAAAACAAGCAGTGATAAAGCATCAAAAGGATATGAAATGGGATTAAGTTGTAGAGGAGCAGTTACATGCCTCTGCAGGAAATCCCGCCCCCCTATCTCCTATATTTTGGAAGCCTGAGATTGTGCCATGCTTGACACCAGCAGTTGTGGCCATACCATGGCGAGTATTCGAAAGAAGGTACCCACTGAGAAAACCCTATCAAATGTATCCCAGAAGAGACGATAATCTGAGGCAGGAACTCCCTGAAGGAATATGTAAAGGAGCAAACAGAGGTGCTGGTGATGTCACGAAAGACGAGTGTGACGCCCTGAGGATACTAGCTGAAGACAATGCATGGATCTTACAGAAACTGATGACGAAGTTAAGAATTGAGTAAACTTTGATGTGACGTGTGCGAAGTACGGCAGATTCAATAACTGTACAGATGCTGTAACGCAAGTAGATTAGGTATTCTTAGAAGCTGGCTATATGTAGTGAATAGACTGCAGGCAAAGCCACCAAATTTATAGAAACTGGACATCAGTGTAATGAATTTAGTAAACCAGGACACAAAGCGAGTAAAGCAAGAACTGTGTTGCAGCAAGAATAAGCGGAGATCGTAGAAACGAATGGCGAGGCTGTCTGGCCTGGTGTCAAAACTGAAGCAGCCAAGGCCGGTTACCTATTCTTGGAGGCAGTGAATGTGCAAAGCTGAATCATCCCTTGTTAAGGTGCAACAAAAAGAACACCAAGCATGCCAAGTTGTATTCATTTAAGACATTTAAATGCAGCAAAATGGTCCAAATTGTGGTCTCCTGTCACGTGAGCCAAGGATGGAAATAGAGTTGAGCGTGGATTCCTAGAACAATGATAGTGCATGCTCACACTGCCACATATTCCCAGAGACATGAATACTTTGCAAGGCCAAGCTCAAAGACAATCTTCATGTCAGAAGGCATGGGCGATGAGAGTTGTTTGGCGAATTGGGTGGGGAGGTAAAGTCAAGTCCGCCTCCTGGCACCTGGGTTTTAGCTTATGTGCTGCTAAGTGAACCGAATGTTCCAGACATGGCACGAGCATGCCAACCAATTATAGAAGGCCATATAACGAACAGCCTTTTAGTTTGAAGACCAATGATATACTGTGTACTTAATAGTGTTAAAGATTACATGTTTTAGAGGTATGGAAGAGAAGGATAGGTATCCCCTAAATCATGGACCTGGGGAATGTTAAAGATCAAAAGCCAAACCGAGTGGTCACATGAAAGAAAATTAATGATTTCAATTAAGTTCAATAGACTCACATGTGTGATACACATAATTCCACTTAAAATGTATACAAGGATCTGAAAATTCATACAAAATCTCCAAATCAAATCCTACCTAAAAACAGCAAAATAACATCTATTAGTGAACACAAAAGTAAGTGGGAGGGCCTTTGCATATTAAAACAAGTTAATTCCATTGTAATTAAGAAAGCAGATAAAGGGGGAGGGATGGTTGTTCTTGATGCAGACAAATACGATGAGGAAATTATGAGACAGCTAAACAACTCTGCCTGTTATTGTAAATTGAGGGGTGACCCCACTAAAAGTATAAGCAAGGAAATCATTCAAATCTCGACATAAGCTCAGGATGCGGGGTTCATAAGTGAAAAAGAGTTCCACTTTTTGACAGCTAAACGGACCAGAACCCCGATTATATATATGTATTGCCGAAAATACACAAGATGTATTGAACCACCGGGGCGACCAATTGCCTCTTTGTGTAGTTCCATTTTGGAACGCATTGGCCAATTCCTTGACTACTTTCTGAAACCATTGGCTGCAGACACAGACACTTATTTGTCCGATACCATAGATAAAATTAAACGTCTAGAGGGCATGCCTTTCAATCCAGAAACAGGTGCATTCATCACACTTGATTTTGAATCATTGTGTTCAAATATACCGAAAATGAGGGTGATGCAGGAGTACCAGGATCTTAGACCAGGCAACCAACAAGTTCCTAGTTCCTTCCTAATTGAGTTACTATTGGTAGTATTAACTAAAAACAGTTTTCGTAAAAAAAAAAAATCCTTCTATTTACAGATCAAAGGTATGGCAATGGATGCAGCATTTGCCCCCAATGTTGCCACCTTATATATGTAGAATTTCTAAAAATCACATATTCTTGATGACTCCAGTCCTTTTAGGCCGTCCATCAGGCTATATAAATGGTATATAGATGATATCATCTTGAACATCACCATATAGAAATAGGTGTTAGAATGCTGAAGTGCATAAACAGTTGACTAGTCTTAGATTCTAATTTGTCTCATCCGTAGTATATTAAGGCTAGCCACAGTATTTCTATTCATCAGATGACATTGCCTTTATACAAATTTCATAAACAAAGGTACAAAGTGCACCTAAAGACAACCAGGGCAGTTGCTCTCAAACGTAAGAAGAAGTACCAATTGTACAGTACCCATTGTCAACTACAAGTATCTAGCATACATGAAACATAGTAGCCAAGATATCTAGTTATTCAGTAGTTTCGACAAATCGCCTTATCTAGTTCTGCCCACTCCCAAAAACAACAAGGCAGGGACTGGGAGGAGCTGATAATCATCTTCATCAGGACAATAGGAAGCCAATGTTACACAGTTAATATGCAAACATGTATATCTACATGAATTGAAATCCATTGGTAAGCTTGCTTGAGTATAGACAATTTAACATTCTTCATGTTGACACTAATGTTGAAACTCATTGTAATCCACCTAGTATACAGGGAATGAAAAAAAGGGAAAACAAACATTTAGTTTTTAAAAAGATAAAGAAAAACTGACCAAGCCTAGCAACCCCACCACACCAATAGAGTTCTAAAAATCTTTAACAAATAACAGGTATAGCAATAATTATAAACCTTGTTATGTCCAGTGGAGAAAGGAAGAATCAATCATGCAGACAAACTCCACTGCATCCAATAGACAATAGAAAAATATATCTGTGGAGACAAAAACACAGGAACTGGGATTGAAAAACGACCCCTAATTCCACTACTATTGCCAAAATCTACCATGAACAATAAAGATGCGTTAATGACCAATGTCGATTATAGCATACCTCCATAATTACTGGATGTCACTTAAGGGCACACCCTGGTAGCCATACAGGGAATGTGCTAAAATGGTAATGTGATGCGAAATCCACCTTCCGTAATGTAAAGGGAAGAGTGTCACTCTGCCAGATTAAAGTGACTGGTAAAGAAGAAAAGAAAAGAAAAATGCAAGGGCCAAGCAATAAAACCTTGCAGTTTCTTGCACACCTAACTAACGTGAGGCAATCTCAAATGTTGTTTGACATTCCTCCATAATTAGCAGATGTCACTTAAGGGCCCATCCTAGGGGCCATACAGGTCGTGCACCAAGGTGATAATATGATGCAAAGTCCGCCTCCCGTAATTTGCGAGGAACAGTGTCTCTCAACCAGGTTACAGAAACTGACAAAAGGAGGAAAGAAAAAATATAAAGTCCTGAGAATAAACACTTACAGGTTCTTAAACACATGGCTGACGCAGTCGCATTACAGAACTAGAAAGGGGAATGCCTCGCGAACATTCAAAGCATCCACATAGAGAATGAATATAAATTGTGCTAATGGTGTTAGCAGGCAGCGAACTGAAAATAGAAGGTCACGTCTTGATGTAATCAGACCGCGACCTTCACCAAGTGATTAAAGTAATGCTCGACTGCACGCTGTAAGAAGTCCATTAGCTTGGCCGTCCAAGAGTGTCTAATGCAGGGTGCACAACTGATTTTGACAGAGGGCCGAAAGTACCTTACATGAGGGCTATAGTGGGCCGAAAAGTAAAAGTGGGCGGGGCGGTAGGCGGGACATGCCAGGAGGCTTTTTCAACCCCCAATTTGTATTAAACACATGGAAAAAGAATATGTTTTTGAGGGGTAATGATTTTTATTGCATTTCAAACTTACATTTTGTACTACACATTTTCCATTGTTATCATTAATTTCGATTTAGTTATTGTATATCGTCTGTTTAATTAAATTATATATATTTTATTGACCCTCGATTGGACATTTCGTTATTTTGGAGTGCTATAGTTTGCTGTTTGGGTTGCCCAAGAAGAGTATGGCCTTTGTTGAGTCAGGTTTCCTCATAAAAGCAAAGGATGTACATCTCCTAACTGTGCCTGTTTTACCTTTATTATTGAGTTCACTCTTGGAGTGCAACACTATGCCCCATGTCTCCCACCCCCAACCAAACACTATGCCCCATGGCCCACTCACCCCCAACCAAACACTATGCCCCATGGCACCCTCACCCCCAACCAAACACTATGCCCCATGGCCCCCATGACTCAAGCAGACACTATGCCCCCTGTCCCTTACCCCCAACCAAACACTATGTCCCATGGCCCCCTCGCCCCCAACCAAACACTATGCCCCATGGCCCCTTCACCCCCAACCAAACACTATGCCCCATGGCTTCCACCCCCAATCAAACACTATGCCCCATGGCCCCCATGACTCAAGCAAACACTATGCCCCCTGTCCCTTACCCCCAACCAAACACTATGTCCCATGGCCCCCTCACCCCCAACCAAACACTATGCCCCATGGCCCCCTCACCCCCAACCAAGCACTATGCCCCAAACACACTCAAGCATGCACCCATACAGACCTGAACCCCCCACCCACCAACTCAGCACACACACTCTCAAACATGCACCCATACAGACCCAATCCCCCAACTCAGCACACAAACTCTGACACATGCACCCATACATGCATCTCAACATACACAACACAAACATACAAAAACAAACATTCATGCACACCCGAACCCCCCACCCCACAACTCAGCACACACACTCTCAAACGTGCACCCATACAGACCCGAACCCCCCACCCCCAAATCAGCACACTCTCAAACATGCACCCATACAGACCAGAACCCTGCACCCCCAACTCAGCACACACACTCTCAAACATGCACCCATACAGACCCAAACCCCCCACCCCCCAAATCAGCACACTCTCAAACATGCACCCATACAGACCCGAAGCCCCCAACCCCCCAACTCAGCACACACACTCTCAAGCATGCACCCATACAGACCCAAACCCCCCCAACTCAGCACACAAACTCTGAAGCATGCACCCATACATGCATCTCAACATACACAACACAAACATTCAAAAACAAACATTCATGCACATCCAAAACACCCCCAACACCCCATCTCAACATAAAAAAGAAAACACTCAAAAACAAACATTCATACACATCCAACATGCCCCCATCCCCATCTCAACATACACAACACAAACACTCAAAAACAAACATTCATACACATCCGACACCCCACCCCACCCCCCATCTCAACATACACAACACAAACACTCAAAAACAAACATTCATATACATCCGACACACCCCCATCTCAACATACACAACACAAACACTCAAAAACAAACATTCATACACACTCAACACGCCCCCATCCCCAGCTCAACATACACAACACAAACACTCAAAAACAAACATTCATACACATCCGACACGCCCTCCATCCACCATCTCAACATACACAACACAAACACTCAAAACAAACAGTCATACACATCCGACACGCCCCCACTCCTCCATCTCAACATACACAACACAAACACTGAAAAACAAACATTCATACACATCCGACACACCCCCACCACACCCATCTCAACATACACAACACAAACACTCAAAAACAAACATTCATGCACATCCGACACCCCTCCACCCCACCCATCTCAACATACACAACACAAACACTCAAAAACAAACATTCATACACATCCGACATGACCCCTCACCCCCCACCCCAACATACACAACACGAACATACAGCAGAACAGACCTGACACACAAACACAAACATACAGACCACTTACCGGAGACGTACTGGAAGGCAGGTAAACTGGAACGCTGGCAAGGTAAGTGGAATTGTACTACGGCTGGCGTGGCAAGCAAGGCTGAATTGCCTTCCGGCATCAAGCCTTACTGGCCACGCCAGCCGTAGTGCTGGCACTCCATTGGTGCAGCACACATGCACTACGTGGCTCATAGGAGTGACGTGGTGTGTGTGTGTGCTGAGCCAATGACGGCCATTGTGTTGTCCTGCCCGGAAGACAACAAAGACTTTCTTAATGGAGGGCGGCCGATGCTGCTTGCGGGCCGCCCTCCATTAGGAAAGTCTTTGTGCCTCGCGGGCCGGAAAAAACAGCATGGCAGGCCGCAACTGGCCCACGGGCCGTATGTTGTGCACCCATGGTCTAATGGAATGAGTCAAGTACAAGCGGTTTATTAAACGTACCTCTAATAGAGACTCCGTTTTATCCAGGCTGCCAGAGACTAAACCACCATGTACAAAGCAGTGCTCGCTCGGCTCAGTTCTTTTTAAAAATAAATAATCACGAATGGTCTCCCAGAGCACAAGCTCATGTAAAGGTGAGCATATCATGTGACCCTACCAAAGGTGAGCATGTCATACGACTATAGTCTACGTGGAGCGTGAAAATAAAATTAATCTTTTCACGTTTGTTAAAAAGAAGAGGGAGAGCGAGATTATAGAGCCACAGCTCTTTAATCACAAAATCGCAGTTACAGGATAAATAGATGCTGTGTCACGCACCAAATGTAATCCCTGCTGGTCTCTTACTCAAAAAAATATATTCAGAAACGACCCAAAGCCTGCGTTCACATAACTAAAGGTGAACATGTGTCATGACCCCTGGCCCTAATAGGCATGCCACTTGGGCAGTTTAGTTTAGTTTATTATTTGTATAGCGCGCCATACCCTGGAGTATCAGGGCGCAAACAGACAAGGACATGCCACGATCTTCCATCATGGCCTTAAAGGCCTCATCATTTCTCCCAAGACTCTCTTGGAGCCAGTCATGTGTAAAGCAAAGTGAACTTGAGAACTGGGCTTGGCAATAGCCTTTTACATAACATGGATGCCCCCGCATAGCTCAGTCCTAGAACCCAGCTATGCGGTCTAGTCTTTTAGGTGTGGTCAGACCCAGAGGAACCTGGGATGTCTGGGGACTATAAAAGCCATGCCCAGCCTGAGGAACATGCTTCACGTTACTCTGCGCTTTGCAGCGTGACACTCACCTCGTTCAGCTCGGATCTTCACCAGCATTCCGGAGCCGGTACCGTGAAAGAACAAGAACACTGTTAGCCTACACTTACCTGTATGTGAATCCTGCTCCTGCCCTCTCTCCTGGGTCCTGAGAATATAACATCTCTGCAACATTCCCTTGATACTGAAGAAGCCGCAACCTGGAAAGAAAAAGAAAAAAAGAAAACAAAATTAGTAAGCGTTTATGCTTCAATACTGGGAATAGCCAAAATATTGCACGGTTACCTGGGTTTAAATCACCTTTGGCCCACATCTACTCCGGGCCATGAGAACGACCTGCAAGAGAGAAGAAACACTGATTAGCACACAAAAGTTCAAGTAGGCGGCGCGGGCTACGTTTTATTCACCGCTCTCCATCTTTTCAGCAGCATCCATTCTGGGACATCACAGCGGCCTGTAAGGAGGAGAGAACAAACAGGTCAGCATAAGAAAAGGCACATAGCACCGCACCGCACGGCACCACTAGAACTCTTCTGGCACCTAAGGAAGAAAGAGAGACATTAATAGGGGAAATTGCAAAGTAGAGGACAAAACTGCCAAAACAGCAGTCTTACATGGACAAACTGAAGTCGCAGCAGGTCTGGACTCAGCGGGCCCGCACCAGTGAATCAACTAGGCTGCCACTCGCCTATCCAACAACGCACCCCTACAAAGAGAAGCAGGACGGAGAGCGCACCATACAATAAAACAAGGTGAGGAGAGCACTAGGGGGGAAGTTGGGTCCACAAGGGAGGTGGGCTCCAGGCAAGAAGAGACAATACGATTAAACCCAAATTCCTGTGTTTTCAGACCAGGTCCTCGGCCGAACAAGAGTCCAAGGGAGGGTGTTCGAGGTCAGAAGTGGTCCAACCAGACTGGGTGGCGTCCCCGTGGATATCAGGTGAGCATTACAATATGTCATGTGACTGTCTCTTGCAATACATCAATCGTCTCTTCACATCTATTGAGAAAAGACCGCAATCCTGGACTCATTAGTCATGTAGTATTAGAGACAAACCAAATTAAGTCCAATTGAGTACAGATCCAGCATCCACGTCAATTCAGGTGTTAATGACAATCACAAAGGGCCAGGCAGTCTATAGGTTCAATTAGCTAGATCTATAAAGTATGGATTATTGCAATCACATGAAAGGGTGAGCATAGCAGGGCAATACTCAGAAATAAAAGGATGTGCCGATAGGTTCATCCGATTCGGTGCCAAAAACCAAGAGCATTACAGATTGGAATCCTACCCCTGACAGATCAATTGATCTTACACAGTGCAGCCATTCTTCTTGTTGATTGAGGCCTAAGTGAAAACTGGAGGCATTATACATCCACCACTGCTCCCGTAAAGCCAATCTCACTGCTAAGCTGCGAGAATCCGCACCAAAGACACGTTCAAAGGCCAACCATTTCAAATATTCACAGCTATGGTTATTTTCTAAAAAATGGGCTACTAACAGAGATATAAGAGTTTTAGTCCGAATCTTGGATTTATGTTCCTTTATTCTCAATTTAACGGGTCTGGATGTCTTGCTTAGACAAGGACATACAATGGCATTAATGACATTAGAACTATTACACATAGTGTGATGTTTAAGATACCAGGACTTGCCATTTATCACAACCGAAGTGCAAGCGGTTGTAGATTTACATTGGCTGCAAGTACCGCATGGAAAATGTCCTTGCACCGGTTTAAAGCCCCAGAGGCCTGCAATATTAGGTTGACTATTAGTTGTAGTGACCCTGTCTGCCCTAGAGAGCCAATTCTTGAAATTATTACTCTTTCTAAAGCATAAATCGGACATTCCAAGTCTGGATTATTGAGTTGGAACAAATGCCAATGTCCTGAGATAATCTTTTTTATCTCAGTATGGCGAGTGTTATACGTCATAGCACAAACTATGGGCCTCATTACGAGTCATGCGTTAAGGGGTTAACGGCGCTGTAAATGGCGCCGACCCTTAACGCCTGATTATGAGGTCCCTTTGCGCCATGGTGAGTTTAACGCCTGCTTTTTGCAGGCGTTAAAATCCATGGCGCTAAGGGACCATGGTGCTAATTACGCCACCGTAATTTACGGTGGCGTAATTAGCGCCTTCCCCACTCCCATTATGCCCTATGGGGCAAATATGGGAATGGTAAATGGGAAATGGGGATTTACCGCCCCACTCACCTTGCAATGGGGCGGTAAATCCGCCATCCACCATGGTGTAAACATAGTTTACACCATGGTGGTAAGGGTACGACCCAGGCGGTAACTTACCGCCTGGGTCGTAATGAGGCCCTATGCATTTATTGGTGATATTTTCCTTCTTGTTCTTGGTCAACAGGATATCACGATGTTGGTTTTTGGCCCTCTTACGGGATTGCCTCAATAGATGCGGCGGGTAACCCCTGGACTGTAATCTATTGTGGATACCATCTGCATGAACAGCAAAATCACAAGCAGTTCTGCCTGGCTCTCAGGAATTGGCCATATGGTTTACTTTCTCGTAAAGCCTGGGAGTGAAAACTGTCAAACCGCAAAATTGTGTTTCTATCCATTTCTTTGCGGAAAAGATCAAGGATAATTTTGACTTTGCTAGTATTAATTAGCAGGTCAAGAAATGGTAAAGATCGATCCCTGCTTGCCATCGTAAATTTGAGAGTAATGCTCAATGTGATAATCCAAGGGAGGAACCTGGTGTGATTGCCTTGTGTCGTGTCCCAGACAATAATTATATCATCTATATACCATTTATATAGCCTGATCGCCAGCCTAAAAGGATTGGAGTCATCCAGAATATGCAAATTTCCAAAATTCCACATATATAAGGTGGCAAAATTGGGGGCAAATGCTGCCCCCATTGCCGTACCTTTTATTTTTATTTTTATTTTGCATTTTTAAAGCGCTCACACAACCCGCGGGCATCGAGGCGCTCTTACAGGAATTGTTTGTTTTTTCAGTTGCATAATCTTTTTTTTTTTTGTTGTTTTCTTAGTTGCGTATTTATAACGCGCTTAAACACCCAGAGGTTTTTAAGCGCGGACCCGGGGATCGAACCTGTGTTGCTTCGTGTCGTCTTGCTTCCAAGGCCCGCACGTTGCCGTTAAGCTATCCTCCCTTTGATTTGTAAATAGAAGGAATTTCTGTAACAAAAATAATTTTTAGTTAATGCTACCTCTAGTAACTCAATTAGGAAAGAACTAGGAACTTGTTGGGTGCCTGGTCTAAGATCCAGGTACTCCCGCATCACCCAGAATGACTCTATTTGCGGTATATTTAAATACAATGTTTCAACATCAAGTGTGATGAATACATCTGTTTCTGGATTGAAAGGCATGCCATCTAGATGTGTAATTGCATCCGTGGTATCAGACAAATAAGTGTCTGTGTCGGCAGCCAACTGTTTCAGAAAATAGTCAAGGAATTGGCCAATGGGTTCCAAAATGGAACTACACAAAGAGACAATTGGTCGCCCCAAGGGGTTCAATAAATCTTTGTTTATTTTCGGCAATATATATATATATATATATATATATATATATATATATATATATATATATATATATATATATATATATATATGCGGGGTTCTGGTTCCTTTAGCTGTCAAAAAGTAGAACTCTTTTTCACTTATGACCCCCGCATCCTGAGTTATTGTCGAGATTTGAATGATTTCTTTGCTTATACTTTCCGTGGGGTCACCCCTCAATTTACAATAACAGGCAAAGTTGTTCAGCTGTCTCATAATTTTCTCATCGTATTTGTCTGCATCAAGGACAACCACCCCTGCCCCTTTATTTGCTTGCTTAATTACAATGGAATGATCTTGTTTCAATTTGTGAAGGCACTCCCACTCACTTTTGGAGAAATTGTAGCTAGCTCCCTGATGCGAACCGTGTTCGTGATCATAAATGGCATTAAAGTCTCTTAGCACTGCCCTCTCTAAAATAGCCGTCTCTTCCGAGACCATGTTGAGTGTGGGAGTAAAGGAGGATTTGCATCTAAACAGAGTATGTCCCGTATTCTCAACTCCTTCTGTATCACCTGTTCTGAAACAATCTCTCAAACTGATTTTTCGGAACAATCCCCAAAGTACAATTTCAGACTCCATTTTGGTCAGATTTCTCATAGGGACAAAAGAGAAGCCCTTTTCCAGAATGGATATATGCAGATGACTCAATGGTTTCTTGGAGAAATTAAACACTGCTGAAGGTTTTTCTACCTGTGGTAAGATCGTCTCCTGGTATCGAACATGTTGTCTATGTGAGGCAGGCGTTGGTCTGGGGGTGGAAAAGGAAGATTAGGAGTGGGGAAATGAACACTGGGTCCAAAAGGACCTGCATTCAATTGTTGGACATAGTTCTGATGTTGCCAATATGGTATTTCTCTTCTCCCTCTATTAGACCTCCTGTTCAAATTCCGTCCTCTCTGTCCCTGTGCTAATTATGTAGGTATGTCAAACAACATTCGAGATTGCCCCATGTTAGTTATGTGTGACCTCTCTGTTTGGTTTTTGTTGTTTTAGAGGTAGGCATAAGTTGTCTACCTGACAGTAGATAGCCAATCACAATCCCAGCCCGTATAGAAAGTATTCTTAGATGTTCCTCTTGAACTTATCAAAATCCCTCATAGGTTTTTCTTATTTGACACGTAGTATGACGTCACCTCTGGCACATTTTTACTATATAAATGTGTTTTTTGAGAAATGCACTGAGAGCTCAAGTGAACGTTCGTTGATGTCCGTTGTAACTCCCTGTTTTAGATCATTGTCAATAAAACAGTACCTTTGCCATCTTACGGAGTTGCTTCAATTATTTGGTGTCAGAGTTATTCTGCATCCCCATCCATTGTAAGTAAGCACAATACCCAAAAGGCCATATGCTCACATGGTCATGGTGCAGATGGATGGAAAAGATTCAAATCTAGCGAACCTTTATGTAGAGTATTTTGAGAAAGCAGTGATATACCCAGCTACCAATCCTTATATCCACCATTTGAGAAAGTGGCTAGGGTACATAGATGACCTTCTGATCATATGGGATGGCTCGAGGGAAGAGGCTGACTGCTTTGTTACTTGGCTTAACCAACAGAACCGGTTTTTGAAATTTACAGGGTCTATATGTCATCTTGAGACTCATTTTTTGGACATCACCATCTTTCATCACAATGGGTTATTGAAAGTCAAGCCATATAATAAGACTACTGATAAAAACTCACTATTGCATTTCAATAGTCATCATGCCAAACATTTGAAGACCAATTTGCCTTTCGGACAATTTTTGAGGTTGAAACGCAATAGTAGTTTGAAAGAGGACTACAGTCAAAGTGCAGATGTACTAACCCACAAATTGTTAGCAAAAGGCTATCCGTCTAGAGTGATCAGAAATGCTTCCAAAAGGGCCTACAATAATAACCGGGAGGCTTTGCTAGAGAAAAGCAATAAAACCACGAAAAACATTGGCACTGTCTTTGTGAACACCTTTTCTAATTTGTCCTACAAAATCAAAACTATTATTATGAAAACATGGAAGAAAGTTTACCGAGGTAAAGAGGTGTTGCCACCTCTGGTGGCTTTCAAGAAAAGTCAAAGCCTACGGACCATGTTGATCAGAAATGATGTGAGAGAAATGCATACACCATCTGTCAGACAAACAAGATTGTGGGGTCTGCCGGAAGTAAAAGGACATTTTTCCTGTGGCAAATGTAGCATTGTGCCCAAACGAAAGAAATCAGATCCATACAAATTTTGCCAAATGTCATATGGGTTTTTTTCTGAAATGACCAATTGTAATACTTCCAATGTTGTGTATCTGATCACATGCCCGTGTGGCCTACATTATGTGGGTAAGACCAATAGGCAATGTAAAGTTTGACTGGTGGAACATCGGAGCTGTATTAGAAATCAAGTGATTGCGGCCCCCCTAGTCAAACATTTTGTTGAAATGAAACATGGCCATAATGATTTCACGTGGCTTATACTGAAAAAGCTGCACAGTCACAACGAAGTTGAGACGGATCAAAAATGATTGAATTTGGAGCAGAAAATTATCTTCAAATTACAAAGTCATGTGTTGGGGCTCAATGAAAGCATTGATTGGCATTTGGTCAGTCAAACATGAATACGACTACTGGGTGATTATATATTTTTTATATTTTTTATATATTCAGCCTCAACAAATTGAGTGTGCGTGGTTCTACATTGAACCCCTATGGGTATGTTTATCCACACACTACTTAGTATTGTGAGCCACTGGGAGGTGGTCATTCAGAATACGAAGTGTTACAGCATGCATGGTATTGAAAAAGATTTTGTTAATTATGGTTTGGACAATTGAATTTTTTGCACAACACTGTGTTTGTTTCACAATACTATGCCTTTGTAGATGTGTTCAGATGCATGCTGCCGTTTCATTGTATGCATATATTTTTGACAATTTGTACATTCAATTGTTAATAACTGTCTAGCATTAATCTGTGTGTCCATGAATTCCCTCAACACCGTTCGTATGTCTGGCGTGTGCATTGATAGTTGGTCTGTGCCAAGATGGCCCCTCTTTTTTGGTGCCCCGTAGGTCCTTTGAGGAGATTAGTCCTTCTTCAGTGTTTACACCCTTCCTTGGGATATAGTTATGCGGACAGCGTTCCCCGCCTGCATGCACTCGTGGGTGTATGGTCAACGGCTTTCTACCGCCGTCTAGATTTTGAATTTTTGGCGGAGCGAGCCTGCACTACAGGTAAGCGTGTCGGTACACCTTATTTGTTCTGACTTCATGCGCACGTTAGGTTGCGTTGGCGTGCATTTGTACTGAGGCACTGGAGGTCCTACGGTGATAGTGATTGTCATGCCAGGCAATTTAGTCTTTGCTGGGGTCTCTTATTGGTGTCTCATTTGGTTGTGGATAAACGGCACTTTACTCCGTACAGACACTCGGTGCCTTTGTCCGCACATGACCTTGTTGTTTTTTTATACAACCTGCAACGTTGACTGGGCGTGTTTCTATCTGAGCAATATATGGGCATATATATTTGCATGTGTTGTCACCATGGGCACCCATGTATTTACATGTTAGTCGTGTCTTGAACACAGATGCACATCACCCAACAATTTTGGGGGTATAAGGTGGACAGTCATGCATTGGAGGGCATTGCAGGTTGCTGATGACTACACTTGTTTTACAGATTGATACTGTGGTTGGCAATAGAGTCGTTTGTATCTGATCCATTTAGTGTATTTTCTTCCGTAACACCCGTCCGTACATCTGTGGAGGTAATTCTGATTAAACCTCTGGTTTCATCATGTTCACGCCATTGATATGTTATTTCTGGTCTGAAACAGAGCATGTGGTCTCTGTTTGTGGTTTGTCTCTCTTAGGTGTTGCGATACCTTGGCGGACTGTGACGCACATTGATTAATTGGTTTGCCATTGGCAAGAGACCAGCAATTTGTCACTTTCAGACGCTCATAGAAGGTTCACCATCTGAAGGTAAATCGCAATGGTCCATTTTTTGGGACTTACAGAGGTTGGCACAATTATTTGGCCTGCCTCCTCTTTACATTTTGTAGTACTCCGTCCCCCCTTAGTTCAATAGTTTCCTCTGTTTCTCTTCGACAGGCCCCAGTGTTTTTTCCCTTGAGGGTGCCAGAAACAACCCAGTCATCACTGTGTTGAGGAGATTTTTGGATGTTTTGAATTATCCCCTGAGGAATGTTCACCCTAGATGGGTTGTGAAGAACAGAAACATGTTGGGATCGATATTTTAACAACACATGGAGAAAAAGAATCATCTTACTCTTTACTTTATTATATAAATTTACCTCTCTGTTGGTGGAGTAAGATGTAATTTTCTGAATAGGGACTTTGTGTACCTATTTGAACATACCTCTAGATCTGCCTGCACCCATTCTCCCAAGGGATGGCTTATTACAGAATGTCTGTGTCACTCTCCCATTGTGCCTTGCACTATCATACTTGGAGGCTGGTGATGTCAACATGGGTCGTAGTGACCGCTTTAAAATTCAGCGCTCTGCACAGTGATCCATGGGTGTTGTTTCTTCCCCTTTACAGTCTATTATCATTTTGTATTTTATTTTCTCAACCCCACTAACCGTGCTATATACTTATTGCACTTTGACACAGTAAATGTTTCCCCATTAATCAGTCCAGTTCATATAGCAGTCCAGAGACAGGGTATGGAAAGTAATGCAAGGAAATAGAAACATGAAGAGGTAATGAAAGCCCGATAAGGTTTGTTTCTAGGATAGAGGAGAAGAAAGCAAACGTTTAGCAGTCAAAGCCTCTGTCCCAAGTAGAGTGTCTATAGCTGCACATTTAAGGTCAGGATAGGGAGGGTTGACAGACAGACAAAAAATCTTGCATCAGATATAATTTTCATCACGTTAATTTTTTTGTCATTCGTACAAGAATTTCTATATCATCACCATACACTGATGTTCATTATTATTATTTCTATGTGTCATGGGTGGTTGCAAGTGTTTGGGTGTTACACTTACATTTCATTCTGTTGCAGTTCATGCAGTGGTCATCCGTTCTTTGTTTAACTTTTTAACCAGACAGGAGTTTGAAACAGGCAGGATACCTTTCCTCCTAATTCACTGTTAGCAGGCTGTTATCATAGACGGGCAATTCAAACACAACAATTAAACGTGTTTACCAACTATCTACAGGCATGCCTCCCAGCGATCCCTTATTCAGGCAATCATCTTAACTTCTGGGCATAGGGCCCTGAGTGATTGTGGAAACATAAATCCGGAAGTTCTCGGTTTTTGTCACAGGTCAGTGAATCCGACGTCCCCATGGCACCAATTTGACAGGAAAATTCTTTCATTGCCAAATAATCCAATAGAGGAAGGTTGCCAAACTTCTATAATGATAAACAACAACACAGCAAGACAGCAATACAGACATCAAACCGGACAGGTCACCACAAACAAATCTCGAACAAACTTGCCCCCGCCCCCAAAACATAGCAGTTGTTATGTGAAACTAAAAATACTATGCCATGGAAACAAAATATAAGATCACAAAGACACAGAAATGGATATTCAAAGAATACATGTATATTAGCATACTAGCATTAGCAATGAGCATTAGCACAGCACTGAGCACACCATAGCACTGAGAGCTGCCTCCTAGCACTGAGACTGAACTGAAAACCACTGTTATAAATAGTGGCGTTGATGTACCTTACAATTACATGCGTAGAACGCAGTCTTTGTCAACCAGCATGTTCGACTATGTGTATGCATATTTCAACATAGCCGTGTAATGTACTGGGACACAGTGACATGTTCTATTATATTCTAAGAACAGAACGCATATTGTGCTAACATTCTTTCTCTCTCGCACGAGACAGAAAGGCTGCAGAACAAAAACAAGGCAGTCAAGGCTATATCTGATAGTCTGCCAAGAGACAGATGATTATGAAAACATCTACACGCACACTGTGTTCAGCTGCAAACACATTTCCCTTTCACGCTCAGCTAAAGCCTAATTCATAAAAGACAAGGAACTGACCACATTCTAGTGCTTAGAAACATGAATGTGCGCTATACAAAATAACAAGTGTGCATAATTCTTCATGGCTCTCAGCAAATATCGATCAATGAGATCTAAAAAAACTATAATTCTGAACATAGCTTATACAAAATGAATGCTTGGATGAATGGATGAATGCATTAGCCCATGCTAACTAACCAAATAAAATGCAGATTGACAAACGGCCCTTTTAGCATGTGTTAAGCCATTCTAGGATAGTAATGCTAGACAATAGTGTGGACATCAAGCACTGACATCAGGCAAGTAACATGACAGGCATCAGTCAAAACATGGATATAAAGAAGCAAGTTGTGTAGCTAGACACTAAGGCATACTAAGGCATACTAACGCAGTAACATGGACAGTGCAATATACTCTTAGTGCAAAAAGGCAAATCTTTGGCAATCTACCATGATACCTGGCATGGATACTAAGCACGCTGTGACAAATTCTATACATAGGCAGCATCCTAAATTGATGCCTGCAAGCACTGCAATGGTGACCTGTTGGTGCATTCATTCTATTCACCTGAAAAGTTTTTTTTTAACCTTTATTTATTTGACTTGACAACACACGGAAGAACAGAGATGATCACAACGTAATCAACAAAATACACCTTTACACAATGCATACTTTACAGTACAGTGCTGGCATTTCGGTTACATTACGAGGGGGAGTGGGGCCTGGGTGATGTCCCAGCTACAGGGTCTGAGAGTCAAAATTCACAGGAAGGCACTAGTGGGGGGAGAGGGTGGTGTTGGAGGGTTTAGTGTCTGAGTTCGAAGTCATGGCGGACATATAAGTACAACATTTTTGCCAAATGTCCCTCAGTCTCGAGTGCGGATGTTGCAATATACCCCAGGCCTCCTCTGTATTGTGCGCCCATGTGACTGTCCTGAGCCACTGTGCATATGTTGGTGTTCTGGGCTGAAGCCAGTTCATCAAGATGCAGCGTACAGCCATTACCATGCAGAGTCCAGCTAGCTTCCTCGAATCGCGTCCCAACTGTGGGAAGTCATGGAAGAGGCATCGTGCTGGGGATGGGTCTATCGTGTGATCCAGTGTGGCAGATAATGTGGAGCACATTTCGGTCCAGAATTGCGTCAGCCGCGGGCAGGACCAGATCATATGAATGTAGGGAGCTTGGTCAGAACCACATCTAGGTCAGCTGGGTGGGAGCTCACTGAACATGCGGTGTAGTCTGTCTGGAGTGTGATGATATCTATGCAACACTTTAAATTGTATTAACTTAAAGCGGGAGTTATAGGAAACGTTGTGGGTGCGAGCGCACATTCGGGACTAGCGTTCATCAGTGATCTCGACTTCGAGGTCCTCTTCCCACCTTTGTCTCAGTTTGCTAAAGGAGGGGGCAGCTCTGGTCTGCAGTAGAGTGTAAAGCCTTGATATTTTCCCCTTAAAGGAATCGAAGGAGCACAGCTCTGCAATTATGGGCTTGTCAGGTGGGATTGTAGGGAAGTTGGGGTATCTGGCTTTGAGATTTTTCCGGAGCGAGGAGTATTGTAGCCATGCTGATGGCTTCCGCTTGAGGGGTGGTGGGCAGTCCGCCCATTCAATAAAGATGCCCTGTTCAAAGGCATCGCGGAGTGTCAAGAAGCCTGCGTCAGCCCATCGGGATACAATGGATTGTGGGATGTGTGGGACATCAGAGAAGAAGTTCCAAAGCAGATGGTCCCCGTGGAAAGGGTGTGGTGTGTCCACCAGTTTCCAGATCTTGGTGAGGGCAAAGGATGTGCTGGCAACCGGGTCCGCTGAGTCCGGGTTAGCTGGGATGGCTTTGAGAATAAGGGAGCCAATTACTCGATCGCTGACCGTTAGTTTCTCTAGCCGGACATGAGGGGGGGGTCTGTGGTGCTGAACCAGTGGGAAGCAAATTGGGACTGGGCTACCAACCGATACCTGATAAAGTCAGGGGCGCCAAACCCGCCTAATTCCATAGGAACGGTCAGTGTTGTTAATTTGAGTCAGACTGCACTGGAATGCCATAAGAAGGTGTTGGTTATATGGCGAAGCGAACGAAAGAAGTCATCAACCTCCCACAGGGGGAGATTAGTGAATCGGTAAAGGAGTTGGGGTAGCACCACTATTTTAAGAATTCCTATCCGACCCGCTAAGGAGATAGGAAGTCTAGTCCAGCTAGCAGTTTTGGTGGCTAGGTTTGTGAGGTAATTCAGGTAGTTGTCTTCACGCAGCTGCACCGTGTGTCGGGAGACCCGGACCCCCAGGTAAGTGGTGCTGGATTGGGACCATGTAAATCCCCCTAGGTCAGTGGGGGGTTGCGTGCAATCTGTAAGTAGGAATAGGACAGATTTAGAACAATTTACTTTCTGTCCGGATATGTGTCCGAAACGTACCACATCCTTCTGGATCGTGGCAAGATTGTTTTCTGGGGAACGAATATAAAGGAGGGCGTCGTCAGCATACAGGGAGACAATATCGGATTGGCCCGCAGTACGCACGCCTCTATGACAGGGCCGGTGCTATCACTAGGCAAGGTTAGGCACTTGCCTATATGTGGAAAATGTTAGAGCGGCAAAATGCTGCTTTAACTCCCAATATGTTTGCGCTACCTTGCCTTGCCTGTGATAGTATCAGCCCTGTCTCCTGACACTGTCTGCAGACTAGCACTGGCGGCAGCAGCAGCAGAGTCAGAGACCAGGCAGCGCCGTGAAGGGTGGGAGCAGGTCAGGCCTGGGTCATGAGTGGCATCATTGGTGTGGCAACGCTAACTGGCAACTGTGCATTACGAATGGATCAGCCCACGAGCCCCTCTGCTCTGTCTGTCTTCTGCGTGTCATTAGAAGTAAGTACCAGGCATCCCACAATATTCAAAGGGACGTTGTGGAGAAAGCGGTGCAGGCAGCTGCTGAAGAAGAAGAGTTTTCTGCTAGTGCCTTGGCAGAAGGAGTCGATTAATCAGGTGAGACAACCCGGCCCTTTCCCCCAGCTCTGTGTCATACCCCTTTCACTGTTGTTGTTGACACCCCTCTCTGTGGTGCCTCCGCAGTTTCCATGCATACCTGTTACTTGTAATAATGCCTCTATCCGAACATCAAAATGAATCTCTCGCCCCCATCGGCTCCTCCCATCAGTGTGTACATATTTACCCCCTCTGGATAGTGCCCCAGTCTCAGCGTAGTGGTTGACTTGACCCCTGTACTTGGGCTGGCTCCTCTGATGTGATCACAATTTAGGCCTTTTGTGTTCAGCGGACCAGCTACCGATGGAGTTTGGGACCCATGGGCTCATGAAGCACCTTAAAACTGTGTTTAGAAACACCAGCGTTGATCCTTAACCAGATAAATTCCAAATCCTCGGCAGAACAGGGATCACAGTTCATCATATCTGTGACCATAGACAAAGCACCAAGGGCAGCGTTGCTAGTCCGGCCTTCAAACATCACACATTTTACATACATGATAGGGTAGGAGTCTGGCTGAGAATGCAGATGAGTATGGCTTTTTGACTTTGAAGGATACATGCCTACTCTCAAGGTTTGTTGGTGGGCTGTTCAGGGATGCTTGTCCCCGGGCCATTAAGAAGTACCCGTCTTGCATTTCTCATAGTGAGTAACTATACACAGAACGCAGGAACTGAAAAGACCACCCGCAGGTGAAGAAATCACTGCAAGTCTGGCTAAAGTCATAGAGCTGCCACTTTTCCACTTCCCTCATGCTGCATTAGGGGACAGCCACAGCTGCCCAGCAGCACCTCGATTGGCTTCCATTTGAAAGTGTTTGTATTTGTGGCCTTGAAGTGGGGTGTACCTGCCTATGGAGCATCACAAATCGAAATAAACTTGAAAATACATAAATAACTACTGGGAGCTGAGCCTTCCATAAATGTGGCATCAGGAACTGCAAGGCTCTGTGATTTGGTGGTGATTTACAGAGTGGGCATTGATCATAAGTCCTTGATCACCTGGTGATTTGTTTGGTAGCAATTTCTCAATAAGTGTGAGTAGTGCATTTGCTAAATGGAAAGTGTCTACTTTTCCAAAAAAGCCACTACAACCGCTGAACAAGTATTGGCAATGCCATATATTTTGACCTTTGTGTAGGATTGCGATAGGTATTTCCCAGGTACTGGTGTTGTGGTACTAACTGGCCATTTTTAACAACTGCTGTAAAATGATGCGTGTACCTGGGCATATAGTTCCTTACAAATGATTATTTTATATCTATAAACAGGTCAAAGCTGTTGGCTTTGGCAATGCTTGCTTTTAACAGTGGAGGACATGCACACCACATATAAATGAAGTGGCTGAAGGCACACTTGGTTAAGACATTTTTATTACACCAGTAGTGCATGCAAAGATCCAATAAAGCCATTAATTTGCAGAAGACTCCATTGAAATAACTTTGACAGGCATTTCAACCAAAGGTTAATGCTACTTCTTGATAAAGCTAGCACAAAGAGATGCCAAGAGAATGTGCTTATAGCAGGAAGAAGCAGAAAGTGGATGGAATGGCCATGGGGATTAGCATGGCCATGACAGATAATAGGTCAACAAATAACCAAACAACACCTACATGTTTTGTGTCCCTCAGCACATATCCCTCCTTTCTGTACTCCAATGCAATAGTTTCCACGTATAGGTGGGGCTTAGTATCACCTACTAGGAAAATGGCACACCAATAAGCAAACCCTGTAGCCTAAATAAGCTCAATTTAAACTAAGTCATCAGTTTTTACGCTCTGGTGCATCAGTGCAGAAGGTCTTCTAGGGAAAATGTCACTCCATTTTCCTGTCTTCTCAATCTGCCACTGCTTACAAGCACAAGATCCAGAACCACCATCCATGCCTAGACTTGAGGTGTGTGCTACACAATTACAGTATTCACTGTGGTGTTTTTGTCAGCTTTTTCCATCAACTCCATTATAAATGCAATCCTGATTTTTCTGCTGTCAGTTTTCCAATGTAATGGCAGGAGCAGGGATGACTCTTGATCACACATACCTTTAATACATGTATGCTGATGCTATGCAAAATATGATGGCCCAATAAAGACCAGCAGGCTGGTGCCACAGAGTGGGCGCACCATGCCTGGGTATAGACTGGCCAAGGGTGGCTCCCTCCATAATCAATGTGGTGCCAGCTCCCACTCTGCCACTGTTGTGATGAGGTGCTGGTTGCTATAGTGGTTAAGTGTGTTATATTTTGAACTTTCCTGTATCTTTTATGAAATATTGTGCCCCATTGTGCCTGTCACCTTTATCTTTCCGGGTGTGCCCGAGGGATGCAATAGAGGCCATTGGCCCTTGCATGTGGTGGGAAGAGTGGTACTGTGGTACCCTGTACTGGGAAAGACCTCAGTCCTCACATGTCACTCTGGAGGATTTGTTGGTTTGATTTTGGCACCCATTACCTTACCTGTTTACCAGGCCACTATGAACTCATTGGCCGTCCCATAGCCAGGGACGAGGCTCTGGACCTCACTGTAGCACTTGGGACTCAGGGGTACTATGACAGGGCTATTCAGTGTGGTCATGCCTCTCATATGGGAATGTTTCCCACGGAATTGCCTTGGGTGATTTTGGCTTGTGGGTGGCTGACCCTCAGATGCTGTGGCAACAGTTGTAATTCTCAGTGTGGGTATTATGCCAGTCTCTTGATAGATCTGACTTATACCATAGGCACTGCATGCTATGCAAATGAGGTGGTGGGTCTCAAGTTCATTGTATCTGACATGGGACAGTTATGGAGCTGACTTTGTTCTACTGAGCACAGACATCGACACATTATTCCTCCTTTACCTTGGAGGACAGACTCTGTGACAACAGTGCGATGTGTGATTATGTGCTTCTTGCTGGCGTAACCTTTACATCCCACCTCTGGAAACTTTGCCTGTAAAGGAATCCGACAGTTCCCTGGTATTCCAGTATCCTGCAAAAGTCGAGACATGAATTCTGACATAAGGATCCCTGAAGCTGTAGCACACAGAAGTAGGGTGACCTCATACTTAGAAAAGGTGTCATAAATGCACAGATTCCAGTATGAGGGCAGAGTAGGCCAACCTGAGGACATCCTTCACAATTAGGGCTCGAGGGTGGTGGTCCTCCAGGTTCATCCTGGTTAGCACTCCACCATCTTGTCATTAGTGTTGGCTATTAGGTGGAACTGAAAGGGCCACCTACAAGCTGAAATTATTGTCATGGGGATGGGAGATACAAGAGATGGCATCCAGGGAGGAAGATATTTTGGGACTTGCAATCTGTGGAAGTACACACAATTAAAAGGTTATCTTTCTGAAGATAATGACATGTTCTTAACATTAACATATGCTACAAAAGTGCATAACAAGGAGCTGGAAGTTTGTGACACAATCTCCATACTTAGCTTATTACACAACGTCTTTCAGTGTGTGTCTGAAAGTGGAGAAAGTACATTGGCATTAAAAGGAATTGTTCCAGGCTTGTATTATTTTGCATTCTGGGAATATATATGAAGCTACAAATTTAAAACCTAAAATATTTGCAGCAAATACATCTTTGTAGGTGTGTGGCAAAGTGATTAAAAAGCAGAGCGGGTTAAAATCACTCCTTCACTGTTTACCCAAAGTGTGTGATCCTGGACAACTAATGTAATTTCCCTCTGCCGTAACTGTGTACAGGTGTCTACTATGTATTACCAAAATGGGTTTCCTTCTGCCTGTATTGCCTATATATAATTTAAAGAAAGGATTAGATCCACATGCTCAGCATTACATTTGTTTTTGCTATAGTATCATTTTAAACAACCTGTATTTATGAAACACAAAGGCTTTAAATGTACTTCTGAAACCTAACACTCTGAGTAGATTTGAGAGTAAGGACAGTGCAATGGGATCCATCCACAGCAGAAGACGTGAGCAATGTGTTGGATGGAGGTAATGGGTTTGCGGCAATCACTAACACAATGAGGACTTTTGGTTGAGAACGGTTAGGATCTGGTATAGAGTGGGGGAAGAGCGCCAATCTGACAGTTTGCCTAGGGTGGCAAAATTCCTTGCACCAGCCCTGCTCTATGAGAGTGTGACTGTCGCATCATATCAGCAAAGGGTTCCATGGCTATTGCGAATATTAGCGGGGAAAAGGGGCAGTCCTGTCGTGTTTCTCTGGCTATCTGGAAGGGGGCGGAGCACCAATCTTCAGTGTGGACCCTGGCAGATGGGTTGGTGTATAGCAGTTTAACCCAGGTACAAAAGATGGGACCAAATTTGCATTTTTCCAGGACTCGCCACAGATATTCCCATGACACTGAGTCAAATGCCTTCTGCATGTCTAAGGTGGCTGCCACTGCCTGCACCTCTGGACCGATCCTATTGATCACATTGAAGAGTCTTCTCAGGTTCAGGGAAGTGGATCTGTCGGGGACAAATCCTGCTTGATCAGGGTGAATGATGTGGGGCATGAATGAAGCTAATCGGGTGGCTAGTAATTTGGCATATATCTTGACATCGCAGGTAATTAGCGAAAGGGGGCGGTATGAGCCACATTGGGTGGGGGGTTTACCAGATTTAAGGAGGACTGTTATCATCCCTCACAGAGTGAGGGGGGGAGTATGCCTTCTCGCATGCCTCCTCCCATAGGGCCAGCAGGTGTGGAACAAGGAGAGATTTAAATCTTTTATAAAAGTCAATTGGGAGGCCATCAGGGCCTGGGGCCTTACCCGATGCCAAAGATTCAATAGCTTCTGTAAGTTCTTCGGGAGTGAACGGTCTCTCAAGGGAAATACTAGCGTCAGAGGAAAGGACCGAGAGAGAGAGGTTTTCTAGATAGGAGTCAATTTCTGATATCTGGGGTCCATCAACTTTCGAGTATAGGGAGGAATAGAATGATAGAAATTCCGAGTTGATGTCTTGTGGTGAAGCGGCCAACATACCATCAGGTCTCTCTATCACCAGTATGTTGGGGGCTCCGAATTCTCAGGGTATCAGCCTGGCCAGTACTCAGCCCGGTCGCTATCCCTCGCTGTACTTCCTTACCGAATGAGGGCTATCCAGGAATTTGACCTCTCGCTCGGCTAGGCTGCGGAAAGCATCTAGTTCTGACCCTAGGAGTGCCAATGTTTCACGGGAATGATCCAGGGCATATTGGGACTATAGGGTAGCTAGGGACGATTCGCTGCTAGCGATATCCGAGCAGATTTCTTTCAGGATACCACTACCTTTGGAGATGGCAATGCCCCTAATATATGCTTTAAAGGATTCCCAGAGGGTGGCTTGTGATGACACAGAGTTAGTATTGACCTCAAAGAATTCCACGATGGAGGATTCAAGTTCAGAGGCGAAGACCTGATCAAGTAGCGCATGGGGGCTCATTCTCCACTGCCTCGTTCTATTGTAGTCGTGACCCCAGTTCAATGAGATAGTCACTGGCGAGTGGTCGGATAACGTTTTAGGGAGAATCGCCAGGTGGGATAGGCACCTGACCAATATGTCTGATATAAGCCACCTATCTATCCTAGAGTGTGAGTCGCGCACTGGGGAATAGTAAGAGTATGAGCGGGAGTCAGGGTACATGAGACGCCAAGCATCCACAACCACCAGTCGAGGGAGCGTTGTCAGAATAGTATGAGCTGCCCTGGAAAGCTGGTGAGGTCTAGAGCCTGATCGGTCCAAGCTGATGTCTAGGATTGTATTAAAGTCGCCACCCCATAAGATAGGAACCAGGGAATAACTCTCCAGCACAGAGACCAGGTGCAGTTAGAAATCTGGGTCGTCAATGTTCGGGCCATAGATATTCAAAATGGCTACCTCTTGATTTTGCAGTCTGCTGTGGATTAGTATATATCTCCCTTGCGGGTCTATCCATGAGTGCCCGCATAGGAATTTAAGGCTTCTGTGTATCAAAGTAAGGACACCTCGACTTTGGGTGGAATAATTGGTGTAGTACCTCTGGGGCCCCCGCTGTTTAGCAAACTTTTCGCATTGTTCAGAGTGGGCATGGGTCTCTTGCAAGCATAGGATTTTAATGCTGTGGCGTTCAGCATAAAGTTGTATCTGCCGCATCTTTTTTTGGTTACCCAGACCCCTCACATTCCAGCTCATGAATGCTAGGCTACTATCTTCAATTTATGTGGAGGTGTTGGTTGAGTTCTAGTCTACAGAGTGGCAGTAGCGAAAGCCAGCCCAGCTGGGGCAGGCACTTTACTGCATCCGTATGCCTGTGAAATAATATGGTGGCTTGTGTGGCATCTCTTGTGGTTGTCAAGTCATTTTTAACATAACTCCTGACCCCCCGACCCCCACAACCTTCCCCCAAACAGAGGAATGATAACCCACCACAACCATATCAACAATAAACTCATCGGCATCAATGCCTGGGGGCCTGTTAGCTGGCCTGGCGGTGACGCACCAGACTGGGGAGAGTATTAGGAGATTTTCAATACCGTACCATTAACCAGTGTAATTAGCATGGGCAGCGTGAGCGGATCAGCAGTTCAGAAGGAAAACAAAATCAAACTGTTAGTGGATTTCGGTGGAACATAGTCTCAACTGTGAGTGCGGGCGACATTGGGCCCGCTTCCGGGCATGGACTTAGGGTGCAATGATCGGGCCTCGTTAGTATCATCGCGGCGGTGGTGGATCAGCCTGGGAAATGTTAGTCCATGAATTTTGAGGCCTCCTCTGGGATCGTAAAGAAGAATGTCTGATTCAAGTGTTCGATTCTTAGTTTGGCGGTGAATAGCATGGAGTATTTAACCCCTTGATCTCGAAGCCGTCTTTTTACTGCCACAAAGGTTTTGCGCTCCTGTTGCACCGCCACAGAGAAGTCAGGGTAAAGATGGATCCTTGCAGTGCCTAGACGCAGCTCCCCCTTGACTCTAGCCGCTCTCAGGAGAGCATCTCGGTCTCAGAAATTTAAGATTCTGGCTATGATGGGGCATGGAGATGCGCCAGGCTTTGGTTTTGCAGTCAAGGAACAGTGGGCTCTTTCCACTGCGAACTGCAGGGACAATTTCGAAGAGTCTAAGAGTGACATCAACATGTGCTCCACAAAGTCTTCCATTCGCTCGTTGATATTGTCCTCGGGTACCCCGACAATGCGTAAATTATTGCGTCTCGAGCGGGATTCTAAATCATCGTTCTTTTTCTCCACCGCCAGCATCTGAGTGGAGAGTGAGGATACCGTGGCCCGTAGGGACCCCAGCTCATCTTCAGTTGCTCCCAACTTGGATTCTAACTCCGCCACCGGGCCATCAGTCTTTTTGATATGTGCCTTTATAGATGAGATGTGCCATTCATATCATCCACGTTTTGAGTGTAGAGTGGTGAACCCCTCGCAAATATATTCTAGCAACTTCTGCGAGTCATCAGGGGCTGGCGTGGACGATGTTACCGATGTCTCATCCAGTGTTTTGGGTGTTGATTTAGCTGGAGTCTTTGTGAATATGTTCAGGGAGCTCTGTTTCTTTCCCGCACCCGCTCCTTTGGTCATGGTGTCAGTGGTGGGGGGGCTCTGGGAACACGGGCAGGTGTGGGTGGCTAAAGATGTCAAAGTTATTGCCACTCTGAGTGTAGCAGGATATCCAAAGCCACCCTGGTCGGCCAGCTAGGAGAGCTACGTTGGGACCACTCAAGTGTGTTAAGTCCCTAGCTCATCCAAGGGGTTGTAGGTATGCTGCAGGAGAGGTTGTGCCCATGCGCTACCAGCCGAGGGTCTTGTCCAAGTGTAGGGGTAGGAAAGTCTTGTTTGGCTGTGTGCAGGATAGGCGACTGATCCAATATTGGGCAGGGGCCGTGGGTAGAACACGAGCCGTGGTGGCCTCCTGTAGGGTATCGGGTCTGAGGGTCCGATTTAATTTATTCCCAAATGGCAAATCCTGGCACTTTTGTCAGCTGAGGTGTTCAATAAGAGTGTTCGAGTACACCCTCGGAGGGCAATCTGCTCTCAGTGCCAGTGGGTGTTGAGTGGCGGTGGGGGAGGGCTTCCACTGATCAGGCCCTCAAGATAGAAGTTCAGCCACTCTCAGCGGTGTGCGCGGGAACAAACTATGGCCACCAGTACCAGTCAAAAGCCTCTCATCATGGCAAAATGGTGGCAATTGTGAGCGCCGCCCCCGTGAGGGCCAAGTCCAGTAATCCCCCCCAACCCCATAACGTGTCTTCAAGTTTGTGGGCTCTGTCCGCCAGCAGTGGGGGGGTGATGAGCGGGAGGTTGGTGCGGGCCCCACCAGAGTGTCACGGGTCTTCTGCGGTGCCACAGACCAGCACCGAGCCCATCCTCCGGGTCGTCAGCTAGGGAGAAGGATCAGGTTGCAGGAGTTTGGGGGCCAGCGGCAGTCCGGGCGCCTCTGCCATGGGCCGCAAGGCAAGCTCCAGCCCCGAATGGGTATTGCCCGCCGCCGCCAGCAGGCTGCGAGCAGCGAGGGTCGAGCCGCCCCTCCCCCACACAGGCCGCCGCGCCGCGGCACACAGCAGATGAGCAAGCTGCGCCCCCTGGAGCCATAATGCAGGGAGAGCCAGTGGGCTCCCCCGCCGGTATTAACAGCGCTGTATCACCGCAGCCGGAGGCTCCCGGTGACCGTGGATTAGCAGGATCAGGCTCTGGATGTCTGTCCGCGGTTTGCAGGGTAATAAAGAAAAAAAGCGTAGTTATAAGCCGGTTATTTTTGAAGAAAAGGTCACCCCAGTCCAGAGCTCGGCACCTATGCTGCCAGTTCCATCGAGCGCAACAGCGCCCCCCAACCTGAAAAGTTTTTCTAAATGATACATAGCAAGTCGTGTACAAAAACAGGATATATATATATATCTCATCCTGGTGCTCATTGTGAAAACTATCAAGCATGTGTGTTTAATCAAGCATGTGTACTCAAAAGAAAAGAGCATAGCATAGCAGGTGAGATGGACGTGGGCAACAGTTTTCTGAGATGGTATGTATTCTCTTGTACACAAGAGACAGTTCTTATTTTTCCACAGTCATTAGCAGACCAAGTATAACATATGTCTGGCTGACCACAACCAATCCTGGACCTGATCATTTCTGTGGCAAAACTGTGCATATCCTCACATCTGCACAACTCAAACATGGGCATAGTTTCAGTGTCAATTAGAAAGCCTCACTGACATACACTCTAGAAGTTCATACATGGGTGGCACTTTACCACATGTCTTCCCTCAATTCAAATAATCTGTTCCCTGGCCCCTCTGCTTCCTAGTGAACAATTCAGAAAAATACAGATCTCAACACAAAAGATCAGTATTTCTTCACAATGAAAGCACACCTGGGTACGTATTAGGCACGTATTTCTCCGTCCCCTAAACCATCCCTCTACCCATTCTCATAGGTGTAGAGGCAAAGGTAAATATTTCAAGTATCTAACATGGATCCAAGTTCTTTTCTTGCCATCTATGCGAACAGCTTGCATAGCGGGCATATGATAAAAATGTCAATTCCGAAGAACTTCAGGGAAATACATATTTCAGTTTGCAGGGATTTTCTCAGAGGCAGCCTCTGTCAGCCTGGAAATCAAGCCAGCAGCTTCATTCTGTGTACTTCTCAAAGCGGAGCGGTTATCATGCTCGGACTCTAAGGCATCCGAGCATTCCACAGTGCTGCTGTAATCGTCAACATCGTTTGGCACGGATGTTCAGTTGTTAGGCCAGTCTGGATCAGTAGGCCAGTCTTCCCACATCTGATGTAACTCAAAAAAAGAAGAAAAAGTGCAGTATCAGGAATTGTATATCGTAAAGCTGTTTTCAAACAAGACAAAGCCATTCATTCCTGCATTACACTGCATTATACTATCCTTCACAATTAATAAAAGGTGAAACCTGTTCTAGCCTGTGTCAGAGACAGCAATGCTAGGATCTCAGTGTCAGATCATTCCAATTCAATGTGTACTAGTTCAGGAACTGAAAAAAGGTGTGTCATAATTCAAGCTGATGTTTGTTTGTTTGTTTATTGATTTATATAGCGCACCGAACCCAAGGGTATCTGGGCACTTTTGCAAAAGTTACAAAGTGGCATAAACAAAGTTACAGGCAATGCATACAACATAGAAGAGAGAGGGGGCAAAAAAAGGAAAAGAGAAACCCAGCGCTTGCAAAAGTTGTGTAATATTTGTATGTTCGAGGCTGCGGGTGATTTGTAAGATGTGGGTGTATTGCCCTACACTTCACAATTCAAGTACAAAATTAAGATAAGGTTATACAATCACACTGAGCCAATCAATGTGGTTTCTATGCACATTTTTGCATCTTTTAATTGTTGACCAGATCAGCCTGATACGTGTTTCGAGACTTGGCTCTTCTTCTGAAGCTGAGACTTATATTCATGTAACATTTAAAAGCATTGATAGCAATTGTGAATAGTTAGTAATGGTCACATGAGAGAAATCCACCACAGGCATCAAACACAATGTCCATCAATCAGTGGTACAACACAGAAAGTACCATATATGTAAATGCATTATCACAAGCCATTGATGTACCAAGATACAATGATATACGAGTCAGAAATGTAAAAGCAACAAATAAACATGTAATAGTCAACAATGCAAAGGGATAAAAGGTTGGGGAGAAAATGGCTAGAAATAACACAAATAAAAGAAACCAATTAGTCCAATTGAATAATGCTCTGATAAGCTTGTCATATGTGTGTGATCAAAAGTGCGGCATGTCACACCACCTCCACGTCTAAAACAGAACAGATTTTTGTATAATTACCAAATACACTTCCCTGGTTTGCTTGGGTCACTAGAAAACAAATGTGAATAGCATTAAGCCTCTGTCCAACTGACCCCTTGCTACATTGCAGTCATCTAGTATTGGACACAGTGTTGCTTGCAACCACTAACTTACCAATTTAGCTGTTTGCAAGAAATCTATTCAAATAACCACCTGTCAAACAAGAACAGTGCAATAGATAATGTAAGCACCTACAAGTCGCGCTTATGACATGCTAATATGGGTTAGTGCCAATAGGTTGTATAAATACCTTAATATCTCTTCGCTGTTGCGCTAAGTCTTAATAACCACTATCTGTAATGCGCATCATCCCGGCAATGTCCATACGATCACGGTCAAATTCAACGCGCCAATGCTGTCATCCAAATTGACAAAGTGCCCATACGTCAAAGGAGACAAAAAAGAGGAAAGCCGTACCACATATCAAATGAGTTAATCATCTAATTCTACTGTCATTGGCTTCCTATTGCGCCCATCAGGGACCGTAGCAAAAGTAGTAGCTTTCCTACTTACCAGCCTTTCAGCGTCGTGCTGATTTCGGGGAGAGCAGACCACTGCATACAACCTGTATATGAATTAACACTACACTGTTGCTTGTCTAACTAAAGCCGCCATATTGAGTGAGTCTCGCGTACCGCTTATTGTGCTTGAGAGATTCTATTGCAAATGCAGAGATTCATGCAGATATACAGATAAACATCACCTTCGTCCATTACCGTGCAAAACACATAAAGATATGATAACCACGAGCTTAGTTATTGGCATGGTTAATAGTCCGTACCCAATAGTATGAAAACCGTTAAACTACTATTCTTCCTGAAAATCATACTTATTAATGTAGGTTGGTGTGACACTGCCCGCCCCAGGGACCGCAGCATACATGCTATGCCATATTCAAAAGACACGAATGTCCCAATTTTATAACACAATACATCAACTTGGTTTAATTACCCTTTACATAATTAATCAAAACAACACAAAATCTTGAGACGTCATGTCAGTTGCTCCTTGATACTTGTGAACGCAAATTAATATACATTGTGATGTTTCACATAAGTGCCTGCATCAGAGGAGCTGTATGTAATTACCTAAGGGCTCTAGTCATAGTAGCTATTATTCTTAGTATAATCTGCTAGGTCACTACTGTTTAATTTATCGATGCAAATGTGGATCAGATTAATGGACATGGATGAGAATTGTTAGTTATAGTTACATTCTAGAATTCAGTTGTGTTCCCCACCGCAGTTACAGTTCCTCACAACACTCCAAACAAAATAGCATGCAAAGTCTGCACTATAACCTAGAAAGCTGGTATTCAACTTGCCCATATATATACTGGCTCACTTTAAAGAAATACATGGAATTCATGGTCTGAATTGATGTCCCTGGTAACCGTCCTGTATTTACAGATTAATCTTGCCTCTAGTTGTCTTAATTTAAGTTCGAGGTTACCCTTTGTGAGAGGCTTGCATGAGCTATTCCAATGAATTGAATATCCTTTTTATAATCCAGTTGATGGACTTCTTGCCAGTGTTTTGGTCTCTTGGTTAGAAATCGACGATAGATGTTCTCTGATTCGGATTTTCAGAGTCGCAATAGTGCTGCCAATATAGCGCAAACCGCATATACAGATAATACAAGAATTTCACTAGGCTGTTTCCCCCTATCTATAAAATCACTAATGCGGGTCTCGGCAGCCCTCTCCTTATTTGACCTACCACCAATGAAGGCACTTGGCACACTTGTAGACCCCCACGACTAATCCAGTAAATGTCAAAGGCTGTTGTGTCAAACAGCAACCCTGGGTGCTCCTGCACTCTCGGTTCCATCATTCTTATGAACAAGGGTCCTACGACCAACACCACCAGTTTCGCCAAAATACTGCTCAAAGTGATACAAAGGACAGCATGTTAGTCACATCATGGTATTTTCCAACCATTTATAATTTTTTGAAACGCAGGCCCCCCTCCTTCCAGTCCTACTATTCATTCATTCAGCACAGGAGATGTGGCCTGATGTAACCCTTGTATGTGTGTGATTTCCACTGCCCAATTGCTTTAATCTGTCTTTCCTCGCACTGTTACCCTGTGGCCGTGGTGGCTTCCCCAATTCTGAAAGAGTGTGGGGTGAATCCCATCCCCCGAGCCCCACTTTCTCCAATGCTTTTTCCCGAAATCTTCCGGAACTGGTAGCTGGATAGGCAAGACCCGTCCCTGTGTAAAAAGAGCAGGCCCCACTGCTCCCCTCTGTACATCAAATATGCTTGCATCAGCCCTACTGGGCAGATATCTGTCATAGCATGGACTGTCATTGTCACACGGACCCCTTTTCCTTCCTGATCCGTTTTTGACTTTCTCAACTGTATGTGGGCCAGGGCACTCCACTCAAATGACATGTCATCCCTAGTCAACTTCCACATCAGGTCGGATGTGAATGCTCCCACTACCTGCCCGATCCTGAAGGCTTCAAACAATGCTGTCACAACAACTGCCCTGAACATTGCTGCTTCCCAGTCATCCCTGCAGATCCCCCCTGCACCCAAACCATTGCTGGTAGTTTTTCCAGAAGGATAAGGCCTTTTTAATGGTGAAATCAGTAGATCGCGGGGACCTTCCTTCCAAACTTGCAAGAAACGCAATGGCATCCATCTTTGTTCTGGACCACCCCTACTGTTACCCCTTATGCACGCAGCTGACCCAGTAATCTGATAATTGCACCTCTGTGAAATATGCCTTCCAGACCCTGTGTCCCACAAAATTCCCTGAATTCCTTAAATGCTCTTTCAAATGCCCTTTTTGTCTTTTTTGACACTGAAACCTCTATCAACGATGCTAGCTCAGAGCACCAAGTTCCCATAGTATCTAAGGGAAGGGTGACATCGCTGGGTCCGCCCTGGTAGCCACCACTGGAACTCCTGTAGTTTAAAACGGGACAAAGCATCAGCCACATTGTTAAGAACAGCTGGTACATGTTTTTCCTGGAAGCGCATATTGCCCTTTAGACAGAGCAACACCAATCTCTTCAGCAACATCAGAACCATAGGACAAGCCTCCCTCTGGCTGTTGATTGAGTGGACTACGGACATGCTGTATGACCAGAACACCACATTGCTACCCCACAACTCTTCACCCCATATCGTTAGTGCTACTATTATTGGAAAAAGCTCCAAAAAGGTTATGTTCCTGCACATTCCCTCATTCTTCCAGCTATCAGGCCATCACCGGTGGCACCATTTGTTCCCCAGGATGACCCAGAACCCCACACTCCCAGCTGCATTCGTGAATAGGCCCAGCTGGCTGCTGTTCTTAACTTCCGTTGGCCAGACCTGCACCCTGTTAAAATCCCTCCATAAACTGTCTAGATCAACAGGTCCTGTTGCTGTTCTTTTGACAACCTACTGTGGTGATGCGTTTTCATGAAACCTGACACTGCCCCTGCAATTGCCCGTGAGAATGACCTCCCCATGGGAATAATTCTGAGTGCAAAAGTCAACTGCCCCATCAAACTCTGCATTTGCCCCAATGTCACCTTCTTATCCCTCAGGCAGGCAGACATCGCCTCCCTGAAGTCCTGTACTTTGTTCTCTGGGAACTGACATCCGCCTGCTTTACAGTCTCTTTCAATGCTCAAGAAACAAAGCGAGGTAGTAGGACCCTCGTCTTCTCCACTGCCAGTGGCACTCCCATTTTCTCTGCCACCTTATGGAATCTAGAATTCTTTTAGGACCCTAGCACCCTCAAGCCAGCATCACATCAACCTACATGGGCGAGGGGTGACCCGCCGGGGCACCCAGAGAACCCTAGTACTACTTGTGTTCCATGATGAGCTTGATACATTTTGCTTCGTCGTGCCCCAACATCCCTTATAATGAGCAGACATGCCCACATTTACTGAGTGGCCTTGCACAAGTGAATTTGTTGAATGCCCAGCAAGCCCCTTTCTTGTCCCTGCCCCCCACCCCCTGCACTGTTCCGAAAAGGCTGGGACGGCCTCCCCAGCGCGAACCCTGCTGGGAAACTGGCCCACAAATCCATTGCCCTAACCCCCAATTCAGCATTGCATTTCCCGCTTTGGCACTCCTAAACCTTTCATTATATCCCAACCAAGCCCCATAGGTCCATTCATGATACATTGTTTTAACTAAATGATTGTAAGACCACAGTTTTTGATGACAATATTGAGAACCCACTTGCCCAATTTGCTAGGGATCTTTCCACAAATAGTTTCTTCTCATTAACCTCAACCTTCACCTCCTTACCCTCCTTTACCCTTCTGTAATACAACAGCAAAAACATGTCAGTATATTTTTATTTCCATATGTTGTCCCTAATCTCCTGTGCCACATGCCAAGTAAGCATACCTGGTACTGCTGCCTGATCTGGGGTGGAGGCCTGCCCACCCCTGGCCACTTGTTGATGATATACCATATACCTTTGCTCTCCCTTCATTATTTGTCACATTCACCGCCATCTGCAGATTTTCCCTCACTGTTGGCTCACCTGTTCCCCCCTGAACTGCTACCATCGCGTCCCTGCAGTAGCACCAGCCCCTACTGCTGTCCCCAGTGGACTTGAGATCAACACCCCTGCGGCATGCTCTGCCGGTGAAACCTCCCCTCTCTGGGGCTGTCCACCTGTGTACTCCAGGTTGCTTCCCATGGCTCTGTTGCTGCCCATTGCCCCTGTTGCTTGGAACCCTTACCCCTGTGATGGGGTAGGCCCGGCCAGTGCAGACCAATCCTGCTGTGGGGTCTCCCCTGCCAACTCCCACAATTACCTCTGGGGACCATCCTCAACCTCCTCCTTGAGGACCGGGCGATGAGGTGCCCCACCCAAAGCCCATCCGCTGCCAATTTTTCATCCCCCAGGAGCCTGGCTGCCCTGTTCCACCATACCCCTAGGGGGCCCCACCAGCAACACCCCCATTTCCGTTGCAACCCAAATTCACTCCCCCTGTCCCACTTGCACCCACCAGTGGGGCTTTTTTTCTTGTGCCCCCTGGCCACATGTTCCTGCTGCTCCAGCATTATTTATGCTGCATAAATTCCCATTGTCTCCTTATGGAGTGGGGGTCGATGCCCCCTCACAACAACTGGAGCAGGGGCAGTAGCTGTTTTCCCCCACCCTACCTTTTTTCTGCAGGAGGAAAGGCGGCCCTGGGTGCCACATTTATTCTCCTTGGTCTCGAGGTGGGGTTCCTCAGTGTTCACCCCCTCACTCTCCTGTGTAACCTCTGCTTCCTCTGTCCCACACATCGCGTAAGGGAGCTTAACACTGTCCCCAAATCCTTACCATGTAACAGAGCAATAATGGCGGCCAACTTTGTTGGATCCATCCCCACTCCCTGGTCAGCAAGCACCTTTGTTTTAAAATGATCAGTACATTTGTTTCGTTTTGTTCACACGGTCAAACAAATACTTTGTAACTATACTTGTTGCCCCAGCAGCCCTACTCCTGATCAAATGCCTCGCCCCTTGCGGCATGCCCCGGCCAATATTCAAACCCCCAGGCTCTTTGCTGGTAAACAAAGCACCTCCCACGATATCCAACAACTAATTGCAAAATTCTTCCTTTCACTCACGTATCCGTGGGATTTCAGCATACGTACAAAACAATTCAGATCACAGCGCTATGCCCCTTCTATGCAGCGGTAAGCACAATGATGCTAAAAAACGTAGACTGTCGTACAATTTCTATGCAATCCTTAAATATACAATGGAAATTGCCTGCCAGCTTTTTGCCGTTCAGACACCTGTGATTGACACAAAAACTATCACGGCAAAGACAACCGGTAATCAGTGTACTTCCCACCCTTAGCCCCATACGGGCTGACCTTGCACACACACCCCAGCTCGGTCCCCACTGCTATGTGCCTGTCTTGATCCCTCACCCCCCTCACCCCACCGCGGGCCACCTTACCTCACTGCACGCTGTCCCTGGCGCGAAGACGGGAGATCCACGCCTCTAACTCTACGAAATGCTCCCTCTTTGCCTGGGGATCAGCAATACAGTGACGGTGGCAGGCTCAAGGCGAGATGGAAGCAGCGAGGCAATGAAGAAACAAGGCACAATCCAAATGAAAACGAAATCCTTCAGTGATCGAGGGCTCGGGCAGGTCGGTTCAGGCGTGGCGGTGACAATCCCAGGACGAGGCAAATATCTCTGCTCTCCTTGTCCCCAGGGGTTCTTTTTAAGCTCCAAATTGGTGGTGCCGCCCCCCCCCACTGCCACGACCCAAGCACGCAAAACTGCCCGAGCCCCCCACTGGAGGCAACTAGCTTGAACAAGCATCCAACTGCCACTTTCACCCGGGCTTCTCCCCGCCTGCCCAAACCTGCAACCCCTTAAAGGTAGGCTTTTGCCTTTGTTTTCATCTGCAGGGCTCTCGGCAGTGGAGAAGCACACATTCAGGTTGGATGATTGACCGGTGGAGTGTAGGTGAGGTTTTTCGGGTTTGTTTCCTTGAGGGAGGGTGTGCAACGTCTGTGAGTTGGCCGTTCCTGGCTATATGCGTTTGTTGACCATTCCTAGATATGTGTTTGTTGATTTAGTCATATAGTAGTTGGTGTATCAATGCAGGACACTTTACTGGTGGCACGTGTGACACGAGTGAAGGTGTTGAGGGAAGCCTCCTTTGCTTTCTAGCTCCTGAGTGTTTGTTGATGGCAGTATCGAGACAAAGGGCGGGTGCCCAAGGGACTACAGGTCCCAGCGCACCTCTGAGTTGGTCTCAGGATGCGGCTTGCTGTTTCCTGCGCCACAGGTGACAAGGGGCGGGTCAGGGCACCTGCCTGTGGGTTGGGGCAGGGCGCCTGCCTGTGGGTCGGGTCGGCAAGGTGCAGGGGTTGGCACGAGAGGAGGTTGGGTTTGCATCCGAATTGGCATTGCTGGATCATTCAGACTTTTTTTCTGTATATTTGCCTTTGCCTTTGTGTCCCTTTCTGTCCCCCATGCCTGTCTCTTAAGCCTTTTCACTACTGCTGTTCTACCGTTCAGTGCATACACTTTGCTAACAAGATTACCAACAGGTGTGGTGGCCTTCATACTTAATGTTTTATGGTGCATACACCGGCTGGGCCTTTGCATTTTAAATGTTTTAAAGGCCTTTGAAGACAGATCCAGGGGCAGCGTTATTGAATACTATGAGAGAGGCCTGTATTGTTTCACTCTGGTTGTGGACTTTCTGATTACTTTAAAGATAAAATGGGGGGATCAGCAAGTGTTGTGCATGGGTTGGAGTGGCAGAGCCTGTGTTTTTAGCAGTCTTGCTCAGGCAATGATCTTGGGGAGGTCTCCTGTCACACTTTGGGTCACTTTGGTGGTGTGCAGTCATTGACATGCTCACACACACCAGTGTTTGGATGTGCGTCTCAGTCTCTCTGGCTCGTGGAGGGGGGTTGCGCACGGGCAGATTGTCTGTCGGAAGTGGGCTAGGAGCATTGTTGTGGACATGGTACATGATTGGTAGGGATTAGAGCTCTGGTGGCTTTCTTATGTGTAGCAAATCGCGGCCAATGCTTGGCTTCCACATCCCCATTTTTGGAATGGCGTTTGCTCTATTTCATTGGTGGAGAGGATGTTTCGGCATATGCTGGGCCTGTGGGGGTGAGCCCTACCTAGGGGGTCTGGATTTCTGGTCCTGATACTCAGTTTATGAGTGTGAAAGTGTAGTTGGTAGAGGTGAAGATGTGTTTCCACTTGCGCAATGGCTGTCAAGGGTGGTTCTGATGCTTGTGGCCGTGGACTCGCAGTTTTTGGCCATAGATTGGTTTCCGTTTGGCGGCTTGTCGGATGCACCCATTCATCGGTTCTTGGTGATGTACATGTACATGAAATGGGCCTTGGGTGTTGCGTGAAGTGGCAGCACGTTGGGCCCCGTGTTTGGGATTTTGCTACAGGGAACACCCCGCCCCCCAGGGGGAGTGCACATTTCAGAAGACGGGTGGGGTGCAGGGGCAGACTTTAAGGGCTCAACCGGAGTGCAAATGTATATTTTGTCAGGTATCAGAACTTTGATCCCTTTGGTAGGCAGCCTAACTGTGGTGCAGTTTGTGACTTGATAGTTGGCATTTCGAGTAGGGAAATGCTTGGGTGTATAGTTCCAGTTCGATTGTAGAGCGTCCCTGCAGCCTTATGGTGTACCGCACACACCAATGTCATGGTGGAACAATTTTGTGGCACTGGGGCGGCAGGATTTACCAATCCAGCAGAAGTACATTTTGGTGTATTTGCTTCTGGGTGGTCTGGGCTGGGCCTTCCCCCTCTTCTCAGGAAGGGAGTCTGGGGGGCTGGACGCCTTTTGGGAGTTTGCTGTACTGGCAGTTGGCCCGTCGCTGGGTGGCGGTGGTCGGCGAGGCAACACCAGTAGCGCACAGGTTGGAGTGTGGGGGCACCTACAGCGGGAGTTGCTGGTTCAGGTCCAATTGTTGGCGTTGACAGTGTTAGGTGCGTGATATGTTATTTGTGTTGTCTGTTGAGAAATGAGTTTTTTTTTTCGCTCATCGCAGAGTACATTGCGGAGTGCTCCTCTGGCTTTGCCAGCTTGGGGTGGTGCATCTGTGTTAATCATCCGTGGGGTGGCTGGGGACAGGCCTCCTAGGTGCGAGGTGGTCAACCTGGTTCTGGTCAGGCGGGGCCTGAGGGGAAGGGCTGTTCTTGAGCTTTCCGATTGTGAAATGTTCATGGGTGTGTTTGGGTCTCACAGCGTGTACCACAAGGCGGTGGTGCGGAGGCCTATCAGCAGTACAGGGCAATTGTCAGTAGGGCAGTAATTGGAGTTGTTTTCCTGTGTGGGATGTTTTGTTGTGGTTATGTTTGGTTTACTGTGGTGTTTGCCTGATTCAGGTGGGGCCCTATGGGTCCCGGGGTTCTTGTGCTCCGGTCTTCTAGATCGGGTTTCTCAATGGGTGGCAGTGGTTTGTGGGGCCTGGGAGGAGGCCTGGCTGGCCCTCCCTGGGGCCCTCTCTGGCTGGAGGAGTGCCTGTGAGATTTGGGTGGTTGGGCCCAGGTCACACTGCACAGTGCCCTGCCGGCCATGGTTGTGTCCTGTTTGGGGTAGTGGGGGGATCGAGAACTCATGGAAAGAGAGTGTGTATTCCTTCACATTGAAGGGAACCGGGGATGATAAGCCATCCCCGCCACCCGCTGGCCCCAAGCCAGGGATGGCAGGATTCATGTCTTGTCTGGGTTGCTAGCTGGCTTTAGAGTAACAATGGCTTTAGGGGCCAGGTACGAGGTTAGCTTGGCCGGACATACTTGGTCAAGTATGGATTTGTGCATTAGGATATTGGTAGAGGCCCATCCAAGGCAGCAAACAATGGCAGTGTGTCCTGCTACTTTTCAATGTTTACCGATGTTGCAGGATGTTGACTATTAGGGAAGGGCCCTGTGTCATGGGGCTACGGGTGAGGGCGGTGGAAGGTTCCCTTTCTGTGGGGAGCGGTAGCAGGTGTTGTTTGTCTGTGGTCTGTTTTGAATCAATTGCCCTCCCCCAGCGGCAGTCCGAACTAACAAAAAATGCAATGGGTGTTTCAGTTGGGGTGGGAGCTCATGGGGACCTCAGTTGTCTACATATACTGGGTTGCCCATTCTGCTGGACATTGGCCATTGGTAAGACAGGTCTCTGTGGTGGTTTTGGGGGACCTTTGTTTTATGCTAGGTGCTCGCCCCTTTTTTTGTTTGGAGCTGTTGGGGGTAGGGTCCCTGTTTGAGAGGAGCCGGAGGTGCTTGCCCTCTTGTGGCAGACTGGAGTGTCCACTGCCATTTGCATGGGAGGTCTGTGCTGGGGCCTGGGGCTGCAGGCAGGTATGGCCGGCGGCAAAGGGGGCTCCTTGTGTATTATGTCTCAAGGAACGTGGCGGGTGCGGAGCTACACCCTTTGGTTGGGTAGGTGCCCTCCTTAGAGAAAGGTTTGTGGTTAGTGTCTTTTATTGGGGGGATTTGGGTTTAGATGCTGGCTCCCTGGCGCCAGTACTTGTGTCTGGAGCTTTGTTTGGGTGATGTCTCTTGCTGTAGTGGGTCTAGAGGCTGCAGTCATGGGGGGGATCTAGGGGGAACTGGATGCAGGCAGAGGGTCCAGGGGGCTCTCTGGGTATCATTCTCAAAGTGTTTGGCAGGTGGGGGTACACCCCTTGGGCAGAGCAGTGCCCCTATTCCATGACAAGTTGCCAGTTTTGGCTTCTGGAGGCTTGTCGGACAGGCGCTTGCTCCCGGGCGGCAACCCTGGTGTCCGCAGACATTGGTATGTGTAGTCCCATGTGGCATAGGGCTGGGGATGGCTCTGGGGCAGGGAGGGTCTGCGGGGGATGGGAGATCAGGATTCGGGGGTGCTGGACACAGGCCTACGGACGGTGAGCTCCCAGGGTATCATTTCTCAGGGACTTGCACACCGGTGCCTGGTGTGCAGGTGACAAGGGCGCCATTGGGTGATGGGTGGGCTCCTGGAATTCACCAGCGATGTACCTCAGAGATGGGCAGGAGCCTGCCGTGTTTGTTTGGTCATAGGGTTGCCTGGCACACCAGTGGTTGGCGTTGGGTTAGCGTGGTCGACATGGGTTGTGAGTGGTTTCTGAGTATTTGGGATTTCAAGGTCTGGGTATAGGTGCCTGTGAAGTTACCACATGACGGGTGGGGGTGTTCTCCAATGGAGGAAGGTGGTTGTTGGAGCAACGTATCTGCACTTTCAACCCAACCACGGAAGCCGCAGCAACACAACCCTCCCACCTTGGTTGGCTTGAGATGCCCACTTTAAAAGTATAGGCCACTTCCAAGCAACCAATGGGGTAAAGGGTGTTAGGTAAAGCTTGTTGATGTTTATGGGGGATTGAGGAAAACCAGAGAGAGGACTAGGAACCACAATTGGATAGGTAGAGGGAAATGTAGCGAAGGAACATAGAACACCAAACACAAACTCCTATATACTGACCTGTTCACTCTGTTGCAACATCATTTCCTGCATACTTATTCCACTACCTGTAACACAGTGACATCTTTACACTTCTTCACCCAACCAATAACACATGAAAGATGCCATTTGCTTTCCAGAATGTCCAAATGCTTCCCCAAACTGCCCAGATGCCGAAAACACTTTGCGTGCCTCACTTATGTCCAGACATCTCTGACCCAGAACAGAGGGCTTGCCCGTGCATACTCTGCAGCAAGTTCATTTGCTTTCCAGCGTGTCCCAAGACTTTCCAAACTGGCCAGACCCCAAAAACACTTTGCACGCCTCACTTATGTCCAGAGCTCTCTGACCCAGAACACTGGGCTCGTCCATGCATACTCTGCAGCAAGTTTTCCCTTCAACATAGTCCAGCCTGCATGTGCACCGAACTTTCACTCTCCACCATCTGGAACAAAACCACCTCCTAGGTGTTCGTCAGTCTGGCTTCAGACCTCAGCATGGTACTGAGACTGCACTCTTAGACCTTAAGGCACAAATAGACACTCTAAGAGACAAAGGTAAGACGGCACTCCTACTACTCCTTGACCTTTCAGCTGCGTTCGATCTGGTGGACCACTCAATGCTTTGCAACCATCTAGTCTCTGCGGCCTGCTTCTCTCAGGAGGCAGTCGCTTGGATCCAGTCCTTCCTCGATAACAGGACAATGCGAGTATTCTCTCCCTCAGCAGCTGCGGACCCAGTGCCCATATCATGCGGTGGACCCCAAGGCTCCTGCGTATCGCCCACTCTGTACAACATTTTCACAAAGCCCCTTTTCGATGATCTAGATGGTCTAGGTATCACGTACACTAATTATGCCGATGATACACAGATCCTCATCCCATTGACGAGAGATTATGACAAGGATTTGGCCTTTGTGAACAGAGTTTACCTCATCATCCAGGCATGGATGGCCTCTCACGGTCTATGCCTGAATGATGAAAAAAACGAACTCCTCATTCTAGGTACTCCATCCAACATTAAAAAACTAGGTCCTAACTACGCCTCCCTTATAATCGATAACAATAACATTACTGTGGCCAAGGTAGTTAAAACTCTTGGCTTCTACATAGACTCCAAGCTCACCTTTGGTAAACAAGTAAATGCCATGGCCTCAGCCACATCCTACACTTGCAAGCTAATAAGAGCAGCCAAGCCCTTCCTTTCACCCAATAACTGTATCACTTTAGCGAGAGCCCTAATCTTATCCAAACTGGATTATTGTAATGCCTTATATATAGACAGCAACAAATACATTAAATCCGAAATTCAGACTCTTCAAAACAATGCCCTGAGAGCTGCCCTAAGTCTCCCCAAAAATGCCCATATCTGATTTTAGGAGATCCGTCAATTGGCTCTCCACAAAAGATAAAATCCTCCTTAAAACTGCATTGTTGACACATAAATGCCTTAACCACGCAGCCCCACAATGCCTCACTGATAGATTCATCAGACAAACAGCCTCTCGCCCCCTAAGAAAAGGCAACTCTAACCTACTACTAGTACCTAGATTTAAGCTCACTAAATCGGGTGGGAGCAGTTTCCCTGTCAAAGCAGTACAATATTGGAACTCCCTTCCCCCTGCTTTAAGGGAAGATCTACCTTACCTACAATTTAGAACTAGTCTCATTCACTGGCTAAAGGATCATGACATCGGACCCTACCCGACCTGAATCCTTCCTAGGTTCTATTGTATATATGAGACTTCACTGCTTTTGTTATATTTATGTGCCTCGCACTTATCTTGTTACTTATTGTATATACCTTCTGCCTGTTGTTCCATGCATACAGCAATGTAACCATAGCTGTATTTCTCATGTCCACTATCTAACATAAGCCTAACAACCCTCTTTATGCTTTCACGCCCGAATGTCTCCGGGTCCGGTGCGGAATATAAATAATAAAACAAACAAACATTGGAATTCAATCGACAGTTCCATCTGCAGCGGCAACAAAATCAAACAGTATGCTCATGCGATGCCCTGCTGTCAAACCATGCACATATGCATACAGGTTTTTGAGCAACCACTTAACTGTAGCTCCTGGACCCGCTAACGAGTTGATATTGATATTGATATTTTATTTCTATCGCGCTCAAACACAAGTATTTCAGAGCATGACAGGGCAAGGGAGGGGAACAGGGGAGAACAAAAACAACGATCTTACTAGGCCACGAGATATTGAGAACGTGCAAGTGCATGGGAGAGGGGGAGAGGAAAAGTGCATGGAAGGGGGGAGAAGTGGAAGGTGCAGTGTGTTAGGAAAGATTCTCTTTACTGCACCTTTCCTTCCATCTTGATGGAACCCTCAATCTTTTTGCTTTTATTTTTCAATCTGACCTGTACTTTTTGCTGTGCAGTGAAGCTTTAAGCTTCACTGTACTGGCCTTTTCTCACATGTTATGGGGAAACTGATATGTCCTTAAGGCTATCAGTACTGGGAAACCGTGTTTCCCTTGGTCTTGTGACTCTGTTGCTACTTGTGGTTACTTTTGTATCACATGTGGTAACTTTTTATCATTGCATACAGCAGCTTACACTACAGTGCAATGGGGTTAATTTTTGTTTTGCCCTAGACTAACACTCAAAGGATTTTTTGGTTATTCTGAGGTGCTTAAAAGATGGGCTGGTGGCAGCAGTGACTTTTCCCCACTTTTTGGGGAATTTCGTTTTAGCTTAACCGTGTTTACCATGTTTGGCTACGTACTGTGGCTACTGGCCAAACATGCCCGTGCCACGAGGTTTTCATCCATTCTTTTTGCATCTTGTTGTTTAGCCTTCTTCCTGGCCTCAGAGGCCAGACAGACCCTTATAAGGACTTCCAGTGCCCGGGAAAGTAGGAGCTTTTGGCGGGCTACTGGAGGGCTTTGTGTGTTTGCAGGCAGGATGTGGGCTGGTCAGTCTGACCCCATAGAATGGTTAAAAATCGGAGATCTCCAACATTAGGCTCTAATCTTTTCACAAACATTTATTAAATTAAAAGGAACAACAAGGGTAGAACATACTAAATCTCTTGAATTGAAAAAATAGAAAAGTCCTCCTTTAAAATTATGCTTATGCTAGTGTACATCATAAGTATAGAAACGTTAACCATTGTAGTTTGCTTTGTCTCTAAAAAGACCAAGCTACGGGAAAAAAAAAACATTATACATTTTCTAACTGGCTCGGGAAATTCCTTGCCCTTTAAGGACACTAACAGCACACTGAGCTCAAAGAACACTAAAAAAGGACTCTAACAGAAATCACAACCCTGATTAAGGTATTACAAGATTGCATCCACACACGATGCAAAACCGGCTTCCCTCGGTACTGTCTGAATAGTTACAAAAGAACAGCCTCACAGAGAGGAGGCTCAGGAAAGGAAGCCATACAAATCTGGCGAAATCGCAGCACCTTATGCCCAAAAAGGGACTGCTGCATGAAACAGGTAAGCAAGAGCGTTTTCTTTAAACGTCCGAAAACGTTTATTTAAACTTTACAAATCATCATTAGAACTAAATTGAGAACGAGTGCACACACCAAAGCACTATTTACATCTTAACAACCAATGTCGGTATTGGGATAGCTAAAACACCCACGCTCTGGATATAGCCAAATGCCTAACCCTTAAGGGAGAGTGCAACATATCCTTTTGCTATAAGTAAAGGAATAATGTACAGATGCCTATTACAAAGAGGCTCAAAAGAATGTTTGTAAAAGACACACTTAAGAATGGACTGTGACTTGAGTCTTTGTGTGACCATTTCCTGAACAGATTAATTCCAGCGATACCTGTGACCACGGGCATAATATCTGCTCGAATTGAAATAAGAGACCTAGACTATCCTGCCTCATTTCACAGAGGTAAGAAGTCCGGACCTTTCAATACGATAAAAAACTAATTCCTATTAAGCTAATGGTGTTAACTGGAAAACAAACCTGCCTAACATAGTTACTCTAATCAGATTTGGCATACCATTTTACCAATATCTCAAAAATAAGTACTAATGTCTAAGAAATTCCAAATCGCCTATTAGGATACCCAGGCCTTTTTCACTGACCCCTCGAAATTTTATGAATTATTTCATAGGAACTTGGAGAAGAAATGATCTCCTCACCTGAAAATTGTCCTACGCCTGTAGTCATTTCTCCTTCCATTGAGGGCTCTACTACACTTGGGAATTCAGGTAAATTTGTTTAATCCTGAAACTTGCCAACGCACATTAATTGTGTTTAAAGAATACGAGCCTAAGTGCTGATTTTTTTTTCTGGTTTCTTGTCAACAGTTACTCTCCCCGTTAGTGTCTGAAGCTTCAATACAAGAAGATTTTATAACAGCAATGCACCCACTCTTAAAACAACTAAAGATTACTCCTGAAGAAAGTCCCAGCACCATCAAGAGGACTGAAACATGTTGAGTTCACAGTCTAGAATAAATAATAGATTGTATTTAAGAAACTAGAGAACATAAATGATCTAAATCAAGACCTAATAGGATTATTTCTATAGGCTGATCTATTTATTAATGTGAGATATACATCTGCTGCTTTTCTATTTTTAAGAAACATTGTATATATGTGTTTGTCTTTATTTGAATTAAGTACATTCTTAGAGTGTTGTGATGATTATAATGAATATGTATCTTCTCTCTATTTTTAAGAGACTTTTTATGCTGAAACTATTAAAATTAAAAAATATATTTTTGTGTAAAACATATGTAGTTTCCATCTATCGGAAGTAACTGTTGACCAAACCACATTCCTACCTTCTTCTACACTAGAATCTGTCTTTCCCAAAATAAAGGTAGGTATCCATTCCGCTTTAGTATTGGATTTTGGGTTCTCCCCTTTAAGTTCTGTACCCAATACACATCCTAGTTTCTGTGTGTCTGAGGGGTATGCATGAATGTTCCCGCCAGTGGTCCTGATTGGATCACTGTGGGGTGTGTGTGTGGGCTAGTTCTGCCATTGGCTAGTGGGAGTTTTGACTCCTACCTGGCTTTTAGGATAAGAAGAGGCCCCCTGCATGCATTTCTCAGAGATCCTGGAAGAACCTGAAGGAGCCAAAAATCTGTCCAGCTGAGAAGACCTGCAAAGAAACTTGTAACCTGTCTGAAGGAGGCCTGTCAACCAACTTCTGCTGCAGTCCTGGAGGAGCCCTGTCTGTCTCGTGATCTCCAGTAGGCCTGCGAAGGTACTACGACCCCAGGAGTGGAGGGACCATCCATGCCCGAAGCCTATTCGCTGCCCAGCACAAAAAAACGCCTTCGGAAGTTCCCAGGGATCGTCCTGTGGCTGACCAGCTTTGTTTTTGGGCTACCTGGTTATCTTCATTGCTGTTCCGAGTTTCCGCCTGAATCTTGGCACACCCTCAGCTGGCACTGCAATGACACGCTCTGCGAAATCTCGGCATCCTAGCACCAAGGGGACCCGAGAATGACCGGAAAGTCCAACCGTGGCTACTGAGTATTGCTGCATCACTGTGCGTGGCGTGCACGGTCCGAAACCTGCTTTTCTGACCCGCCTACAGTCCCGAAAAGGGTGCTGGATTGTTTGTTTCTGAATTTCTTCATCAAGAGTCCTTGCACCAGCAAAAGATCCTAGCCGGAGAATCACTCGAACCTGCAAAACGTGAAAATGGGAGAAAGACATTGGGAGGCCCATCGAACTGGAGGAGTGGAGCCACATCTGGGCGAGGGCAAACAGAAGCTCGAAATGTGTTTCCAACAAGTAGGGGGCATTCAAGGTATGTTTCAGGAGGTACCGGACCCCAGAGACACTTAACAAATGTAACCCGACAATTCCTCTGGTGTGCTGGAGAGGATGTCCAGATAAAGGCACACTCTACCATTTGTTTTGAACATGTCCAAAAGCCACCCAATTCTGGAGATCCATGCTGGATCACATCAACAGGATCACAGGACTCACTATCCCATGGGATCTGGGCCTTGTTTTACTGGGAGCAAGCGGGGAGGGCCAATTCCCCCTTTCAGGGCACTGAGCAGAGCTATGCTCTCACCTGCTGACGGCCGCTAAGATTTCTGTGGCTAGGCTGTGGAAAAACCCAGAGGGCCCGGCATTACAAATGTGGTGGACGAAATGCTGGGATATAATTGCAGCGGAAAAAATAACTGCCCTCTGGTTCGGGAACAGAGACAAATTCCTCCAAACGTGGGCCCCCTTCCTGCACTACACCCAGAAATATCCAGGCTTGGCCCGACAACCTCCCTCCTTACGATGGATGGACAAAACTGAGTAAAAGCAAAGGGGACAGCACATAGCAGAGGATCCAACCAGGGTAGCTGCTCGCCTGCTCGTAAACCCAGGAACGAAACATTGAAGGCGGGTAGGCCGGTGATCCCCGTTTTCTGCCCATTGCCCTGATCCCAAAGCATGTACAATTCCCCTTGTCCGCTCTCATTTAACTAATACTGACTATCATGGCGCCACTGCCCTCTTGACTCCCCCCAAGAACATCTCTCTGACCTGTTGTTGTTGTTTATGTTCTTTTTGTTTATTACATGCATCTCTAAGCACGACTGCACTGCTTGTAGCGCTCTTCAAGTACTTGCCACACTTTGATATAGTGTATGTATAAAATCAATAAAAATATATTTCGAAAAAAAAAAACGTGAAAATCGAGGACCGCAGAATTTGACGGGAAAAGCAAGCCAGGACACCCTTCCTTTGTTCTGGAAAGTCTTGGGAAGATTCGGAATAAGGGGGGTAAATTACTGAGCTTTTAACATACCCCTACACTCCCATTGTAAGTCAATGGACTTATAATATTTGTTATCTTAAACATATTGGCTTTGCCAATACTTTCCTTGGCAAGACTTCTAACTGTTGGGGGTAATTGTGGACACTATCTATCTTGAACCCTAGCTCCAAGAATCCATCACTGGACCCCAGAGACCCTACCTACATTTTCTCCTGCCTCCTGAGTGCTGTGTCTTTGTATCCTGAACAATAGGGCACAAGGTCCCAGGCAATTTAGGGTTGGACAATATTAGTTAGGGACCATCTCTGTGGACCTTTTTGTGTGTGATACTCACCTATTCATTCCCGTGCAGGAATATTGTGATTTGTATTATGAACTTGAACCTGTGACTGTATATATGTATTTTAGTTTGATGTATTGGTTGAAAAGTCTACTTGCTTGTGTTCATTTTTCTTATAGTGTGTTTGGCCATAATTAAATAACTGTAATTTTATACATCCTGTCTAAGTGTAATTTGTGACTCCCATTGTGTGACCTCATTGTGGACCCTTTACACTCTCACCTCTCTGAAGATCTTAGCTTAGACCGCCTGTCACTGCTACCTTAAACTGGTTTGGCTACAGCTTCCCAGAGTTGTCCCTGTCACAATGTAGGTTGGCCTTCTATACATCTGTCCACCAGGCCAGAGTATAGGAAATCAGTCTTAACAAATTGGTGTACAGCGGTGGAATTACCCTCTCCACATAACATCTGGATGTTTTGTGAACAGGATCTGTATTGGGTACCACAGTGTAGATCACTGGTGGTGTATCCAGATTATACTTACACAAGACACTATAATATTTGATTGCCATGTGGATATAAATCACCTACTAAACTAAGTATCATGGAAACAATCACTTTCACCACTTTGAGTGCCTTAAAAGTGAAGCAATTGAGAAAGTTATGTGTTGATAGAGGCTTGACAGTCTCTGGCTTAAATTAATTGTAAAAATTCTGAATTTTGAAAGAAACAAAGTTGTGCCTATCTTAACTAATGGTCCTGATAGTGGAGCTGGGGGTAGACCCAGCACCAGTAATGTCATTACTGTCAGTCCAGTGACTGGTGTTGAAGATGAGGAGGGAGAAAGTGCATCCTATGAACTTCTGGTTGAGGCCTCCTCTAATGCGGAGGCATTGTTGAATTTGAAGAAAGACAACCCCAGGCTCAAGGAAAAATAACTTGAGTTTGCCATGGCCAAATTGGAAATGGAGAGAGTTGAGAAGCAGAAAGATAGGGATCACCAGCTGGAGCTTGCCAAGATTCGGGCTTCACAAGGTTCTTCCAGAGGATATGGAGATGGTTCTGGGTCCTCTTCACACCCTAAGTTTCCTAACGATTTCCTGATTATGTATGAGGAAAAGAATGATATAATTGACTGGCTTGTAACTTTTGAATATGCTTGTGAAGTACAAGGAGTGAGTGATGCTGACAGAATTGTATGGTTGATCAGCAGACTGCCCTATTCTGGCTGTGGTGCCATTATGGAAATGTCAAAGGCTGATAGGTTAGACTTTGTAAAACTTAAGCAATCTCTTATCCTCAAGTTTGGGAAGACTCCTGCCCAATACTTGAGTAGGTTTAGAGAAAATAGAAAGAAAGAATGTATGACCTATGTAAGTTTTGTTGCAGATTCTCTGAAAAACTTGAGTGGCTGGATAGCAGGCTATCAGGTAACCATGAGGGCATGGTCAATTTGGAACATTGTTACACCAGGTATTATGTTCATTTGGTTCACATATACATTGGATAAATATCCTGACAGGTGACCACAATGACCCACAAAATTGCCTTGATCTATGTATTGAATAACGGATTATTGTACACCACGCATGTCTTTGACAGTATGGTCAAACTGTAACACAGTGTATATACTACAGCATGTTTTCTTTTATGATGTGTAAAACCGTGAATGAGTTATACTGTCTTTGACAGTATGGTCATACTGTAACACAGTGTATATACTACAGCATGTTTTCTTTTATGATGTGAAAAAATCGGGAATGCGTTATAATGGAAAATAGAATTATGATACATTTTATAAACGTGATCTAATGACAACAACTGAACATTCTAAGAGTGTGAGCGGAGGTGCCCCATTGGTGACTCCCGTATCTAACCTGCATCTACTGCAATTAATACAATAATCACTCTTCTAGGTAAGATGCATACACATGAGGGTTTATTCTCCCTTACGATGGCCACATCCCTCTTGATGCAACTACAGTGACACATATCATGTATGTCCCCCATGCGGGGAATAGAGATGATGACGCGATGTTGGAGACACGTCGCTCGGTGACGTCGGATGTTTACATTTGACGTCATCAAGCTGACCTCCCACCGACGTCAGGTTAATGATAACGGGGAATCTGCATCTTTCTTCATCCGCGGTTGTCTTCGCGGAATCTACACCAGTACTGGAGAGGTAAGAGGATAGACAGGCTGCACACGCTGAAGGACAGCTTACTGTCTATTTTGAATTAACTGGATTCTCTACTAGATGAGGATATTATAGGGGTTGACCTCACTCCCCTTTTTACTTGTAGATATCGATTGAAGACTACACTGCAATTGCTCAATGACACAAGTGCTGCTTCTTCCCAGAATTTGAGTCCTAGACTGTCCACAGGATTTACATATCTTCCCTGTGAGAAGGGGTGAGTCCATAGCAACGCTCATGCATAAAATGTTGTGATTATTACTCTCTCTTTTTTGGTATATTTTTAGTAACTTGATAAGACTTATCTCTGAAGGTATTTTGAGTGACCAATTGATATTAAGTTAACACCACGACAGTTGACACCACGATATATGTAACTGGTTAGTCCTCAGCAAATACATATTTTTCTCTTTAGAGTCACCAGCTCAAGAAACCACTTTTACCAATTCACCACAGTCGAGGGGACCACCATTGGAATTCTGACTTAAAAACCTATGGGGCACCAATGAGAGGTAGGGACTTTTTCAGTTGTATTAACCACGAAACTTCATGAATATTGACATTGGTGAACATTGCACTAAATATAGTCCCATCTTTTTTGTGATTTTCTCTCTAGAGGGAAGCTGATTGCTTGGAAAATTTTTGATTTTGAACATATTAACTTTACAATTGATAACCTTGAATATTTTGCTCCTGAAGAAAGGAAATCATTTCCCGAAACGCGTTGAGCCACCGGAGCAGTAGTTAGGCCTCTACTGTACTTAATATGTATACATTGCTTGATTGAAGACATGTCACTATATGACAATCAACCATTGGTAATATTGCTGAATATAGACTGGCGTGTATTAATAAATTGGATATTTGTTTGTTGAAATCAATAACCAGGTGATTACATGCTTATTATATGAAAGCATAGAAGAAATCATTACCTAATTACTTATAAAAATAACTCTGTTTGAGGTAAATTAGCCCTATACTTCAACTAAATTTTGACTTACCCTTTCCTGCTTTGTAAGCAGTTTTGAACTACAATATATAAACAGATTTTTGAATTAGATCTCCATGAGCATTACATAAACCTTTTGTCTTAACTAATTGATTGCCTTTGGCATTAACCCGAATGTGGAGGGGACACTATCTTTCTCTTGTTTTGCACCACTTCCTAGTGTCAAGGTAGTGTTTTTCTCCTCTGCACCTCACTAAATTTCTATGAGTCACACAGAGTTTTTGATACAACCTGCTGTGCAGACTGTGTTCCCATTCTCCCGGCATGGTCAATTTGGTCATGCTTGAACATATTTTTGCCTCTTGTTCCCCAGAGCTTAAGCAGCATTTGACTGACTCAAAGGAGGTAAATCCAAAGAGGCTAGCCATTGCTGCTGATTTCTGGGTTTCACATAGTGTCCCATAAGGACAAGCCTGCTTCAGGTAAGCAGGAGGAGGGAAGGAAGCAGAAAGAGAAAGAAGGTGGGGATACTGATAAAACTATGTCCAAGAAGGCCCGCAAAAAGTTTAATAAGGGGAAGTCATCAGAATCAGGTCAGGGTAGTGGGTCTAACCCTCCCAGGCAAGCAAGTGGCTACTCTAAGCCTCCCTATGTGTCAAGTGCCAGTGGGGCTTGTTACACTTGTGGAGCAAGTGACCACAGGAAGGGGGACCCCAAATGTGAGGGTAAGAACTTGGGGGTCTGGCCTTCTCTCAGTATGAGGAAGAAGGGATAGCAGGGGTGTCCTTCCCTTTATACTCCATCCCCGCAGAGGAAGAGTCTGAAGTTTGTCTTTATTCATTGGAAACTAGCACTGCTGGAGCCTTGGCTCCCATTCCTGTCTTATTGCATAGTAATAATTCTGTTGAGGATAGTGTTCAGGTAGTAGGTGTAAGTACCTCTACTGTTAGGAACACAGGGCCCAGTCCTACTTAAGTAGCTTCCTTCATGGTAAACCCACAGGTTCTTGCCAGAGTTCCTGTGGGGGATACTCATTTGGCTGGTAGGCCCTATCTTAATGTTCCATTAGCACCTGTCATTCAAGCTGTGAATAGAGAAATGGTCAGGGCATCTGTCAATGTCAGCAGAGTGGTTCCTAGAAGAGTGCTGGGTGAGTTGAGCCTTCAAGACTTAGGTCCTGATAGGCCCTCATCAGACCCTTCAAGCACTATGTCTCATAATCAGGCTGTCTTAGCCAAGCCTAAGAGAAAGCCTAGGCCTAAGGGGAAACCCATGGCCAGTGGAGTCAGAAAAACAGTCAGAGGAAAGGCGAATATTCCTCCTGCCTTACCTACAACTGATGTTGAGGTAGTTGGAAGTGTCCCCACTTCTAGTTTGGAAGAGGGTCTCCCAGAAAACCTTCCATCCTATGGGCCTCCTCAGCTGCCTAGTATACATGTAGAGGAGAGTCCTAGGAGAACAAAAAGTATGGGCCAACCGAAAAGGAAACCATCATGGTTAGGCCTATGGAGAAAGGCCTGCTTCCAATTGGAGTATTCACCTCCAGTGAAGCAAAGAATTCACCAGGAAGGTGGGTTACTGCAAGGTAAGCCCACAGAGCCAACCAGAGCAAACCTTGAGAGGTTGGGGGTTACTCAGGTTGTGAGCCCCTTCCTCCTACAGTTGGTGTGTGACATTCCCCTTGTGATGCATCCTAGTGTCGGGATATCACCTGTGTGGTCTAACACACATTCCTGCTGGCCCATGATGGGGGTCCCAGAGGAAAACCAATGTAGGGGTCCCGCTCTCTGTCACCAGATTGACAGAAGTGAGACAGGAATTCAGTGACTCCAGAGTTCACTTTTAGGAGTGAACTCATTGTTACCAGAAACAAGGCCTAATTTAATTAGCCCTTTGACTCTGGAGACATCAGGCAATAGGTTGCAATCAGAGTTTACTGATCATAGTCCCATATGCCCTTATGCCAAACCACAGGGAGTGACTGCCAAGTCAGTAATTGACACCATGCTGACTGACTGTCATCAGTAGTGGTCAGACCCAGTGGAGGGATGGTTAAGTGACCTGTCAAGTGTAACTGAACTGTCATCCACAGGATGGTCTGAGAGAGAGATCTGTTAGATCTCTCAGGAGTTTGATTGGAGCTCTCTGTGAGCCCCAGAGAAGGAGGTGGGACCTTCTCCTGTCAGATCTGTTCTACAAATCCCTGACTACCTGTCAGTGGTCTGTGCCTTGCCATGTTTCACAGCTTGGCAGGGGAAACTATTCACAAAGCTTTGGCGAACCTGGACAGGTTGCCATTCAGTTTACTGTCAATAGTATGGTGGATTTTATCTTGAGAGTTAACATTGGAGCCCTGCTTATGGCCATAGAGTGGGAGCCAGAAAAGATCAGCGTGTCTCCCTACCCTGTGACAAAGCAGCCTTTCAAATGGCTTCAGTGAGGATAGCCTAATGTCTCCTCACCTGACCGCACATAAGCAAGATGACCTGGAGAGTTTGCTGAGGCAATCTCCCTCTTGTTGTCGCTGATACCCTTTATAACAGGATGGTGGGAACCAGACTGAATACTGGGAATAAGTGAACCCACCAAGATTGGGTGTTGTGGTGGTTCAGAACCAAGACAAAGTTCTGACAGTTGGTGTGAGATCCACCCTGTGTTGGAACAAATAATGTCTGAGCATTCTAGCTGTCAAGAGTTCAGTTCTGAGCAACTGGAGGGATATACATGCAAAGCCAGTTTTGGATCATGTATGGACACTAGAACTCTGTGTTCTGTCCCCAAGACAGAAGCACACTCCTCACTAAAGGGTAATACCTTAGTGGGTCAGCTCTGTATTGAAAAGTACAGAGGCTGTTATGATCTCTCTGCAGGGTATGGCAACATATCCCTGTCAGTCTGTGCTGAGGAGGAGAGAGCAGTTTCGGCCGTTTCAGAGCCCTACTTCAGTGTAAGGTCTTCTGGATTGGTGGCTGCAACTGACAACTGTCAACTGAGCTTAGCCCCTGTTCTGAATGGGAAAATGTATCTCAGCAATACATGTCTGGATGACATGGCAGATTCTACCCCCACTTGGAAGGAACTGGGTCTGACTCAAGAGACTGGGTGTCAGGAGCCTTCATCAGGCCAACTTGTTCAGGAAGACAGCCAAGTGTCAAAATGAACAGGAGCCATTGGCCTTCCTCATGTATGAGGTTAGTGTATGTGGGGACAAGATGCAACCTCTTGTCAGTCAAGTACTTCATGTACAAAACTGGGCAACCCCCACTACCCAAGCCCAAGCGAGGACTTTCCTGGGCCTCACTGGGAAATACAGGAGTAAAGTAGCAGCCTATAGAAATATAGCTGTCCCTCTGACTACCCTCACTACTCATAGGGGACCTAAAGAGTTCTTATGGACTCCTGAGTGTGAGAAGACCTTCACTGGCCTGAAAGCATCCCTAGGTCAGGCCCCTGGTCTAAGAGCACCTGATTGGAAGAGACCTTTCTTAGTGCAGACAGATGCCTATGACACTAGGTTAGTTGGAACACTTTCACAGCTTAGTGACAAAGGTGAGGAACACCCTATATGTCTAATCAGCTGCCAGTTTAGGAGTGGAGAATTCAGTTGGCTCCAGGTGGAAATAAATTGCTTTTCCATTGTATGGTGTCTTAGGAAATTGAGGTCCTACCTCTATGGGACTCACTTCACTGTGTATGCTCCACCTCAAACCTTGAAGTGGTTGATAGATGTTAAGGGAGAGAATCCAAAGTGGCTCAGCTGGTTCATGAGTCTTCAGGCCTTGAACTTCACTATTGGGCATAGGCCAGATCCCAAATATAGCAATGTGTAACACTCACCTGATATCCACGGGGATGCCACTCAGTCTGGTTGGACCATTTCCAACCTGGAACCCCCTCCCTTGGACTCTTGTTCGACCAAGGACCGGGTCTTGCTTTCTTATATGGTGTGCTCTCTGTCCTGCTGCTCTGTGCAGGGGCACGTTGTTGGATGGGCGCAGTGCAACCAAGTTGCTTCACTGGTGCGGGCCCTCAGAGTCCAGACCTGCTGCGACTCCCGTTTGTTCAGGTAAGACTGCTGGTTTGGCAGTTTGTCCTTTACTTTGCAATTGCCCCTATTAATGTCTCTCCTTCTTCCTTAGGTGCGAATGGAGTTCTGGTGGTGCTGTGCTGCTTGGGGCTGTGCACGAGATGGTAAGTGAAAGCGCGATGCGCGGTGCTATGTGCCGTTTCTAGTGCTGACCTGTTTGTTCTTTCTTCCTTACAGGCTGCTGCAATGTCCCGGAATGGATGCTGCCGAGAAAATGAAGAGCGGTGAGTAAAGAGTAGCACTTGCCACCTTCTTGATCTCTTGTGTGCTAATCAGTGTTTTCTTCCCTCTTACAGGTCGTTAAAATGGACCGGAATGGACGTGGGCCAAGGGCGAGTCAACCCCAGGTAAGCGAGCGCTTATTTTGATTGATTGTTTTCAATATTGGAGAATAAACGCTTACTAATGCTGCTTTTCCGTTCTCTTTTCTTCCCAGGTGCGGCTTTCAAGATCGAAGGAGCGCTCGCCAAGATGCTGTATATTCAGGACCCAGGAGCGGAAGACAGAAGCAGGATTCGCTCGCAGGTAAGTGTATACTAACAATGTTCTTGTTCTTGCAGGTAACAGGCTCAGGAATGCAGATGAGGATCCGAACAGAACGTGGTGAGCATCACGCTGCTGCTAGCAGAGTAAAGCAAAGCGTGTTCCTCAGCTTGGGCGTGGCTTATATAGGTTGCAGGTATCCCAGGTGCCCCTAGGTCGGACCACACCTAATACACTAGACCGTATAGCTCAGTTCTGGGACTGAGCTATGCGGGGGCATCCATGTTGTCCAAAGGCTATTGAAAGTCCCAGTTCTCAAGTTCTCCGGCTTCACATATGAGCCTGGCGCCAAAGGCACCAAGAGTGACTTCAAGAGAGTCTTGGGCGGAATAGTAAGGCCCTTGGGGCCATGATGGAAGGCTGCGGTGCCGCCCAGATGGCTTGCATGTAAGTGCCAGGGGCAGGGGTCATGACAGAATGTTGATGGGCTGTCCAACAGGGTTAACCGACTAGGAACAGAGGACCCATCCAGAGGTGGATTAGTTCCCCCTGTCCCTTAGTTTGGGGCCAGGGGGTGTGTGTTAGGAAAGATTCTCTTTACTGCACCTTTCCTTCCATATTGATGGAACCCCCAAACGTTTTGCTTTTATTTTTCAATCTGACCTGTACTTTGTGCAGTGCAGTGAAGCCTTAAGCTTCACTGTACTGGCATTTGCTCACATGTTATGGGGGAACTGATATGTCCTGGCTATCAGTACTGGGAAACAGTGTTTCCCTTAGTCTTGTGACTGTGTTGCTACTTGTGGTTACTTTTGTATCACATGTGGTAACTTTTTATCATTGCACACAGCAGCTTACACTGCAGTGCAATGGGGTTAATTTTTGTTTTGCCCTAGACTAACACTCAAAGGATTTTTTGGTTATTCTGAGGTGCTTAAAAGATGGGCTGGTGGCAGCAGTGACTTTTCCCCACTTTTTGGGGAATTTAGTTTTAGCTTAACAACGTTTACCGCGTTTGGCTACTTACTGTGGCTACTGGCCAAACATGGCCGTGCCACAAGGTTTATCGTCCATTCTTTTTACATCTTGTTGTTTAGCCTTCTTCCTGGCCTTAGAGGCCAGAATGATCCTTATAAAGACTTCCAGTGCCCGGGAAAACAGGAGCTTTTAGCGGGCTACTGGAGGGCTTTGTGTGTTTGCAGGCAGGATGTGGGCTGGGTCAGTCTGACCCCAATACACATCCTGGTTTCTGTGTGTCTGAGGGGTAAGCATGAATGTTCCCGCCAGTGGTCCTCATTGGACCACTGTGGGATGTGTGTCTGTGGGCTAGTTCTGCCAAGGGCAAGTGTTCCAGTCCTGTTCTGGATTAGTTGCAGAGGGCGGAGAGTAGAGGCAGGTAGATTTAGAAAGAGGCTGTTACAATAGTCCAACCTAGAGAGAACAAGAGCTTAGGATACCATGAGGTTCTGGGGGAAGGAGAGGAAAGGCAGAGTACCTCTGAGGAGGTGCAGTAGGAAGTTTGAATTTTTAGAGACATCTAAGATGTGGGTGGAGAAGGAAAGTGTGGAGTCAAAGATGAACCTGAGGTTCTTAGCCTCGCAGGTGAGAGTAGGAGGGGGGCCAAAAGAGGCCGGCCAGAGAGTGAGGGGAAAGAATGGTGAAGGTGTGCCGATGAGGAGGATATCTGTCTTGCTGGCATTCAGACAAATATAATTGGCGGCACACCAATCTTGAATGGCAGTTAGGCAATCAGAGAAAGAGAGGGAGAGGAGGTGGACTAGGGCAGCCTGAAAATGAGTTGAGTGCCGTCAGCATAGCACTGGAAATTTGAGCAGAAAATGGCAATGCAGTGGGCGAGAGTTACCAGGTATTGGTTGAAAAGCCAGAGAGAGAGGTTAGACCCCTGGGGAACACCACAGGTAGAGAGGAAGATAGATGATAAGAAGGAGCCAAGTTGGACCTGGGGGGCGTCAATCAGAGAGGAAAGAAGTCAGCAATGCCAGAGCCTGATCAGTGATACCCAGGTTATCACTGATACAGTTGAGCAGGATGGTATGGTTGACCGTGTCGAAGGCAGAAGAGAGATCGAGGAGGATGAGGACAGAGGGAATGTAAGAGTCAAAGTTGGAGAGCAGATCTTCACAGATCTTCAGGAGAGAAGTTTCCGTGATTCTGGCAGCTCTGAAGCCAGACTGGTGGTCATGGAGACAGCCAACAGAATTGGAATGAAGGTTAAACTGAGAGATGGCCAACTTTTCCAGGAGTTTGCCCAGAAAAGGAGTAATGGAAATTGGGCGATAGTTAGCCGGACAAGAAGGATCAGCTGTGGGTTTCTTGAGAAGAGGATGCACAAGGGAGTGCTTCAGAGTGGAGGGGACGGATCCTGAGGCAAAAGAGTGGTTGCAAAAATCAGCAAGGGCCGGAGCGAGGGTGTCAATGTGGTCCTTGAAGGTTTTAGAGGAACAGGGAAGATCCTGTTTTGATGAGGCTTTCATAGATCGGACTAGTCGAGCGACCTCATCAGGGGCGAAAAAAGGAAAGGACGAGAAGGAGGTGGGGCGTGGCTGAAGGAGGGTCAGCAAGCACAGACGGAGAGGGGAGAGAAGGCGTAGGGGTGGAGAGGGTGGACAGGATGTCCTGGGTTTTTGAGATATAGTGAGAGGCAAGGGCATTGCAAACAGCCTGGGAGGCAACAGAAGTATTAGATACTGCAGCAGGGTTGGCCAGCTCCTTGCACATTTTAAAGAGTTCATTAGATGCCGCAGAGACATGAGCTTGAATGTGGACTCTCTTCTTGGTGAGGACAGAGAGTCTGTATTGCCTTTGGAGCAGGCGACAGGCCAGTTTGTCAGAGGATGAACAAAAAGCCCTCCATTTCCTCTCAGCCGCCCTACACTTACATTTAAATGTAGCTAGGTCAGAGTCATACCAGGAATTGTACTTGGCTTTGGACTTCAAATGGATCCTCATGACAGGGGCAAGAGCATCAAGAGTATCAGAAATTGAAGTGTAGAGCAGAGACAGGGCTCTGTCAGGATGTGAGACAGCCAGAGGTGGAGGGGGGGGAGTGAAGGTGGTGGCGAAAGCCTCAACTGACACAAGCTACATGGGCCGGATGTCCGAGAAGGTAGGTGGCAGTGTTGGGGTAGGCTTGGCTTGGGGGGAAGAGAGGGAGAGATGAGAGGAGAGGAGGGAGTGATCACTGCAGGAGAGAGGAGTGGTCAGAGGGATGGAGAGGGGGTGGCCAGAGGAGATCAAGACATCGAGTGTGTTCCCTGCAGAGTGAGTCGGGCCAGAGGGGAGGATGGACAGGGATAGGGAGTCGCAGAGGTCATGGAAGAGTACAGAGGAGGAATAATGGATATTGAGATCACAGAGGAGGAGGAGTTGCGTGGGTGAGGCCAGGAGGGAGGAGGAGAGGTCCACCCATTCAGAGAGAAATGAGGTGATTTGACCAGGAGGCCGGTAGATGGTAGCCACAGTAAGAGAATGGGTAGGAGAGAGAGAGAGCCTACAGACAAGGCATTCAAAAGAGGAGTAGGTCTGAGCGGGAATGATAGAGGCAGGAATCCACTCAGGAAAGATCAAGGCTACTCTCCCCCCGCCCCCCTCCCCACTGGACCGGGAGGATCTGGGTACGGAGAGGATCTTGTAGCCATCAGGGAGGAGAATGTCAAAGCTTGTGACAGAGCTGGCCGTGAACCATGTCTCAGTAAGACCAAGGACATCAAGGTCTACTTCTTCAAGGAGGTGGCAAATGTCAGAGGATTGTTTGACAGCAGAGCATGAGTTGAGAGTGGCAATATGAAGAAGGTTGCCAGCCTTAAAGACCTTCCGGGGAAGGGTACAGATCAGAGGTACTCCCTGCAGAGGAGAAAGATCCCGAGGAGGGGCAGAGGAGGAGGAGAGAGAGGGCAAGGTAGCCAAGGTGGGAGAGGAGGGGACAGCAGGAGATGAGAGGAAATTGATGAGGTGAGGGAAGTGCCTATCAAAGAGGAGAAGATTGGCCTGGGGGCCTTGGACCATGACAGT